>NC_143515.1:29308691-29619524 GCF_031878675.1 Megascapheus bottae
TGACTTAATAATTGCTAGAATAATCTGTCTTCAGTGAGTTAGGTCACTGAGGGAGAACTTATATTTACTCTTCATTGTAATCAAATGTCGGAAGCTAACAAATTTCCCTCTGGCCATCTGGTGTGTTGTACATCAAATCAGCAATATGACTTTACTCCTGAAGATTTCAGACTCTGTTAGGCTTTTCCAGTTTTGGCTGGTTCTCTACCACTTGAGCCACACTGCTGCTTCCTGATAGTTCAGGCTAATTAGGGACAAGAATCTCTCTGAATTGTCTGTTTGGGCTGGCATTAAACCAGGATCCTTACATCTTAGTTTCTTCAGTATTCAATATTAAAGCTTAAGGGACTGATGCCCTGAATAAAAGTTCACTGTATTATATAGACATTTATTCTGTTTGCTGAGGAATGTAAGAATTTCTGACCTAAACATATTATTTGTCCTATTAGTTTGTTTATATTATTTTTAAGATTGGATTTAAGTTATTTGTATATTTAAATATATCTGTTTTTCTTGCAAGGTTTTGAATTTCTAGATCTGATTGCAAAAGTATTTCTAACCACTATATTGTACATATTTTTTCATATATGTTTTATTGTAATTAATAGAAGTTTTACATTATATTTGCCAGATAGGAGGTACATTAATTCACATACATTGATACCCTTTCTCATGTCTTGGTACATGTATTGTACATATTTAACAGCAATTTCTAATGAATCTTTATAAATACATTAATATTTACTTCAAATGAATTGATTTTTCTCAAAGTCTTTGAAATTCTTTAATAAGGGAAAGTTTGAACTTTCTGAAGTTAAAGTCTTCATTGTTAAATTTTGAGGTATATTTTTGGCTACTAATTGAAATTTGTAATTGTATGTTCTTAGGACAGGAAAACATTTTTTTATTCTTCTAGTACTTTAGTGTTATTGATACACCAAGTAATCTGTAGTCAAGCATTAGCATGCTGAAACAGAACATAATTTTGCAATTTATATTCTTCTGTACACTTGGGTTTTATTGTTATCGCCATATTATATATTCTGAAACTGATATGTGGATAATATTACAATATTAATTTTCTTTTTTCTTTCTTCATTAGGAATAACATCTACTTCTTGTATTTCTATTATTTCTCATAAACTTTAAGAACACTTTATTACCTTACTTAACAAACATTAAAATATTAAAAATAGCTACATTCATACAATGATCGACTTCATTACTCAATGAAAAATTAACTTATAATAATCAAATTAATAATAACTGTGTAGACATTTTATGGAAATCAACTTTTTGGTCAATAAGCAAAAAATTCCTTACCATTTAGAGAGAGAGAGAGAGAGAGAGAAAGGGAGAGAGAGAGACAGAGAGAGAGACAGAGACAGAGAGAGAGACAGAGACAGAGACAGAGAGAAGGCCAATAATTACAGCATTTTTGAAGCTGAGGCAAGCTTAAATTTTTAGCCTGTTACAGAGTGAGGCTATGCTGTAAAAAAAAAACAGGATATTTTTTAGTTGTAAACAAAATATTTTTAAAAAATTCCATCTATTTTTCTAAGAAGCTCTTTCTGTATAGCAAAAGGGAAGGGGTATGTTTTTGAAGTACTCTGTATGTGTGCTGCCATTATTTTTAATGGCTTTTCACTAATCTCTAATATCATCACTAGGAATATGGCATTATGCCTACTTTTCTGATGTTATTTCATTTTCTTATTGCATTCACGAGATCCACCAAATTATTGTTGATTGAAGAAGCATCCTCATCTACCTGCTGATATTACTGGAAATGCTTTTAGAGGTTTAACATTTATAATCATATTTGCTGTCAGATTTAATGGTCTCCTATTTTTGTTTCTTTAGAGTTTTATTTGAAATGGCTGCTACATTTTGTCAAAGGTCTTTCCATTTAATTATATCATTAATCTATGGTTATCAATTATATTGATAGTTTTTTTTAATATCTAAGCTCCTCTGCAGTCATGTAATGAATTCTACTTTGATCTTTTTTATGTTAATAACTTTTATTTTCTATTCATTTTATATATTTATATAGTTGTATTCATACTATGTGGTTTAACATCATCTCTTGTGTCAATTTGCTCATTTCACAAAGTAGAGTCACTGGAGATATTTTATGTATGCAAAATGATATAAAATTATAATAATCATAATAAAATATGCAACTTTATATATTTGATGGCATCTGTATTTATATATACACATATTTATGCAATTTTATTTTATCTCCTGTACTGGCTCCATTTTGATTTTATTTAAATTCAGTTTTGTTTAGATGTAGCTTTTATTATCTCTATATTTTCTTGTTTTATGAATAGTGCTATTAAATTTAATTATCAATTACAAAGTATGCTTGCATGAACACTTAGATGAATGATGATTGATTTTTTTTCATGGTAATATATGAAATAGCTCTGAAATGTTATTAGAGGGCATGGCACAATAGTAGCACTAAAAAAGGAGGAATTGCAGAGGTGGAGAGTTGAGGCTATCTAGTGTAATATACATGAATTTTATGATTTGGAGTTAGTGGAGAATAAGGATTATGTCATTACTATGTATACATAATAAGCCATCTTTTTATTTTGTAATAATTTTGAAAAGATAATTGTGATTATTAAAATATTTAGTAATGACCTTGTTTAATTATTATTAAATGAATTTTATAGAATTAGCCAACATTATAATTCAATCTACAATCAATACATTTTATTCTATGTCATAATCCTTTTTATACTTTCTTTCTAGAATTAGTATTTCTTTATAAAATGAGTCACCATGAAAGTAATATTGTGTAATTAGTATTTTTCTCAGTTTATTCATCCATTGGTTTCTCAATAATCCCATTGCCTGATGGAAGTTTAACTACTTACACATTTAGGTCTTTGTAGGCAGATGTTCATATATATATATATGTATAAATGTTACTTTTTCATATATTTTTATTTTAATTAATAGAAGGGTTACATGATTTTTGCCAGATAGATGGTGCACTAATTCCCATACATTGATATCCTTTCACATGTCTTGGTCCCCATTTCCCTCTCCCCACCCCCAACCTAAATGTTATTTTTCAAAACATATTTTGTCATGTTTCCAAAATGTAGTTAATTTTGTAATTTTTTCACATTTAATTAGTTATAAGTAATATTCTATGTATTACACTCATATAGATTTAACTATGCTCTGCTTGGGAGCAATTTTTTTACATAAATTGACAAAATTTTCAATAAACTGTGGTTGATAATCTCTGTAAGTACATGCACAGTGAATAGTTCCTCTAAATACAGTTTTTCATTTTTCCATGCATTAATTGATAAATCTTTATTTTTCCTCATATCCATTTTGTGTGTATAATTTTAAAAAGAACTCAAAGTGGCCTCCATATTCATTATTATTTAAGTTACCGCTTACACAGAAAACGCTTTTCTCTCATCATTTTATGATATTTTTTAATACACGGCCACTTTTATGCAACCACCAAATTCTCTATATATGAGCACTTGTTTGTGCCAGTCATTCTGCATTATATGTACACCTATTCTTAAGCAAAAGACCAGAAACTTCCTTTCTCTTGCATTTTTCCATTTCCAGATGTCATTTAAAAAAATCACACATAATGATATATTCCTCTTTGATGATGACATCTTTTACACACTGTAATGACCTTGAGGTTTGTGGTGTTGTCACGTGTATTTCTAGTTTGGAGTCCATCCATCTTATGTTTGTCTGTTTGTTTGTTTGTTTATTCATTTATTTATTGTCGATCTTGAGGCTTGAACTCTGGGCTTGGGCATTGTCCTTGAGCTCTTCAGCTCAAGGCTACCACCCTACACCTTGAGCCACAGCCCTACTTCATTATCAAGGACTTTAGTGCCTGGGGTTGGCTTTGAAGCACAATCCTCATATCTCAGGCTCCTGTGTAGTGTGAGCCACCATGCCCTGCTCCATCGCTACTTTTTTTTAGTACATATATTTTTTTTTTCTGGATTCACATATTATTTAATGTTTTATTCAATTTGCTTACAATTTTTGTCTTCTCTTCCCTGTCTCTACTCCCTTACCCCATCTTATTCTAAGCCATTTAAAAACAAGTTGTCCATGCTATGACACTGTCGATTTTTACTAAGGATAAGGATGCTACTTTACATAATCCCTGAAGAACTCAGTATAGTAAATCCATCATTGATATAACACCTTCTAACAAAAAACTACACAAAATTTGAGTATGGACTTCTTTTATTTCTGCAAAAATTCCATGATGATACCTACACAGTCTGCAGTAAATCTATGTATTTCTTACAATTGTATGGACATCTTCACGAAACTATGTTCCAATCTGATAACAGGAGATATCACTTCTTTGTGTTTATTTTTGCAGCAAGCTTTTGTAGTTTTTGTTTGCTTGTTTCCTATTGTTTATTCTTCTTTTTTAAATAATTTTATTGTGATTAATAGAAGGGTTACATTATATTCACCAGATAAAAGGTGCATAACTTCACAAACATTGATACCCTTTCTCACAATATGGTCCCCATTTCCTTCCCGCTCTCCCCTCATTTATCTTGATTCCCCCCCCCTTCCCTATCCAATTTCAAATAACCAATGAAGCACATCTAAAATATAGCAGATAACAATGAGAAATATTGTAACAATATGAGATAACCAAGGGATGGCAAAAGAGATGAGCGATAACATAGTACATTAAGGACAACAATCACTCATTATTTGGCTTTTATTTCCTTATCCTGCAGGTCCTTACATTTAGTGTGGTACTATTTGGCCTAATGTCTCTAGATTTTGTTCTATATTGTAAATCTCTGCTAGGAGAGCTCAAGGTTTCTACTGATTATGACAAACCAAGGAAACTATTGGGCCTATGTTTCTTTGAGTCTGGCTTACTTCAATTAATATGATTTTTTCTAAGTTTTTCCATTCCCTTACAAATGGGGCGATGTCATTCTTTCTGACAGCAGCATACAATTCCATTGGGTACAAATACCATATCTTGTTGATCCACTCATCAACTGAGGGACATCTGGGTTGATTCCATATCTTTGCTATGGTAAATAGTGCTGCAATGAACATTGTTGTGCTAGTGGATTTAGTATGCCCTTGTTTCTGGATGGTTGGGTAAATGCCAAGTAGTGGAATTGCTGGGTCATAGGGGAGCTCTATGTTTAGTCTTTTGAGGAACTGCCATACTGCTTTCCATAGTGGTTGAACAAGTTTGCACTCCCACCAACAGTGTAGTAGTGATCCCTCCTGGCCACATCCCCTCTAGCATCTGTTGTTATTAGTTTTCTTGATCCTGGCCACTCTAACTGGAGTGAGGTAGAATCTTAGAGTTGTTTTGATTTGCATTTCTTTTATGACCAGAGATGTAAAGCATTTCTTCATGTGTCTATAGGCCATTTTTGTTTCTTCTTCAGGGAAGACTCTTTAAGTCTTTGGCCCATTTTTTAATGGGATGGTTGTTACTTTGGAGATTAGTTTTGGAGTGATTCAATTTTTTGACCTGTTGATATATTTTAGATATGAGGCCTTTGTCCTTTGTAAGGTTAGTGAAGCTCTTCTCCCATTCTGTAGGTTTCCTAATTAATTTACTAGCTATGTCCTTTGCCATACAAAAAGCTCTGCCCAGCTCCATCACTACTTTTTTTAGTACATATATATTTTTAAAAGTCTCACGATTTATACAGTTTGTTGAGAATGTCCATTTAGATTGTCTGTATTATTTCCGTGTGTGTGTGTGTGTGTGTGTGTGTGTGTGTGTGTGTTAAAAAAATATAGATACCCGAAACATCCAGTTCAAATTTTTGATGACTGGGATTGCCAATTTACGTGACAAATGAGCATTTAATTTTTTTTAAAAAGTGATAGTTGGTCCTGTCTATATTTATGAGAGTCCCAATTATTGAATCTTCTTGACTACAGCAGGTAATGCTGTAATGTTGGATTGCTGATGATGTTGCTGTTATTTATCCTAGTGGGAATATGATGACACTTCATGTCTTTTTATTTATGTTTCCATGGCATCTGTGGGGGTCTCACTTAATTTGGTTATTAGTTATTTTTTGTTTTTTATTCATATTTTTTATCTTGAGGTATATGTTGAAATCATTACAGCATTTTTTTCTCCATTTAGTTGGTTTTCATTGTTGGATATTGTGAGTACTTTATATATTCAGATTAAAAGTTATTTCTAAATTCTAGGATTTGAAATGATTATTTCTAGATTTGGGGCTTGAATTTCTTCTTTGTACTATTGTGTAGCTCAGGGTACACAATTTAATTTTCATGACCAACTTTTTAAAACATATTTTGACAGTCTTTATTTTTCATTTTTATTAGTGTATACATACAATTTATATAGAATGTGATTACTGATATGTTTTATTATTAGATTGGTCATATTATTGTATTCTTTTTTACTGTTCTTTCTTTTTCCTTTTTTTATTTCTGCTTGTTTTCTATTCTAAATTTTGCTTTAATTTACTATTTCTACCTTCTATTATTAGAAAGAAATTTGTTAGTCTATATTCTTGTAAAGGTATACACATTCACACTTCCAGTAGTATTTTGTAAGACATGCTTTCAGTCTTTCTCAAAGAATTCCAGCAAATATTTAATCTCTGAATTAATGGATATCAGTGAATTTTCCTATTTTGTGGAGAATACTGGCACTGCAATTACTTAATTCTTAAAGATGATTATGCCAAGTATCCCAAATTTCTGAACTGCAACAAAGTTTACTAGCCCAGATTTCTTGCTTTAAGCTGCTATTTTTTTTATATTTCACAAAACCAAGCTGTATTTCATGATTAATATATTTCATGAAGATTGCATTAAAATAAACCTGGGTTCAAATCTTATCTCTATTATTTACTTGTGTAACTGACACCAACCTTTCCCCTCAAACTGTCACTTTTTTCTCTGCAAAGTGTGCTTAATGTACTTTACTTTTCTCATCATAATAGACATGAGGACTCATGCATAATGTTTAATACATAAGATGTATATTAAATATGATACATGTTTGATAGAGAAAATAATGTTTAATACATAAAAGGATCCAGATAGTATATATAACATTAAATGTATACTTTAAAAATATGGTATTTATGATAAATATTACCTCTTGTATTCTGTGTGTTGTATAAATACCAATTGAATAGAACTGGCTGGATTCCAAGAATACTAAAGCCTACCAAGATGATCTCAAGTTCCTGAGGGAATGGAGATTTAATGAAATTAAAAGACTAATGGGAGACTTCATTGTAGATTCATAAATGTTGCCTACATGGATTATGAAAATGTTACTCAATTCCACTGTTCAATATTTACAGTTGAGGAAGTTCCAAATGAATGGAAAATTCATTTTCTTAAAAACACATGTGTACCTGTGTGTGGTGGCTCACACCTGTAATCCTAGCTACTCAGGAGGCTGAGATCTGAGGATCCAGGTTCAAAGCCAGCCTGGATACAAAAGGACTTGAGGTTCTTACCCCAATTATCCTCTAGAAAACAGGAAGTGGGGCTTGGCTCAAAGGAAGGGTGGTAGCCTTGAGCTAAAACAGCTCAGGGACAGCACCCAGGCTTGAGCTGAAGACCTCAAGGACAGCACCCAGGCCAAGTTCAATCAATCCCCATGACCCACCAAACAACAACAACAACAACAACAACAACAAAAATATATGGGCACACACAATCACAGAGTGCTAGGGTTTGAACTTAGGGCCTCAAATTTTCTAGGTAGATATTCTACCACTAAGCCATATCCCAGCTCTTTCCTTTTCAGTTATTTTTTTAATTAAAGAATTTATTAACATTGATTTTTACATCATATTTCAAATGACGTATTTAACAAACAAGTATTCAAGAAGGGAATCTCTATATACAGCCAATGGTACTTAGATTTTAGAACATAATTAAAATTAGGCTGAGGGTTTGTATGTCATAGATACATATTAATCTATGTAATAAAACATTATGTCTATAGATTCATAGATTTTATGTCTATGTAGTTGTGTTTATATTTCCAATACCATGTCCATAGCATTGGGTATGCAAATATTGAGTCCTCGCTCTTGTACTGTTTGGATCTAAGAGTCACATATTAAGGATACCATGCTAAGCTGCTATTTTAAAATATAGCTTGTCCAGAGAAGCCTTCTTTGATTCCTTATAAAGTTACATTTACAAAACAAGCTGCAAAGATTTGGTCTTGGGTATTCATTTTCTTCCCAGGTTGCAAAAGGTAATTGATTCATATAGATCTTCGACAAAACAGTATTTGCTAGGAGAAACACACACACACATAAACAACTTCAACTGCCCCACCCCTACTAAAATATGTTGAAATTTACCTTGAGGCTTATTTATGAATCTGTCATACAATAAATGCAGCCATGCTGTTTTCTGATTAACTGATATTTTTTATCTTTTAAAACCCTTCTTGACCTTAAACCTAAAGCTAAAGGATATAGCCTTGAGTTCAAATCTCAGTACAGGACCCAGAAATATAAAATAAAATTAATTTCCAACTTAAAAAAAACCTTAAAAATTTAAGTTACAGTAGTGTTAACAAATTCAGTACTGTTAATAAATTTAAACTCTTTCCATATGACTAAAACTAGTAATTAAAATTTTAAAATAGGATATAGAATAAAATATATTGACAACTAATAGTCTGAGAACAAGTCATGAAGAGTTAGAATGCAGTAATGAAGTACAATATACAAATTTGGGTTTTTGAAACTCTAACTTTTCTATTATTATTTGTGTGATACATTTTAATATTTCCCATTATAAACATAATTTTGATAGACTCAACTCTGCAGTGTCCTATTTCTTAGAAAGCCTGGATTAATCTCCATTTTTCTATTGATAAAGTAACTAAAACTACATTTCTTTGAACTCCTAGGGTTGCTAGTGACAGAACTACAAAAAAGTGGCTAATGAAAAGTTGAAGATGCAATCTCACTATTTGTCTCAGTTGCCAGAGGACTGGCTTTGATGTTGATTGGAAATATTTCTGGAGTTCATCCATTAGATACTAGTATTGTGTCATACTCTGTGCCCTCTACCAACTGTCTTCTGGAAATTACTATTCTCTTCAAAAATGTTTTATAGCTGATACTTGTCAACACCCTCACCTTTATTTTGTTTTTATAAAATCTTCTCTAAATCTCTAAATGCTTTTTCTCCTGTGCTCTCCCTTGTAAATTCCTATCCCTGCCCATGTTTCAAACATTTAAGGTCAATGTTGAATAAAAATTCCATTATTTTCCACAAATATAAATATATCAGCTAATAGATATCTCGGACTTTAAAAAGACGACATTCATATTTTTTTATTTAGTCAACATATATTTTTGAGATTTGCTGTGTTTTTAAAAAATTATGCTTTATTTTATTGTCGGGGTGTTGTATAGAGAGGATACAGTAACATTCATCAGGTAGTGGGTACATTACCCACTTCCCATGTTTTTCTCCCGCTTTCTTCCTCCACCCCCTCCCACTCATCTTGTTTATCCCTTCCCTTCCCTATTTCAAATAAACATATATACATTATTCCAGGTACCAAAATCAGATTCACTGTGTTTTGTTGAACAATAATACACATGTTTCTGGTCTTCCTGGGGTGCGAATCCAGCAGGATAGAATAGTATACACTTAATTAAATGATTATATGATAGTAATACTTAGGGCTTGGAGATTTCCCATAGTAGCTGAAGTAACTGAAGATAAAGTGACATAAATAAAGGCTTACAGAAAGGAACAACATTAAACAGAAGTTGGGAATGAAGTAGGGCCCAACAAGCAAAATAAATAAAAGAAACAATTCACCTTGTGGTGGAGGATGGACAAAGGAAAATTAGAACATGGCTTTTTCACATAAATGGAGTAACAACAAACCATCTTTGATGACTTAATCATAGATCATAAGCCTATAATGAGAAATCTAGCACCAATAAAGTAATATTTTTCCCACCAGAGTATTCAGCCAGATTTTAAGGACTGCACCCATGTCTTAGTTGGCTCTGAAGCCAGACATTATCTGGACTATGTTAGTTTTTAATAGAATCTTACTGAGTAAATGAATCTTCATATTCTCAATAGCTCATGGAGGTAAAGGGAAACTTCCATATATAAATATACACACAAACACACATACATAAATACATGCATATGTTTCTGTGTACATAGAGGATTTCACTTCACAAGTACATTATGTGAAATTTAAATCGCAAAATGCTTCATATTAAAGATTTCACAGTTTGATTGTTTGCTGAGATAAAAGTATTTTATGAACTTGTGTGATATGTACTGTTAAATGTTTACTCTATACTCTTTTTTAAAGAAAATTCTTCTTAACTCTAAAATGTAGATCATGTTCCCCAGGCAAGGTCTGTATTTTCATTTTATTAGCCAACTTGTGGTGTCAAATGCTTGAAAGGAATATTGAAACCATGAATTATGGAGGCCAATATTAAAATCAGTTCTCATATTCCATAAGTGATAAATCAGGAGAATAGAAACATAGTAGTATTATAAATTATTTTATTTCTATAGTAATGTTAATTCCTAGGCCATAATTCTATCCCAACCAATTTTTGCCATTTCTTTTTCTCAGCCTATCACAATAAAAGTGATTCAAAGGTCAGCAATCCATGAGCAAGTTTTATTGCAGTTAATTTACTATTATTTCAGCATGTAAGCTTGTATTTGATGTGTTGAATGCATATAGGTAACCTTTACTAATGATGTACAAAAGACCAGGTAGTATAATCAACTTCTTAAATGTATTAAGCTATGCAGTTTTTATAAGAGAATTGATCATATTCAAGATATTTTAATTTAAAGTAATATGATATAATGGCTCTTACTCCAAGGTTTGTAAGCTCATAAATTATGAATCAATGTCCCTTTGGCTTCTCAATATTACTTTATGCTTCCATATCTAGCAATGCATCTGTATCTTGAAGAGGCCATGTATATGTAAACTAAGTTATTCAAATTTACTCCTTGCTGCAATCTTTCCTTTTAAACACTGCACTTATTTCTTGTTAACCATTTCTTAAATAATATAGCAGAATGTGGTACACTGGATTTCTCATGGCATCCATTTGATACTAGCATTCACTCAGGAGTCATGTTGACCCTTTCAAATCCAGAGTACAGATTAGAGGCCTGTAAGTGAACTCCCACTCCTTTGGTCACAGATATGATAGTGTGTCATTCAGCCTAGGAAAGGAAGCAGCAGTCACTGGAGAGGATAAACCAGATGGAAGGATAAACCAAAGATTTCCATGAAAACTTTTACTTCGCTCAGGAGAGGGAACACTTTCTACTTCATTCATCACACCAGCCTTGGCTTCTGAATCTGGAGATCTGACATCTTTTATCTTCTTCTTTCTCTACATTTTAGATCAGTACTCCACATATTCAAAGTGTAAAACCTTAGGATTACCTACAAGATATTTTCCACTTTACTGTAAGAGCCCCACTTGCATTAATTTCAATTCAGAGCTCTAATGCATGCATTCTAAGTAGAGTTAATTTTATCATTTAGGGAACAAATACTTATTGAATGCCTGATTCATGTCAGCAACTAACTTAAAATCCCCTTCTACACACACAAATGCTTTTGTCATGATATCTTTACATATGGGAAGCCATACAGTAAACAAATCAATATATGTAAGGAGAACTGCCAAACAGTATTTTTTTTGCCAGTTGTGGTGCTTGAAATCAGAGCCTGAGCACTGTCCTTGGACTTTTCTCAAGGCTAGTGTGTTATTTAACTTGTAAGTCAGTGGCCAATTAAATGTCAGCATACTAAATTTCTTCAGCAAGGCACTTGAATGCAAATCCTTACTAGATAAATGAGAAACATTGCAACAGTAGCTATCCTACCAGGAATATGGAATAGATAACAGTCTGAAAAATATTCTGTACTGTCTGCAAACACACACACACACACACACACACACACACACACACACACACACACACACCCCAGATTGGAAATAACAGTGACCATATAGAAGATGCTTGGTATTGCCCGTTAGTATAACTGCATTGTATCAGTACGAGGCAACTTTTGCTATGAACAAAAAGTCCCTGTGAAAAATTGTTATAACCTCTTTTCACACAGCATTAAGACCTTTATGTTTTTGAACCTTAGGGTAAGATGTAGTTCAAAGTTATGGATGAAGCCTATATTAAAGTTTTTTTTTTTACTAATAATTGGGCTAGCAGTGCATTAATTATGTTTCTATTCCATTTGTTCTCCCCAGCAATTATGAAACATTCAACCCATTACTAATTGTGAAATTTTGTATTTATTGGGGTTTTTTGCTTCTGTCGAAGTTCTTGCCATCCAAACTCTATTGGGGAAAAAATGCAAGGAAACCTAAAAAAATGTTTCTTTTGTGTTTTACCAGATTGTATTTATATTTACCTTACATTTTGAATATAAAAATCAATAAGAATTTAGAGAGTTTACAGTATGAAACAGATTATATGCTAAAACTACAATGGAAAGTTCATCCCTGAAAACATATTAACATGTGTAATATTTGTGAAAATATTTGCCTTTTAGATATTGAAACTGATCTTAATGAAAACATGCAGTATTCCTTTTCTTTTTTTTTTTTTTGCCAGTCCTGGGCTTGAGCTCAGGGCCTGAGCATTGTCCTTGGACTTTCTCAAGGCTAGAGCTCTACCACCAGCACCACTTCCGGATTTTTTCTATGTTTGTGGTACCGAGGAATCGAACCCGGGTCTTCATGCATGCTAGACAAGCACTTTAACCACTAGGCCAAACTCCCGGCCCAGTATTCCTTTTCTTATATACTACAAGCAAACTCAATGGAGACTAAAAAATTACACTTGGATATGATTAGTTAAACATGCACACAGTGAAGACAAAGCAGAATATACTTAGGAGAGGTATCAAGCGCTCAATAGCTATGTAAATATGGTCATATAAAATGATGCTTATCAAAATGAACTCCAAGAAATGGAAAGAGTAGATTTTGTATTGTGTTGTTTACAATTCTTTTCTTTTTTGTTTCTTTTTTTGTTTTTTCCTTTTTGTCACTGTTACTGATTTTTGTATCCTTTGTCTTGTAGGTAAGTTAATCTGATGGGGGGCAAGGGAAAGCACAGAAACTGGGACAAATGGTGAACCAATTCAGGCAGGATACTAGATATTACACTAGAGAGGATGTTGGAAATGAATTATATAACTTGGGAGAGAGGGATTGGAAAGGAAACTGGGAGAAATTAGGGAAGTAGTGTCATTCATATATAACTGTAGCCCCTCTGTACATCACCTTTCCAACAATTTTTAAAAATATACATATTTTGGATTTAGAAAATTATGCAACTCTGTAAAATGTATATTCATTAGTTTCTGTAGGAAATAATCTCAGTAATACACAGGCTGAACACGAATAATTAGATTGTTGAATCATGTTTTTTTTTTCCTCAAACACCCATTATTATGAAAATTACTGAAAATAAAGTAGTCATGAAATATATTCCAATATGGGAATGTTCAATACTTTGATGGTTATTCCCCATCATTTCCATATCAGCTCTACTCCAGGCCACATTAATATAGGAATTTCCTATATATTGTGAACAAACACTTGGCATTAGAGAGAAGCTCTGTCCTTCATAGAACTCTCCGTTTTCACTTTCATATGTGCTTAACGTCTGTGTATTACCCCTTCCACAAGGATCTCGAGAAAAATAGAGAACAGATGGCAGGATCATAACGTTTCCCTCTCTAAGAGTTAGCATAATCGTGGTTAGCCACTGTTCCTTACATTATTACTCCAGTAACAGTAGATGGAGCAATGGCAGCTATGCACAACCAATCTAGCAGCCTTGGGATTCCTATATGGTCCTTGGAGATATGTTTAACTTGCTTTATATCTTCCTAGGATTGTTATGCCTGCATTATTTAAACAATTCATGTCTAAAGTAAAAGAAAGTAATTCAAACATGAGGAAAAAAATGTAGAACAGAGAATCACAAAAGAAGAGATTAAAGGAAAACAAAATAAGGATACTCTTTGATTACTGCATGAGATCCTTAAAGTTGTATTTCTCCTATGTGGTGCACATTTTATAAATGCAATTTTCATTTCATATGCCATAGAAATGCCAGTACATTGCTAATATTCTTTAGAAATAGACTTTTAGATAGCAGTTTATCAGTGTGATTTTTTTATCTTTGCAGGGAAAAACTAGCTGAAGGCTCTCTTCCTTCATTACTCAATAAAACATAAATAATTAGTAATATTTTAAATATCACTCCTTGATTGCAATCAGCACAATTGAATAAAGCAGTTTTAATTGGGTATATGTCACCACCTTCTGTGGGTAGTTAACAAGTCATTTGAACTATGATGGCACATGATAAGTAGTCAAGATTAGGAAAGCAAACAATTAAATAACAAAATAGATCTCAATTTTTTCTGAATGCCTAATCTGTACTGAACAAATGATTCTCGACCTACAGTCCTGTCCTGTTGATTACCCCCACTGAGCTGCACTCCTTAATCAAGTAACATTTCTAAAATACAAATTGAAGCCATTTGCTCCGTTGTCCAATTTTCTAACCAAATGAACTTTTTGGTGTGATATAAGCCTGCCTTCTTTAGCTCTCTTGCCTCTTAATTCATACTCTAATGAGGTACACTCAGTTACTTTCCTCTATTTCTAGACCCTTTCCTAAATCAAATTATAAAGTAAGAATATTTTATCTTATTATTATGATAGAATTATCTAGTTACTAACACCTTTGGCCAATCAGCCAATCTAGCAAAATTTTAGGCAGTTCTTGTGTATCAAAAAATATTGACCCTCCATGAAGTTTTCCTTAAATCTCTTCAGCTGTCATCTTTTATCTGACAATAGGAAAATACCTCCTGTACTTCTTTCCTGCTGCCTTTATGTATTCAGGTGTCAGGAAATTTATGAGCATATGCCATTTTGTTGACATATTGGTTGTAGGTTCAATAACTGAGCACCTTCAGGACAGGAGTCATGATAGATACCATTTCGTATTTTCAGTTCAAACATGGGCAATGAAAATTTCTAGCTTTATTTTTTCCTTTGGCATTTAGCAGTGTTGAACATATTTTAGATTTTACCAGCCTAATCTCTTAAGGTTTATTTGTTTATCTATTGGTTTTCTGAGACAACATCTTGCTATATAATTTAGGCTTCCCTGGAGCTTATGTAGCTTAGATAAGCCTTAAAATTGTGGTTTTTCTTCCCTCTGCTTTGTGGAATGGTTAGAGTCTATGTGAATGGCACTCCATTTACCTTTGGTTCTAATATCTGCTTAGCCCCAGGAATATAAACCTGCTCAGAGTAACATTTTGTGTCTGGTGTGGTGATTCCAGTATTCCTCATTGAAAAGAACTGATGAAGGAGCACTGTTGGCTCATACCTATAATCTTAAGTACTCAGGGAGCTAGAGAATTTCAGTATGTGTATTCACCGCAAATTAACTACCAAAATGCTGTATCCGAGGTATTTGGCTCAAGCGTTAGGGTGCTGAGATCTTAGTGTTAAGCCCAAATGGTATTACCAAAAAAATAAAATTCCTATACCAACATATGTTAGATAATCATTAAATGTGTATGAACTGAAATAACAAATATTATTTAGAAAGCAGGGGGAATGGGAGTGGAAAGGATGTTTATTTTGTTAACATGTGCTCAGTTCTGAGGTGTTACATAGTTGAGTGTATTGTAAGTAGTCACAGGGGCAGGGCACACTCTTTTGTGATGAGCAAATGGTTGTGTGCAGCAAATCTTACCTTGAGAAAGCTGTCGAAAGAGTCCTACCTCAGAAGAAGACACCATTGATATTAATTTTAAATAGGCGAGGGACAAACTATTAATGTGAAAAAAGGAAGAATCACAGTATGGTAGAGGTGGAGTCATCAGATGGGAATACCTGTACAGGAACACTATTCATAAAATTGCATATTCCTTTTTCTACATGATGGGAAATATAAGGAGCAGGCACAATTCTTGCTTGTTTATTTTTTTCTGTCATTATATTTTTCATTTAAATTAATTTTGTGGTAAAGGTTTTATATAGAGGGGTTACAGTTACATACATAAGGTAATGAATACATTTCTGGTTGAACATTGTTGCTTCCTCTCTCATTTTTCTTCCCTCTCCCTAATGCCCCCCTAATGCAACCTATTGTCTTGTGAGTATTACTGTTGAACTGGTTCATCCTTTGTCCTGGTTTCGCCATTTTATTATTCCCTTTCCCTTCCCCAAATTAGTTAAACTTATGTACAAGACAGAAGGTACCAAAAAATTACTGCAATGACAGTTGATAAACCACAAGAAAAAAATGAAGGAAAAAATGGCTTTACACAGAACATTAAAACTAACTACAACAAAACAATAGTTATCTTAGTTCCATTTCTTGGAGTTCATTTTGATTAGCATCATTTTATATCATTTTTTGTAACTATTAAGTGAAGTAAGCCATATCCGAAGAAACATAGGCTCCATGGATTTCTGTAATATTTAGTTATATGTCTAGGAAAGTACTAGCAGAGGAGCACAATAGCCCAAATGTCATGTACATATGACCATATGAAATCATGCTAATTGAAATGTATTGTCTTTTTAAGTGTCTTGCTATGCAACCCAAGTTTGCTTTGAAATCCAAATCTTTCTGATATTTCCCGAATGCTGAGGTTACAAACAAATATGCCACTGCAACTGGCTAAAATTTAGAGGATCTCAATAGATTTAGAGAAGAAATGAAGTGACCTAGAAGAAAGATTGACTTTCAGCCAAATTTTGTAATGCTTTCTCTTTGGAACTGTAATAAATAGAGTAAAATGGTATGTAAGAAAACTCTGTCCAGAGATTTAGGAAGAGAATTCAGTCTCTTCCTGCAATGTGAGCTTAGTTAAAGAAAGCTTATGGAAGAGATCAGAATTAAGTAACCTGGAATTGAGACAGATAAGGGAACTTTTCAGAAAGCCTCAAAAAGCAAGGTCATCAGGATCATGATTCTGATCTAGAGTCCCCAAGACCTCTAACCACGTCAAAATATCTCTCTTAAGGGTGCCCCCAACAGTCATCACAGGCAGTAGACAAAGGTTTCTGGGTAGATAAATGTTGAACTAAAAAGCTGCGATTGTCTCATTCAGCTTTCAGAGTGTTCTGCTCCAGAAGATTCTATATACAAAGCATACACAGTACCTTTTTGAGATATCAGGGCTGAAATATAGAAGCCATTTGTCAACTTGTTTCGATTTATGTGCCCATCGTGCAGCATGAAATCCCTAAATAGGAATAAATCACCTGCTGAGTTCTGGGAAGAGTCCTGTGTAACTTCTCCATACGACATCACTTGTAAACCATAGATCACAGCCCACTGCACACTCCCTGAGGGCTTCACACTTTGCTCGTGAATGTATAATATATTTAGGAAGTTAAAGTTTTAGTAACTGTCATTGAAAGGAATCCTGAGACTATTGTCTGAAAAATGTAGTGTGACCTGTTAATAGTGATCAAGAAATGGAAGGGAATTTGTAAAATAAAGTAAAGAGGGGAAGGGGGGAAGAGGAAAAGAGACAGAGACAGAGAGATAGAGAGAAACAGATAGATAGAGTCAGAGACATAGACATAGAAACAGGTAGAGGTGGGGAGGGGGAGAGAGAGAGAGAGAGAGAGAGAGAGAGAGAGAGAGAGAGAGAGAGAGAGAGAGGAGAGAGAGAGGAGAGAGAGAGAGAGAGAGAGAGGGAGGGAAGGAGGGAGGGAGGGAGGGAGGGAGAGAGGGAGAGAGAGAGAGAGAGAGAGAGAGAGAGAGAGAGAGAGAGAGAGAGAGAGAGAGAGAGAGAGAGAGAGAGAGAGAGAGAGAAGCGAGAAAAGATGATATCTGCCCTTCCATTACTAAATTTTTTTCCCTGATCAACTACACAGTTGTAAAAGTGTCAACGGAAATAGCCAGCTTCAGGATTCTCCATAGAGAAAAATCTGTGCACCCTGTCAGCAATTGCCCTGAAGCTGGCTTTGCGGCTCTGCCTTGCTGAGCAGGGTTTTTATGCAGCTGAGATTTTTCAGAGTGGTTATTCACTTAGACCTAATAGCAACAACCTTCACCTACACCTTTAAGCTCACTTGGACTTTAAATTTAACTTAATCTCAGGTTATATCAAGTGGGCTATAGAGTTAATGGATAAAATCTATTTGCTGAAATTATAACTTTTCTTACAAAAAAATAAGAGGTCACCTAGGGTATAGTATAGTATGTAATAAGAAATGCAATGCCATGTCTCTCAATACATGTATTTTTGAGAAAGACAGATTGTAGCTTTAAGTCTCTGAAATGACAAAAGCAAGGAAGAGTCCACTTTCCTATATGTATTTTATTCTTTTATTCTATTCTCTTTTTTCTCTTTCCTGTGCCTTTCAGCCCTTCTTTAATTTTTTTGCTCTTCTCCATTTCTCTTCTCATTTTTTTCTGTTTATTCTCTTAGTCCTTATTTACATTTCATTTTATATCTTCTCTCTCATTTTTTGTTTTCACTAATTACATTTTTTCTTACAACTATGCTCTTGTATACTAGCTACTGTGGCCAAATCTGAGTGGATATATGTCTGCCTATAACTAATTGGAAGAAAAATTAAAGGTAAATAAGTGCCATCAATCTCAAATGTTGTAATTATATAATCAAGATCCAAGATTTCTCTTCTGTTGATTGCTATCCAACCAACTTACAAACATATGTTCTTTCCTTTCTTTAACTTATAATTTATTTTTTGAAATAAATAAAATATGGAAAATGATGGGGGAATATTTTTACATAACATTCTTTATTATGTATACTTAAATAGCTCTTCATTGTTACCAATGTGCTACTGATTACTCTTAGTTAAAAAAAAAAGAATGGCATACCCACAGTGTTACATAATATTGGTAAGTTGTTGGAGCAAAGTTTTGAAATTACATAAAACACAATTTTTATCAAAGTTACAATATATTTTATTTTTTCCTTTATAATTTTATATCTACCAAAGCATAAAAAGGCTCAATAATAGACAAAGATACCATTTATAGTATAATACATGCAAGTATATTATGTGAATCATTAGCATCTTTATTACTCTTGTGTGTAGGAGAGAAACTGTTCTCACCATTTAACTCTGAATGGATGTCTTTTCCTTGGTATTTCCCTTTGAAGACATTGGTAAAGATAAAAATATAAAACATACAAATACATTTAATATAAGACTTTGAGATAGAACTGATGATATAATAAAACAAATATTCTGAAAAAAGTAAGCATGCATTTTTATACTTTGATTGCCCAAAGGACAGATGATCTTAGTGAAACTCTTATTGATCAAAACAGTATATAATCCAATGTTATTAAGCTACAAGAAGCTTAGCTCACCTGTCAATGTGTACCTGTGTCTTCAGCTATTTTCTTATAGGAATGAGTAACTAAAGCATCTACAATGAAGGTCTTCAGGGTAGATGGGCTGGCAAGTGGAGGAGTTTATCATCTTCCTACTTTTCCTGTTTCCTTAAATCTAGGCTGTCATAATTAGAGATAGTGTGACCGGAAGTCTTTAGAAGCAAATTATTAATGGTCTTTATGTGCCACATTGTTTTTCTAGCCCTAAAATAAACACTAGATAAAACTCAAGTGCTGTCTAGGGAAAAACAATTTTTTACAAATTTTTTTCATACAGAGTACCAAAAGCTGTCAGCTGTGGAATATGTGATACCATTTCAGAAAGACTCTCCTCGTTGAAGAAAAACAAAGAGGAAATTTCAGATGAAACATGAGAGGATCCTCTGAAAAAAAAATCAGATGATTTTGTTGATAAGTGATTGTGTTGACAAATGATGAACCAGAAATGCCAAAACTTCATGGGATGTCTTGATCTTTTCTTGATCTATGTTTTCTCCCTCCTATGCTACATTTACATTTTATGATATCCACACAATCTAATTTTATTTCCATTCCGCTATGATTCCCAGAGACCTCAATCATTATGGAAAGACATGACATTTTATGGGTCTTAAATTCAATGTATCCCAAACTGTGTTATCATGTTTAATGAGTTCTACCTCCAGTGCACTTTAGAATTTGTTAGGCTGAAAGATACAGCAATCATTCCAAATAGGTTTTTATATTATAGTTATATTTTTAATTTTTTCTTATTGTAATTAATAGAACAATTACAGTTATATTTGCCAGATAGAAAGTGCATTACTTCACATACATTGAAGTTTTTGTCCCCAGTTCCCTCCTTTCACTCCCTCTCCTCATCTTATTTCCCCCTTCCCTTTCCTATTTCAAATAAACAAATAAACATATATTTATATAATATACCAGATAACAAGGTAAGATACTGTAACAATATGAGAATAACCAAAGGACAACAAAAATAGTACATTAAGAACAACAATCTCACACTCTATGACTCTTGTTTCTATATTTTGGAGGTCCTTTCAGTTAGCCTCATCCTATATGGACTTTTGTATCTAGGATTTAAGCTATTGTAATTCTCTGCTAGGAGAGCCAAGGTTTGTACTGTTTATGACAAATGAGAGAAACCATCAAGCCTATGTTCATCTGGCTTACTTCACTTAATATGACTTTTTCCTAGTGTTTTCATTTCCTTAAAATGGGATGATGTCATTCTTTCGGATGGCATAGCATTCCATTGTGTATAAATACCACATCTTGTTGATCCACTACTGATGGGCATATGGGCTGGGTCCATATCTTTTCTATGGTAAATAGTGCTGCAGTGAACATTGTTGTGCTAGTGGATTTAGTATGTTCTTGTTTCTGGACCATTGGGCAAATGACAAGTAAGTGGAATTACTGGGTCATAGGGGAGCTCTTTGTTTAGTCTTTTGAGGAACCACCATACTGCTTTCCATAGTGGTTAAATGAGTTTAAATATAAATATGTTCCCTCCTGGTCACATCCCTGCCAGCATCTTTTGCTATTAGATGTCTTGATAATGGCCATTCTAACTGGAGTGAGGTAGAATCTCAGAGTTGTTCGATTTGCAATTCTTTTATGGCCAGAGATGTCCAGCATTTCTTCATGTGTCTATAGACCATTCCCAAATAGCTTTTGTCTTTTTTCCACCTACCTTATTTATTATGTTGGGTTTCCTAAAAAAATAGAGATTATGGCAGCAATCTGAGTAGATGTTCCCTGAAGTGAAATAATCATTTGTTGTATGTGTGGGTCTGAGGAATGGACAGTAGTTCATTACTACAAAACATGTCTCAAATTTTTCTGTGTAAAGGGTTTACGGGGCTTCTAGAAGCCTACTTTAATAGCAGATGAGCAGATGATTCAGAATCATGGAGTGTGTAGACACCATGGCATCAGTTTCAACCAGTCAATATGGGTGATTTTCAAGATGCATTAATTCAAATTCTTAACTAATAATTCAGTTAATTACCTTTACTACCAACCACTTTTGTCCAAGGCAATATATTTGCTCCAAGCAAATAAAATATACTATTTAGACTTATCTTTACAAATCTTTCTTTATGCTTATTTAGTCTCCAAATCATTTTATTCACATCTTTAAAATATAAAATGAGAACACATCCTTATCTTGATATGCTCTGGAAGAGTGTCCAGATCTATAAAATAATGTTTAATATACTGTATGATACTGTTTTTCTTAACCTTTCTAGTCACTTCTAGAACTATGTATTCTATGCTTTATTGTACCTTATGTGTAAGGAAATGTTCAAGATTTCTGACAACAGGAAGTTGCTTTCTGCCCCAGGACTACTCTCTAGGCTATTGAACCCTTCCTAAACATTTTTTTCCAGAGGAAGGTATTTGTAGGTAAAACACTCATCTTCCCCTTACTTATTGGACTCCATTTGGCTTGCCTTTACCTTTTCTTACTGTGCACTACAACTTTACTTTGTGACATTTTTTTCACCACAAAACATTTATATTTTTATGTGCTTATTTTTTAAGTAACCTAGATCTTTCTAGGGTTCACTGTACTACTAATATTGTTAAGACTCAAGAGGGTAACAGTGTTATTTTTATACATTTGCTTCTGTCTCCCATTTCCCAAACAAATATTGTTTTGCCAGCCCTAGCGATTGAACTCAGGGCCTGAGTGCTGTCCTTGGGCTTTCTCAAGGCTAGAGCACTACCACTTGAACCACATTACCATTCTCAGCTTTTATTATGTATGTGATACAGCGAAATTGAACCTGGGTCTTTGTGCTTGCTTGGCAAGCACTCTACCACTAGGCTAACTTCCCATCCCCAAACACTTTAACACAAGTTAGTTCTCAATACATATTTGCAAGGAAGAAAATATCAGTAAAAACAGGAAATGAGAAATATGATTGCCATTCCAATCTAATCTTTATGAAAATCCTATGTTATCCTGTTTACTTGGGTCCACTTAACAGTCATTGATGAAATGCCTCAATAATTTGCATTCTGTGACTTAGAAACCTAAACCGAAATGTAATAGAAGCAAACCAAGTAATTCTCAAAGGAACTATTACCCATTTTGTGATTAAGTTACTGAGTACTTTGCTAAGTGTTTTGACAGTATTTATTAACAACTTAATTGTTGTATTAATTAGAGACTATTATTTCTCCAAATGCACCAGGGACAGGAGGTGAGATCCAACAACGTTAGCTTGCCTATGTCTACACACACTAATAAGAACAAAACCAATTTACGGTACCATTCTCATTCAGAATGTCCAAAGATTAAGCTTAAAAATGTGAGTTTACAATCATGAATAAGCAGTACGAACAACAGATCTGTCATTGAGTAAATGCAGTCTTAAGGAAGTCTCTAACAGCACCCACTTGTTTCTCTTACCTATCGGAACTGGAGATAGAAAAAAATGTTGGTCTCCCAAACTGCATTTAACATGATACTGTCCCACTAGGGTCAGCAAAGTAATTTGTATTTTCATTGTCGTTAATATCATATGTTGATTTTCAAGTAGCAGAAACATAAAGTAAGCTAGTATAAGTAATAAAGAGAAACACTTTGCTCAGAAAACTGAAAATTTTTATTTGTAACTTTCACTCCAGGAAAGGACTAAATCTGTAACAGTTTTTCCCAGGGTTCAAGTTATTTCTTGGGTCTTTATCAAAGGCAGGTTCATTATGTTCTCAAGATAGCCTTCAGTAATGGCCTGCTGGCTTCTTAATGATTCAGGAAAACAATGTTTCTCAATTCCCTTGATGAATTCTGAGGAAAGAAGTCCTAGGATTTACTGTTTGGAATTACCTTGGCCAGGAAATAATGACAGAATATATACTGTAGATTTGCTATGTTTGGAATGATTTGATCAGGAAATAATCATAGAAGATAGCAGAATGTTGTGGTAATCAGCAAGGACTAGTTCACTCTTCTGAAGGAAGATGAGCATGGGGGAAGCTGGAGTGTGATCATCAGATGCTTCCCAGAATTCAGTGTCACCATATCTTATATCCATGGGATAGTCAGTTGTCCCGAGGTAACTTTCAGATATCATTGACAGACAACATATCATTGAAGGACAACAAATGAAATTTGAGCTAAAAATATTATCAAAAAACTGCCAATATAAATATATATGGACTAGATACCTAATGTTGGCATTTCTGTTTTGTGAAACTGGTCATATGCAGCAAACAATGACAAAGGTAGAAATAAATATAATAAAATCATAAGGTATTCACCCTCAGTCTTGGACTTACTCCAGAATAAGTCTATGCATATAAGTAGATAGATCGATAACATATATATGTTTGTATATAGAGACTTATGATCTATAGGTATACATACTTAAATATACAAATATAGATATATAGTTATCAATTGAAATATAGATCTCTATGTATACATATATATTAGCTGTATTAAAAAACTGTAGATTTATTACACATCTTATTTTCCATGGCTATATTTTTCTAAAAGATGATCAATGAGGAATACAAAGAATTCAGTACTCTAAAATAACTAAAACAGACCCATATCACACTTAGATTATATCTGATTATCTATGACACTAGATCACTTCACAAATATTACTGAATTAGTGATGCAAACTTTTTGTTGTTCACATTCATGCTGCTCACCAAAATTCAGTTATTTTTTTTCAGGCTCTTCATCTTAAATATTGAGGTTTATTTAATTCATTTTCCCTCAAATTTCATGCTGCATCACTTCAATTAACTAACTCTTTTTCATCATTTTGAGAGCACCACTTGCTTATAGGAAGCTATTTTTTTACAAAATTAGAACAAGGAAACATCAACAATTTAAATAATTTGCACACAAATAGTGATAAAGCTGGATTGACAGGGGTTTCTCTACATCAACTGAGATGCTTAATGTGTATATAAGAGTTCAACATTATTTTTGAAATTCTGTCTTTTAAATGAATTTTTTATGCTTGGTAAAAATTGAAATTAATGAATTTACATATGAGACAGATATCTTGCATTGTACTTATTTTGTCAGTTGTGGAATTTAAACTCAGGACCTGAGTGCTGGTTCTGAGCCTTTGGTGCTCAAGTCTAGAGTTCTGTCACTTGAGCCGCAGTATAACTTCTGGTTTTCTTAATTGGATATAAGAATTCAGACTTCTCAGTCCCAGCTGGCATCACACAGTCATCATGAGATTTCACCATGCTAAATAGCTGGCATTAGAGGCAGTCTAAATCTGGCACCATTCTTGTGAGGCCTTTTTGATATTTTTCTTTGTAAAGGTAAGTAATTCTGAGAAAGCAGATCTTTGTGGAAAGGACATTAATCCCCCCCCCTTTTTTTGGCCAGTCCTGGGCTTAAGCTCAGGGCCTGAGCACTGTCCTTGGATTTTTCTCAAGGCTAGAGTTCTACCACTTGAGCCTCAGCACCACTTCTGGCTTTTTCTAAGTATGTGGTACCAAGGAATCGAACCTGGGTCTTCGTGCATGCTAGGCAAGCACTCTACCACTAGGCCAAACTCCCAGCCCCCAACCAACCCCTTATTTTTAATCATGAACTATAAGATTTATGTGAACAAGTATTTTTCTCAATGACTCATAAGTGTTTCAGTACTTGAGAAAATCGTTTCAATAATTTGTTAAATATTTTTATCATATAAGGAATGCAGAATCTATAAAAATGAACTTACCCTGGAAATTTTAGTTTATCATCAAAATGATTAGAAGACTAGATACAGACTATATAAGATTAATGTCATTATTTCACTTTCACTTATATACTTAGCTCCTACAGAAAGACTGATAAACATATATCGATTATGTGGTTTAAAGAAAGCTACCAAGGAACCAGGAAAATTTGTAGGCATTGCTGGATACTCAATTGTAACATTTAGAAGAAAACATACTGGTATAAGTGACAATCTCTTTTGTAAAAGCTAAAAATACTACCTTTTGCAACAAAGGGTTTGAATTCAAATGTCACCTCCACTACTTCTGACTTTAAGATGTGACTTTATCTTAGTTGATGTTGAAACCTTTATTGAATAAGTAATAGGAGTAAATTCAATTTTTTCTAAAATAAAAATATCTTTACCTCTCCATAGCTCTGGAAATTCCTACATTAAATTTCAATTTAAAATAATCTACTCAAACACGTCAAGATAATGCAAAAAATGAGTTCTATTGAATTTGCAGTGAAGTTATGGAACAATAGCAGATTGCTCTGTCTGGTTTTCATAAACTTTTGGGTCAAATGTTTATTTTCATAATCCCTTTAACCTTCTGGAGTCTATTTCTTGCCTTATTTTTGAAATCTAACAACAACAAACCAACAACAAAATTTATTTGCTGCTTAATTCATTATAATTTTAATAAGTAAAATCAGAATCAATTATCCCATGCAAATGCTAACTTCAATCATCAAATGTTGGCATGGTAAACATATCTATTTAATGAATATAAAATATAAAGCGATTGTGTTTCCTATTTTCCTTCCCTCACCACCAGCAATTCATTTCCTCTCTTTTTCTGTCATCATTTATATAAGTCTTACTGAGTGTTAGTATCAGATAATAATCTGGCGTAGTTATAGACTTCATTTTAGATTTTGAAGTGCTCCCTATGTGAGGGGCCTCTGAACTTCCTGAACTAGCAATTGACTCCTGGTTCTGTAACAGGGATTTAGATCACAAAATACTCTCATTTATATACCTCATGCTTCCAATGAAAGGCAAACTGAAAAATTGATTTTTGTTGCACAGGCACACACATGCATTAAAACATTTTATCAATAAAATCTACCTCCTGTTTCTTTAGGCTTAGAACTTCAATATGCAGAGGAAAATTTGTGCAGTTAAGTAATACAGAAACATTTTTTCTATTTCTTTATCAAAGGATCTTAGGACAGACAGATTGATAATGAATCCATGACAACTAACAAGCAGATGGTGCTTTCAGTAATAAAGTTAGAAAAGTTTATTTGACTATCCTTGAAGTGATAAAAACTGAACAGATATAAGATGAGATGACATTTGGCCATGATGTGAAATGAAAATATTTTAATTGAAATTTTTATGTTACTACAAATCTCAGTACAAATTTTCTAATATTAGTATAAACTCTTTGTCATATAATGAGAGAGGTGCACATCAAAGAAGCAGATAAAACATAAATTGGAGATTTTAGTCATCTATTAAATGTTGGGAGTATATATATGTATATCATTTTATTGAGATTAAGTTGTTTAAATCACTTATGTGGGTAAAATTACCTACTAAGTGCAATTCTTGATCTTTAATAACAATATTAGCATTTTCTTTTAGCATATATGTTT
Source organism: Megascapheus bottae (assembly GCF_031878675.1). Lineage (NCBI taxonomy): Eukaryota > Metazoa > Chordata > Mammalia > Rodentia > Geomyidae > Megascapheus > Megascapheus bottae. Next base: position 29,335,562 of record NC_143515.1, read on the forward strand.
GGTTTCTTTTTTTCCTTCATTTTTTTATTAACTGAATGTAATGATAACTGTTCTGGATGCCCACTTGAAATCCTACATGGGAAGATATTTATTTTAAATAAATATAAAAATATGAAACAATGCAAATTAAACATGAACTTTAATAAACATTATAAAGGAAAGATGGACTTTATTTTGATGGAAGTATAGCATATACAGGTAATCACCAGATCAATAAATTCTAATCTAGTGGTTGTGCCTGTGTCTCTCCTCTATAGTCTTAGCTACTCAGGATGCTGAGATATGGGGATTGGTGTTTGAAAACTAGCCTCCAGTTAACCACCTGAAAACAGGGCAAAAGGGATCCTGGAAAGTGCTCCAGCCTGGAGTTCAAGCCCCACAACTGAGAACAACAACAACAAAAATCTAACCTTCCCAAAATGACTGTTCTCCATGTCTGTGAAGTATAACCGTTCTTGTGGAAACTAAAGGATTTTGATAAGCAGCCATCAGTTTTGCAAAAAAAGATGTAAAAATGCACACTAATTTTATTGCTATTTTTTGTCATTAATCACTTGTTGATGTCATTAATCTGTGCACAGTGCATATTTTTCCTTTTTCACTTGGGAATGAAAAAATACAGTTAGTCTGATATAATTAAAAGCAACACTAGGCAGAGAATGCAAAGGATATAGTGTCAGACCAAAAACAGTATGAAATAGTTGCAAGAGAGGGTGAATGGGAAGCTAAAACAACCAAGAACGTTTTCCCTAAAGTAGTGAGATAGTGGTTTGTGTTCTTTTTTTTCTTTATATCTATATTGGACATTAATGAAAAGGAATTTTCTAAGTAGGCAACAATCAAAAGAATGTCTTGTGGCAATTTTTCATAAAAAGTCACTCAAGAACACAAGTTTAAATGGTAAAGCCACAGTGGAAAAAAAATGTCCCCCTGGATAAATAGCATATCTTCCAAGGGCAAGAAATCTTGATTTCAGTACAATCAGCATATTATACTGACTTTAAATAATACTTATGTCAAAGAAATTTAAAACTAATGTTAAAATATGAAAGTACTGCCTTTGTACAATTTCTACTCACATCTGATATCATTGATATGTTTTTTTTTTTTTTTGCCAGTCCTGGGCTTGAGCTCAGGGCCTGAGCACTGTCCTTGGACTTTCTCAAGGCTAGAGCTCTACCTCTTGAGCCTCAGCACCACTTCCGGCTTTTTTCTATGTATGTGGTACCAAGGAATCGAACCCGGGTCTTCATTCATGCTAGGCAAGCACTTTAACCACTAGGCCAAACTCCCGGCCCATCATTGATATGTTTATCTGTTGCAAAGTCTGGCATGCTGATTTCCCTAACAACATGATTACCTTATTTACAATTACATCAGAGGAGGAAGGGAAAAAATTGGAAAAGATTGACAACTCTTCTATTTTCCTTGGCCTCCACTTCACCCACTCTTTGCCTTAGCCTCTACACTTCAAGACAGTTGAGTGGAATCAATTAGTTTAATTGTATAGTTTTTGTTACAATTCTATGCTAAATCCTAACCTCAACTATGGCTGAAAACCTTGGCTATCTCATCAGAAAGAGAAAAGTTGAATCAATTTTTTTTTAAGTTTAGAGAAAATGACTACCCAAACTAACACATAGTTTACTAACATATTAAGGATTTTTCAATTTACTCATTGCCCAATTCTTCATATTTAAATTGAAGTTGGGGAAATGCTTTTGAAACAGATTAACTATCCTGTTTTTGTAGTTTTTTTTTTAAATACATGTATACTTTATTTTTGAATTAAAAGTACTAATATATATGTTTGATATTTGAAACAAAACGAAGTGGCTTGTATAAACAAACTGCAATTTCTTAAAAAATTTGATTATATATCATAGGTACAAAAGTTCTTGTTTGAACCCTTTGTAGTAGTCAATTGCCAGAATTAAGATATATGGCAATCCCAGTTCATAAATTGCTCTAAATAAAACAAAATGACCAGTTGAAATGATATAAAATCCTGTAATGGTATTCACTGATTGTAACTTAACATAACAACTTTATTACTTTTACCAAAATTCCATTTCTTTACCTCCCACACAGGAAAACATCAGGAAGAGATTTAAAGTTAATTGTATTAGCATAAGAGACTAATATTAACCAAGAGTACAAATTATTTGCAATTCTTAAAAGAAAGTTTGTTGAAGTATCACAGATTGGAAGAGACAAAGGAGATGTGAAAGAAACAATGCAATTGGATCCTAAATTTTTCAAGCTTAATTAGTGGTCTGACTAAAAATATCCAAATAATAACTAAAAAATATCCTATGAACATTGTTATATATCATGTTTTTATGCTTTTCAGAGCTAGAAGAATATGGATGCAAGTTCGAAAAACTTGTTTTATGATGGATTTTTATATTCATGTTATTGTTAAGAAGTCAGATACTAATCATGTTCATAATATCCAAAACACAGAAGACAATCAGATTTATTTCAGCTTCCAAGTGTCAAGTGTTTTAAATTTTTGTTAGTCTATCTTCCAATAAAAATATTGTTAAGAAAAGTGTTACCATGATTTAATAAATTATTTACTAAAATTGTGATTATTAGTTTTATAATCAAAATAAACAAATACAGAGTACATGCCATTGAAGTACATTGGTGATGCCTCTTCTATTCCCCAAACAGGAAATATGACACAATTTCAAGCCACAATGAAATTAAGCAAGGGGATTATTATATTTGGTCTCTGTCCCTTGAAAATGGTAGTTCTATTTTCCAGGTGTCACTATAATTTTCATCCACAAAGTAATGTGGCTGAGGCACATCTATAGAAATTCTGAGTATCAGTTTGCTTTCTCATATTTCATTTAAAAAAAGATCTTCACGAGTTTCTCTACAGGAACCATTTCTATTCATTTAAGCCTATGTCACTCATTCCAACTAATTTACCTAATAAGGATTTTTTTTAAAAAGAAAGAGAACAGCATTTAAAGAAAAAGAGACTACATAGAGACTAAACAATAATGCAGTATCTTTGGAGAAAATTAAATCTGCTCTATGTATCTTTGTTAATACAGTCACAAACCTATGTTGAGCACATTTAATCTCCATAGCTCTTAGATGTCAGGAACTTCTCCTTTTTCCTTGTTTTAGCCATATTCAGTATTCAGGGCTTGTTCTATCTATGTGGAGACCAGCAACAAAATAAACAAGCCCAAATGGACTTATTATGAGTATAACAGACTGCCTTCCAGGCTCCCCATAGGTCTCAATCTCAGTAATGTGTTTCCAAAACTGACTGAAGTTCACCTGTTTTGACAGAGCCTCAAGTAATACTCTCCAGTTTCAGGCACTGTTCCTGACACCTATTTGAAGAAAATGCATAACGAAAAACATGTATTTGTTTAAGTTGTAGGATTGTCTTGCAAACATACACAGAGTAAGAAGTATAGTATTTATTGAGAGATAAAATAGTCTATTGAGAAAAACTCAGAGCTGGGAGTGTGGCCTTGTTGTAGAGAGTACTCACCTAGCATGCACAAAGCCCTGGGAACCATTCATCAGTACCACAAACTCAGAAAAAGGCAGAAATGTTGCTGTGGTTCAAGTAGTAGACTGCTTAGCTTGGGAAAACTCAAAGACAGTACCCAGGCCCTAAGATCTTGCCCCAGGACTGACAAAAAATCAAAAACAAAAATTTTCAGATTACAGGAATAAAGTCAGAAAGGAAAAATGAAGGCTATAAACAGTATAAAGAAAAGGCAGCAAATATTAATATCAGTTTTAATATCTAGCAGATAAATCATGACCCTAAAGGAAAATCTTGACTTTAAACTAGAAAATGGCATCACAGATGGTTTAATAAACCATGGTTCTTAATTTACTAATTTTTGGAATTAGTTCTGACATGGCACACAAAACTGCAAAGATTACAAATATAATTAATATTTTATAATATATACATTTTATTGTGTAACTAGTTTCCTTTGTATAGATTTTATATTTGGCAAAACAGAAAGTTTAACTTTGGTTCCATTTTTTTTTTTAATTTTTAAAATTTTATTATAAAGGTAATGGTGAGAGGGGTTACCATTATGTAAGTCAGGAAATGACTACAATTCCATTTGAATAGTGTAAGCCACTCCTTCATTCTCTTTCAGTTTTTCCCCTCCTGACTCCCTCCCCACAACATAATGTCTGTTGAATATCACTGCTGATTTGCCTTTTATCCCACCATTTCTGTGTTTCCATTTCCCTTTCTCAAATTAGAAAAACTAATATAAAAGGGTACAGAAATTTTAAAAATGGGTAATGTCATTCTTTCTGTTAGAAGCATAGAATTCCATTGTGTATCTATTCCATATTTTCTTGACCTATTCATCCACTGAGGGGCTCCTGGGTTGATTCCATATCTTAGCTAAGGTAAACAATTCTGCCATGAACATTGTTGTGTTGGTGGCTTTGTGCAGCTTCATTTGTAATCATTTGGATAGATTCCTCTGAGTAGAGTGGTTGGGTCATAGGGAAGGTATTAATTTATGTTTTTATCATCAAAAATGTCAGTTTTCACAATATAATCCTTTCATATAGTCCTAAAATACTTTTTTTCTGTGCGTTCATTTCTTAAATCTGTTCAATATCTCATTAAAAAAACAATACTGTGAGAGAATATGAACCCAGTATTTAACAATTTTAAATAGTTTCCTACCTCTGAATATAGAATTGCATGGTATAATAGTTTAAGTTATTTTGAAATTTATTGATTATCATTCAGAAAATCAATAGCTGTTTTTGTTTTTACTTCATGTGAGAGTTATTGCTTTGCCAAACCCTTTCCAACTATGTGGGCATACTTTATTTTATTATTGTTTTATCTTTAAGTAGATTTCATTTTACAAAGAAGATTCCATTGAAGAAAGCAGGGTATAAATGTAATGGACTTTGATCAATGTCATCTCTTTCAACATTCTTACCTATCACCTATACAGCCCTTCAATCATTGTCTTAATTCTGCAAAATATACATCAAAATTTTTACTGTATACTATTCTTCAAGGGAGAATCCAAATAGTGTAATTCCTTATAAAGACAAAGGCAAAGTTCAACAAAATTCAACAAAGTTCCCCAACAAAAAAGTGTAGGGATGTTTTGTTAACATCATTGCACTTGGAATTAGCATGCTTCCAACTTGTTGGAAGTTCCCCTGTTACCTTCAACTTTAGTTAAAAAGAAAAATATTTGTGATATGCATACAAAATTTACACTGACTAATCATTGTCAGACTTATTTTGATTATTTATTCATATCTTAGAATATATATTTGTTTCCAAGAGTTATTGTCAAAGAGTCACTGTATAATTCCTAATCATCCTTCTCGTGAATCTACTGCCATTACTTTCTCTGATCCTGACCATTCCCTATTAGGTACATAATACAAAATACCATTTGCATACTTGGGATTTGGGGCTAAATTATATAACTTGCCCCCAAGATACAGAATCACCATATCCCTGTTGAAGAAAATACTCACATCAGACAAGATTAACATGCAGAATTCGAATTATTCCCACAAGATTGCCACCTAGTGCACAAACCAAGCCTTGGTTTTCTATTTCAATGAGTAAACAGAAGCGTTTCTAAGCATTAATATATTTCTTCTATGTTTGCTAATTAGCATCACACAAAAAAGAATGTTCTTACTATCTTCATGATAGAAGGTTCTCTCTAGATTAGATCAGTTTCCACCAAACTTGGGATCCAGTTGCTCAAAGCAAATTTGAAGTTGTATTATTTTACATGATGATTATTATATTTTAAAGAAATAATTTCTAGATCTTTGGGAATGACTGCACTAGTTTTGAAACTAACAAGGGGCTTTAGAAAAATGTTTACATCTCAAAGAGCAGAGAAAGGATCCACAGTTACAATGCTCTTATAAAAAAATTGCTGAAAATAAGTAGAGGTTATGAGACTCCAGTCAGGCATAAGCCTGTGTCTACTCAAGCTAAGGGAACTGTAAGGTATTTATGATTACACAGAGTAGCCTTCCACATCCTGAGAAAATAACTGTGGATAAATTATGCTTCTTACAAATAAGTTTAGCAGGTTTATTTTATCCACAATTCAGTAAATTTTATGCCACTAACAATCTGCAATATAATAACAATAAAAATGAGAAAACTATTTACACTGATGGCATACAATTTTCCCAATTGGAAACACTAAATCAATACTTTTACAATATCATCGTGAATTTCTATTTGGCATTATGTCAGCTATTTAAATATGTAATTTAAGCAAACCACTAGTGCTCCATGCATTGCTTTCAAATTAGCACTGATTATGTGTACATGCACATAATATTTCAAAGAAATATTTAAATTTGAATCTATATTAATAGAAAATAATTTATTCTCATTACTGAGTATATGATAGGAATTCTAGGTAATTAATTTTCAGTCCTCTAAGTATCCCTAAGAGGAAGGCACTAATTTCATCTGTATCTTTCAGGTAGGAAATGTAATTACATAAGCAATAATACATTCCCCTTGAGGAACACACCTAGTAAATGATATCTCAGAATACCAATTATTAGTAAACTTACCAAAAATCAACCATATAAGTGAAAAGAGGTAAATATATTACACTCTTATCCTTAAAACCTGATACAGATCTGTACATGAAATTCATAAAAAGCCATTTTTTTCTGCCAAAAGTATGAATTTCACTTTCTTAATTAACACTTGATTATAGTGTTGTACATTTACAATCTTAGATTACGTGATATATTTGAAAACATGATTGGCATTATTTGTGCACTGAGTGTTAAGGCAAATGAGTTATGTAAAACAAACTAAATGTTTGCATATGAAACAGGCTCAAAATAAAGTAAATAAAAGTGCATTGGATATTTTAAGTGTGATCTAAAACATGTAAGAAACTTTGATATCTTTGATCTTTGATTAACAACTACTTTAGCCACAGAAATACTGTAACTTCCATTAAAATAATTTCATTATTTCAAAAGAATTTGGCTAACATTTGAACAAAATGATTCTTACTGCATTTCTGTAACAGACTTCAATTATAACAATAAAGAGAAAAAGAGTTTCATCCAAGGCCAATATTCATCATGCCTTCAAATGACTTCATTTGGGATGGATTGTGTTTTCCTAAGGAATTTGGGTGGCCCAGGATAGCTTTTGGTGCTATCACTGATTTTTATGGGTGTTTAATCATTGAAAATGAAGAATATTGGTATTTTCAGTTATGTTTTGAAAATATTCTATCAAATGTACCTGGGAAGAGAGATTTAGGGGTGTGTATACCTCAGAGATGGATCACGATAACCATGAGTATATGAGAGGGACATTCTGTAGAAAATAACTCGGGGTAAATGAGCATCCAGAAGGATGTTTATGGATGTTAGGATGGAGGAGATAGGTAAGACAGATCACAGAGCAAGAGCTTCCAGGATGTTTGAGATGTTTTTGTTTTAAGAAATACCAAAATCGGGCCGGGAGTTTGGCCTAGTGGTAGCGTGCTTGCCTAGCATGCATGAAGACCCGGGTTTGTTTCCTCGGGACCACATGCATAGAAAAAAGCCGGAAATGGTGCTGAGGCTCAAGTGGTAGAGCTCTAACCTTGAGAAAGTCCAAGAACAGTGCTCAGGCCCTGAGCTCAAGCCCAGGACTGGCAAAAAAAAAAAAAAGAAAGAAAGAAAAAAGAAAAGAAAAAGAAAAAGGAAATATCAAAATCTTTTTCTATGGTGTATTAATTTTCATGACTAGCTCAAATAAAACAACCCAAAACTCTTTCTTTTCTTTTTAAAATAACTTTATCCTCTCTCCTGGTAAGAACTATTTTCCTTCTCAAGAGAATTCTGTGCATCTCTAAGATTTTGCAAGCAAAAAAAAAAAAAAAAGGAGTGTCGATATTAATGACCCACTTGTTTTTTTTTCAAATCAATATTTCATTATTTCAAAATTCACACTTGGGCTTTTATAGTCTACAATTGGCATGTTAAATCTGTTTCTTAGAATTGTTTTCCTTGTTATGTTTGGATTTGGCTTATTGGATGACTGATTATCATTGAATTGGATATGATTTTAGGAAAGATATAACATAACACAATTTGAAATTGGAAATGTTTGTATGTGAAATATATAGGTAAATATGCACATTGGATTAAACTATACATTTTTATGAAAAACAGTGGAAAACAGAAAAAAATCATACATATTAACTAAGAGCAAATTGAAGAATATTTTTATCAAAAAGGTAGATTTGTTTTCTCATACTGACTACATTGAGCATTGTAAACATTAATGGGAGGAGTGATAGTTAAGTCCCTAAACTTTATATTATATTCTTTAATTACAAAGGTGTTTTAATTCAACATGGCAATTAAGATATGTCTTGTTCAATATTATTCTTTTAACCACTCTCCCCCACATCTAGCCCAACCCCACCCAAGTTTCTTGCTTCCAATTTCACATATGTACATTGAATGTTTTACCTGGATTCTCTCACCCTTCCTCCCTCCATTCATTTTAGTTTCAGTGTAGATAATTGACCCGGGGTCTTTTGCTATAAAGTTATCCATGAATTCTGGCCAAATGAACTTTTATTTACTTAATTGATTCATGCAACTTCATGAAATTCAAAAGTAGCATTTTTCATAAGTGGGACAGTACTGGGGCTTAATTTAGAGCCTTAAAACCCTTTTTCCCCCTTTTTCATAAATTTTTATTGTAATTAATAGAAGCGTTACATTATATTCACCAGATAGAAGGTGCATTACCTCACAAACATTGATACCCTTTCTCATGTCTTGGTCCCCATTTCTCTCCCCCCACCCCCACCGCTCATCTTGACTTCCCCCCTTCCCTATCCTATGTCAAATAACCAAATAAGCAAATATACAATATATCAGATACTGTTGCCTTGTGGAAAATTACTGCAACAATATGAGATAACCAAGAGACAGCAAGAGTACATTAAGGACAACAATCACTTATTATATGGCTTTTGTTTTTATATCCTGGAGATTCTTTCATTTAGCCTCATCCTATATGGCTTTATGTATCTAGGTTTTGTTCTATTGCTTACAAACCTTTTAAATACCAATAGAAACATACCTCCACTTCTGACATTTTGGAGTCAATTGGAGTAAGGGTCTCATGTCTTTTGTTGCTTGGGCTGGCTTCAAACTTCAATACTCACATCTCAGGCCTTTGAATAGCCAGAGGACATGCATGAGCCACTGACATCATGTCAACAGCAGCATTTTTCATGGACTGAAACAAATCATGGTCAAAAAAGGCTGAAATACAAATAAATAAGGAAATCAATTAGTTATACATTTTGAATGATTTACATACAGTCTAATAGCAGTTCAAAACGCTTTTTGTTGGAAATGATACATTGCCAAGAAACAAAGGAAAGTGTTATCAATGACAATAATATTTGAAAAGTGAAATAGACTGAAGACAAAAACATGAAAAACAAACACCATATTTTTCATTGTTTGAATGCCCACGGTGGGTATAGACAAGTAGAGCATATGGCTGGATTTTAAAAAAACTTCATGAACACTTTATTGCTATTGGTTAACAAGAAGGGAAAATATACTGTATCAACTAATCCTTTATGGAGTAGTTAACAGAAAAAAAAATTCAGTCCAGCTATATGTAATGTGTCATCTCTATTTACAGCAATCAATATAGATGTCAGGTACAATATTGGCTTTTGGTTTGCAATTTTGTTAGACTCCCCACTGGATTTTAATGCAACCTCATTTTCTAAGTAAGATAGAATATTCTATTCTGACTTTTCAGTATGTCTTTTTAATGTGTATCTGGACCTTGCCTTAAACTTGCGTTGAGAATTTTTTTACTTCCTCTATTCTTCACCTTGGTTCCCCTGTCTAGTGGATTTGCAGTGGAAGAACATTGTTTTATCCTAGTCACTATCCCGTGGATCACCATGTATTTAATCAATACATAAAACCTCTGTCACATGCCATGTTCCCCATGTTAATCCAATTGATTAGCAAAAGAAATTGACAAGAGAGGGCAGCAGTGAGTCACCACATGTGATGTGTGCAAATAAACTCTGAAGCTTTTCACCCAGTTACTTGGCTATATTCCACATGCGCATCCATTCCCTGCTTGGAAATACTAAACAAAGCAACTCCTCCTGAGCTTCATATGCTACTCTGAAATCAAGACAAAACACAAAAACCTACGAAAGTTTAGGCTTTAAAATTGATCCAATTTTAACTTGTATATTAACTTAATTATCAAATATTTACATATGTTGGTAAGTATATAATATATATTTATAATATAAATGTTTTGGGCCGGGAGTTTGGCCTAGTGGTTAAAGTGCTTGCCTAGCATGCATGAAGACCCGGGTTCCATTCCTTGGTACCACATACATACAAAAAAGCCAGAAGTGGTGCTGAGGCTCAAGTGGTAGAGGTCTGGCCTTGAGAAAAATCCAAGGACAGTGCTCAGGCCCTGAGCTTAAGCCCAGGACTGGCAAAAAAAATTTAAAAAAAAAATATATATATATGTGTGTGTATATATATATAAATGTTATATTTAAAAATTAATATAATAGAATGTAGTATAGTAGTGTATAGTAATAAATAGAATGTATTATTTGAAAATATACATTTTATTTATATAAATCTGTTTCAATCAAAGTTAAAGTATATCAATCATTCATAGAATAATGACGTATTTAAAGAAGTGACATTGTAAAATTCTGTGATGAGCAATAAGAAAAAAGAATATGCTTGTGCATATCTGTGAGAATATATTTATATATGTATATGTCAGATACACATACACACATGTATGTATGTATACTCACTATATCAAACATATGCACATATATGTATATATTCATATATAAATTGAATATGCAAAAACTCACATATATTATATATAATGTGTGCATATGTCTATATGAATATGTACAGTATATCACCATGATTATGATTGCAAATTCTGCCACGTTCACTATTACTAAAATTATATTTGATTACTATATTTAATGATGGTGGTCTGTACACAAATTCAGGTATTGCCATATTGATTATTGTTGTCTGATCTTTCTTCCTGTAGCAGCTGCTAGACTCTTACATGGAGAGAAACCATCAGACAATAGTTTTGTGACAGATGTTCTGTGTTTGATTGAAGGAACACAGATGAAAATAACAGTCTCTCCATGCTCGTGAGACCACAGTTGAAAATGAGCAATTGTCCCCCTTCCAGACAATTGCTATCAAACTCAGAGAACCTTGAAATAATTTGCAGTCTGCCCTGCACTAAAATGAAACTCACATAGTTCTTGAGGCTAGCAAACCACACTACTAAAAGAAAAGAAAAGAAGGCCTTTTCTGTAATACCAGCTGTTAAAACCAATGATTGTACAATGATAAAAGCAGCTGCAAAAATTTTGTTCATTTGCTGATTGATATAACATTCTTCTTTCTATAAGTAGTGTATTTTCTCTATGAATTTAAGGAAAGGAAGAAAGATTAAATGGAAATCATTAGTAATTACATGCATTCATATGTATAGATTTTAATAACATAAGCATAAATTTATCATAGTGTAAGAGCTTTCTTTTTCATTGGGTAAGCAAACAAAATCTGTCTTTTACTATGGAAGTAAATAATTTGAAGAAGACAAGAAAACCTGTATAGACTCTATTCAGTGTTCTCTGTCACAAATAATTAAGTCTATCATTAAATCATAAATGAGGCCACTGCCAATGGTTAAATCAATGATTATGTCTATTCTAATGAAAGTTTGTTTGCCTAGAAGGATGTGTTCCAGTGTTGTTCTGTGGATCTTAGCACTCTACATTAACCAACAATATTGTTATTATTATTATCAGTATTATCTAAAGCAGTTGTACAAGAAGTTTTGCTATTGAACAAGGCAGCTTAGTAATACAATTCATCTTTCAATGATCTCATCCATTCCTCTTATCTCACTCCTTCCCTAGCTTTTCATAATTTGTAGTATATGCATTGAAATTGTGATGTCATTGTCCTCATCATTGATCATCTTCATTTGTCTACTTTCCCCTTGACTTCACCTCACTCCTTCACTCATACTCATTGACTGGTTTATTTATGTCAATTTATTTTTTAAAATAACTACAAAAACAGGGGTTCTACAGCTATAGTGTAGTTTATTTAAACTGTTTGAACCCATTGCTTCCAATTTTTATTGTAGAAACTGTATGAGCAGGATCATAATATAGGCATTTTTTTCGACAGTGACTCTTTTTTCATATATTTTTTTATTGTAACTAATAGAAGGGTTACATGGTATTTGCCATATAGATGGTGCAAAATTCCCATACATTGATACCATTTCACATGTCTTGGTCCCTTTTTCCCAACCCCCACACCCACCCCCTCATCTTGTTTTCCCCCTATCCCTACCCAATTTCAAATAACCAAATACAAATATATCCAATATATCAGGTAACAAAGTGAGATACTGTAACAATATGAGTTAAACAAGGAACAGCAAAAGAGATGAGGGATAACATAGTACCTTAAGAGCAACAATCATTCATTATATGGTTTATGTTTCTATATCCTAGAGATCCTTTCATTTAGCATCCTACTATATGGCCTTTTGTATCAAGGTTTTGATCTATTGCAAATCTCTGCTAGGAGAGCCCAAGGTTTCTACTGATTATGACGAATGAGGGAAACCATTGAACCTAAGTTCCTTTGAGTCTGGCTTACTTCACTTAATATGATTTTTTTCTAAGTCTTTCCATTTCCTAACAACTTGGTCAATGTCATCCTTTCTGAAAGCAGCATAGAATTCCATTATGTACAAATACCACATCTTGTTGATCCACTCATCAACTGAGGGGCATCTGGGTTGGTTCCATATCTTTGCTATGGTAAATAGTGCTGCAGTGAACATCATTGTGCTACTGGATTTAGTATGTCCTTGTTTCTGAATAATTGGGTAAATGCCAAGTAGTGGAATTGCTGGGTCATAGGGAGGTCTATGTTTAGTCTTTTAAGGCACTGCCACACTGCTTTCCATAGTGGTTGAATGAGTTTGCACTCCCACCAACAGTGTAGTAGTGATCACTCCTGGCCACATCCCCTCCAGCATCTGTTATTATTCATTTTCCTGATCCTGGCCATTCTAACTGGAGTGAGGTGGAATCTTAGAGTTGTTTTGATTTGCATTTCTTTTATGACCAGAGATGTTGAGCATTTTTTCATGTGTCTATGAGCCACTTTTGTTTCTTCTTCAGAGAAGACTCTCTTTAAGACTTTGGCCCATCTTTTGATGGGATGGTTGTTAACTTTGGAGATTAGTTTTGGAGTGATTCAATTTTTTGAGCTGTTGATATATTTTAGATATGAGGCCTTTGCCCATTGTTTGGTTGGTAAAGATCTTCTCCCACTCTGTAGGCTTCCTAATTAATTTACTAGCTATGTCCTTTGCCATACAAAATCTCTGAATTTTAATGCAGTCCCACTTATGCAGCCTTTCTCTTATTTGCTGTGATTCTTGGTCCTTATTAAGAAAGTTTCAACCTGTGCCAAGGAAGCCTAGTGTATCTCCTATTCCTTCTTGGAAAGTTTTCAGTGTGTCGGTTTTACCTCCAGGTCTTTAATCCATTTGGAGTTAATTCTAGTGCAGGATGACAAAGAAGGATCCAACTTAATTTTCTGCAGGTGCTTAACCAGTTCTGCCAGCACCACTTGTTGAAGAGGCTATCTTTCTTCCTTCCATTCTATTTTTTTGCCTCCCTTGTCAAAGATTAGGTGGCCATAGGTCTATGGTTTAATATCTAGGTCTTCAGTTCTATTCCATTGGTCTTCAGGCCTGTGCTTCTGCCAGTACCAAGCTGTTTTGATAATTATAGCTCTGTAATAGAGTCTAAAGTTTGGTATTGAAATTCGTCCTGTGCTATTCTTTCTGCTAAGAAGTGTTTTTGCTATACGGGGTCTTTTATTATTCCATATGAAATTTTGAATTGCCTCTTCTATTTCTTTAAAGAATGACATTGGGATATTGATGGGTATTGCGTTGAATTTGTACATAGCCCTTGGCAAGATTGTCATTTTCACGATATCCATTCTTCCAATCCAGGAACATGGGAGGGTTTTCCATTTCCTCAGTTCTGCTTTAATTTTCTTTTTCAGGATTTTAAAGTTTTCATCAAAAAAGTCCTTTACATTCTTGGTTAAGGTAATTCCTAGATACTTTATTTTCTTTGAGGCTATTCTGAAAGGAGTTGCTTTCCTGATTGTTGCCTCATTCCTCTCACTGTTGGCATAGAGGAAGGCAGTTGATTTTTGAGGGTTGATTTTATAGCCTGCTATTCTTCCAAAGTTTTGAATCAGCTCAAGGAGCTTGGGAGTAGAGTCTATAGGATTCTTTAAATACAGGATCATGTCATCAGCAAAGAGGGAAAGTTTTACTTCCTCTTTCCCTATTTGGATCACCTTTATGCTTGCTTGTTACCTTATTGCACTGGTAGGTATTCTAATACTATGTTAATGAGGAGTGGAGAGAGTGGGCATCCTTGTCTCGTTCCTGATTTTAGAGGGAATGGCTTTAGATTTTCGCCAATAAGTATAATACTAGCTGTGGGTTTGTCTCACACAGCCTTTATTATATTGAGGAATGTTCCATGGATTCCTAATTTCTCCAGATCTTGTCAAATGCCTTTTCCGCGTCTATTGAGACAATCATGTGATTTTTGTCCTTGCTCCTGTTGATGTGTTGAATCATATTAATTGATTTGCGTATGTTGAACCGGCTTTGCCTCCCTGTGATGAAACCTGTTTAATCATAGTATATAATTTTTTTGATGAGTTGTTGTAGAGGGATGGCCAGTATTTTGTTGAGAAGTTTTGCATCGATGTTCATCACAGAAGTAGGTCTATAGTTCTCTTTCTTTGATGAATCTCTGTCTGGTTTGGGGATGAGGGTTATACTGGCTTCATAGTATGAGTTTGGTAAAGAACCTTCATTTTCAATTTCATTGAAGAGCTTGAGAAGTATTGGTGTGAGTTCTGCTTTGAAGACCTTATAGAATTCAGCTGTGAATCCATCTGGTCCTGGGCTTTTCTTAGGTGGAAGATCTCTTATTGCCATTTCTATTTCAGTGCTTGAAAAAGCCCTTTTTAGTTGGGTCAGTTCTTCTTGGTTCAGTGTGGGTATGTTAATATTGGCTAGGAATTTGTCCATTTCTTCTAGATTCTCAAAATTTTTGGCGTAAATGTTTGAGAAGTATTTCCTCATGATACTGGATCTTGGTAATTTCTGTCGTGATATTACCATTTTCTTTTGTGATTTCGTTTATTTGGGTATGGGCCCTTTTTTATTTGCTAAGATTTTGCTAAGGGTTTGTCAATTTTGTTAATTCTTTCAAAGAACCAAGTCCTTGTTTTATTGATTCTGTACTTTTTTTGGATTCCAAGTCATATAATTCTGCTTTGACTTTAATAATTTGCTTCCTTCTACTGGGATTAGGGTTGGTTTGTTGCTCTCTTTTTCCAGGAGTTTAAGGTGACACATTAACTTGTTGGTTTGCGATTTTTCCAATTTGTTATTGTAGGCACTCAGAGCTAAAAATTTTCCTCTGAGTACAGCCTTTGCGGTTTCCCAAAGGAGCTGGTACTTTGTGTGCTCCTTTTTGTTAAATTTCATAAACTGTTCGATTTCTGTTCTGATCTCTTTGATGACCCATTGGTGATTCAACAATGTGTTGTTCAATCTCCATGAGTTAGAGTTTTCATTGGTGAAGATGTGTTTTCAGTTCCAGTTTGATGCCTTTGTGGTCTGAGAGAGTGCAGGGAATAATTTCAGTGTTTCTGAATCTGTCCAAGTTTGTTTTATGCCCTAAAATGTGATCTGTTTTGGAAAATGTTCCATGTGCTGGTGAGATAAATGTATATTGTGTTGTTGCTGGGTGGAACAATCTGCAGATGTCTGTTAGATCTAGTTGGTCTATACAGTTGTTCAATTCTAAGGTTTCTCTGTTGAGTTTTTGCCTTGTTGACCTGTCCAAAGGTGACAGTGGTGTGTTAAAGTCACCAACAATCACTGTGCTTCGATCTCTGTATGGTTTCAGTGAAAGTAAAGTTTGCTTGATGAAGTTCTGAGCTCCGGGATTCAGTGTGTAGATATTTAGGATGGTTATGCCCTCCTGGAGGAAAGATCCCTTTAGTAGTATATATTAACCTTCTTTGTCTTTTCTCACTAATTTTAGTTTGAAGTGTATTTTATCTGATATGAGGATGGCAACTCCATCCTGTTTATGGGGGCCGTTAGCTTGATAGAGTTTATTCCAACCTCTCATTTTCAAAAGGTGTTTGTTTTTTTGTTTAAGATGTGTCTCTTGAAGACAGCAGAACGATGGATCTTGGTTTTTGATCCAACTAGATAATCTATGTCATTTAATTCGAGAGTTAAGTCCATTGATATTGAGAGTCAGGATTGAGAACTATTTATTAGTTCCTGCCATTTTTACAAGCTTTCATTAGGGCCTGTGTCTTGATAGTTTTTGTGGTACTTAGATCTTATGAGTTTTAGGTTCCATGTCTTTCTCTGTATTACATTTGTGTTGGTTTTCTATGTGTAGAACATCTTTGAGAATTTTCTGTAATATTGTTTTTGTTGATGTTGAAGCTTTTCCTTGGAATGGAATGTTTTTATTGTTCCCTCAGTTATGAATGAGAGCTTAGCTGGGTACAGTATTCTTGGTTGGTAGCTATTTGACTTCTGGGCGTGGCATATATCATTTCAATCTCTTCTTGCTTGCATGGTCTCTGCTGAGAAATCTGGGTTATTCTGATTAGTTTGCCTTTAAAGGTGATTGTCTCTTCTCCCTGGCTTCTTTTAGGATCCTATCTTTGGCCTCTATTGATCCAGTTCAGATAATAATGTGGCGGTGGGATGTTTATTTCTGGTCAGGTCTGTTTGGGGTTCTAAAAGCTTCTTGTATCTGGATGGCCCTGATCTTCTGGATATTTGGGAAGTTCTCTGAGATGATTCCCTGAAGTATATTTCCAATACCATTGACCTCTTTCTCCAGACCCTCCTCAATACCAATTAGCCTTAAATTAGGCTTTCTAATTGTATCTTGGACCTCCTGTAACGTTTTCTCATATTTCTTAGATTTGAATTGACTCATTTTCTGTTCTTTTTCTATAACAACTAAATTATCTTCAACCCTGGAAATTCTCTCTTCTGCATTGTCTAACCTGCTATCAAAGCTATCTATTTTATTCTTCATCTCCCTTGCTTCTAATTGCTCATTTTTTATGCCTTACATCTCTTGCTTTAGATCATGTATGGATTTCTTTAACTCCTTGATTTCCATTTGAGTGGTTAGCCTAGCATCTTTATTCTCTTTGGACATTTGTTGGAGTTTGGTCAACTTTTTGTTTGTGGATTCTACGAATTCATCCATTTTTCTTTGAAAAACCTTTATTATGGCCTCCTTTATGGCTTCCCCTTTTTCACATATCATCCTGTTTATGATTTCCTCTTATTTATCTGTGGCTTCCTCCCTTATCTCTTTCTTTATGTTTTCACATTTTTCATTAATGATGTTTATCAATTGCATTTGTATAGCACTTGGAAGGCTCTCCTCTAGATTTGCCACTGACTGCTCCATTGCCTGTTTATGTTGGGTGGGATATCCTATTCCTTGATTTGACATTTTTCTTGAGTTTCTTGTTCTGCCCATTGAAGTTGGGAGCAAGATTAATACGAAACAAGATTATAATTTTTCAGATATAACCAACCTAGACCTTTTTAGTTGGCTGACAATTGATATTAGCTCTTTTAGATTGGTAATAACACTCTCTCTTTCTTTTTGTACACTTACATACAAATCTAATACAATCACAGATGAGCAATTTATGACCAAAGCAATAAGCCCCTCAAGCCAATCTCTATCGTATTTAAGTCCCTCTAGACCTAGAATATAATTGAACTCCTAGATTCACAGCATTGCTCAACAACCATCAAATGTAGATCCATGCATTATAAGAGTTGAAGGATGAACAGAGGACCAGAGATAGAAAAATAATATGGAAGACGACAAGGGAGGTAGGAAAAGAATAATATAGAAGTGTAAGAATATTATAGTAATGAAGAAAGGGTATCGTGTAAGGATAACTGACCTAAGATGATAGACAGGTAGAGTATTTGTGTAGAAAGTTTAGATGAACTTAGATAAAACTTATCAAAATAAGAAGAGAAGAAGAATATGTAGAGAAAAGAGAGAGGTTGATATAAGGGATTTCAATGATACCAATTTTAGAAAGAGAAAAAGAAAAAGAAACAAAACAACAAAATAAAAGAAACCAGAACACACACACACACACACACACACACACACACACACACACACACACACACACACACACACACAAACAAACAAAAAAAAAACAAGAAAAGGTGGGGGGAGATTCCTCACTTTTCTGAGTTCCTACCCAAGAGATACTAGGGTTGAGAACCAGGAGTTTAAAAAGCAGGTGATTGTATCAATAGGGATATCGTTTTTATTCAGACTGTACCCACAGCTGTCACTGTGTTTCTAGGAATGACCACAGTGACAGCAGGATTGCGGGAAAAGAGAGGAGAAAAGAAGAAAAAAAAGAAAAAAAAAGGAATGAATCAGAACAGTAGAAAAAAGTTGTAGGTTAAATGGCAAAGAGAAAAATAATAACATTCATTTAAAAATGCAAATGTAATATAAAGTGTTTAGATCCCGAATTTAGTGGAGACACAAGTTTCTTATCCTGCCCCCCCACCAAAAAAAAAAACTGAAGAAGACAATGACTCTTATCCCTTTCTTCTCATTAACAACTCTTGCATAGTACTATGCTTTCAGGCCTACCACATTGACACCAAGACAGTCTCAGTGGCCATTGGAGGTGATCCTTTGATACATGTGCAATTTTCTTATGCCTCACTTTCTTGTATATCATTTGTCAGGGGAAATAGTTTCAATATCTAGGTATAGTTTAGATATGAGGCTTTTGTTTCTGTGTGGGTAGTGAGGATCTTCTCCCATTCTGTGGGCTTTCTGTTTAACAAGCTGCATATGTCCTTTGCCATACAGAAGCTCTGAAGTATAATACAGTCCCGTTTGACCAAACTTTCTTTAATTCGCTGTGTTTCTGGGTAATTATTAAAAAAATTTTGACCTGTGCCAGGGAGACCTAGAGTCTCTCCTATTCCTTCTTGTAAGTTTTCAGTGCATTTGCTTTTAGTACAAGGTCTTTGATTCATTTGGAATTTATTCCTTGTGCAAGGAAACATAGAAGAATCCAATGTTAATTTTCTGCAGGTGCTTAACCCATTCTGCCATCACCCCTTGTTGAAGAGACTGTCTCTTTTCCATTGTTTTTTTTTTTTTTGGCTCCCTTATCAAAGATTCAGTGACCATAGGTCTGTGTGTTGATTTCTGGGTCTTCAGTGCTATTCCATTTGTCTTCAGGCCTATTCTTGTGACCCTATCAAGCTGCGTTGGTTACTATAGATCTGTAAACAAGTCTAAAGTTTGGTATACTGCTAAGGATTGTTTTTGCTATAAGGGGTCTTTTATTATTCTATATGAAATTTTGGATTGCTTCTTTTATTTCCTTAAAGAATGACATTGGGATATTGATAGGTATTACATTTGAATTTGTAGATAAACCTTGTCAGGGTTGTCACTTTCATCGAGATGCAGACTAAGAAATTAAATAAAAATGACAAATCAAAGAATTGCATCTCCCACTCAAATTTAACAGGCAACTGAGAAGTCAATTCATTTTTCTGAATACATCAATAGATAAGCTTGTTTGGGCTCATTAAATTGTCCAAATAATCACCTTTTAGTTTATTTTTGAATTCATATAATTCAGACTGGCTGATTTGTGGTTCAAATTTAACTGATTTTAATATCATGGTTAATATTTTTGTTCATTGTTTTGTTTGAGTTTCATGTTTGCATTCTATATAAACCTGAGGTTTGTCTAACATTTCTCTTACTTCATCTGCTCAAATAAAGCAAAATGTGTTAGAGATTAGTACAAATAAAATACTTTGGTCTATAAAAGACAAATATCTTTTATCACATATTGTCATTGTTAACTCATTATTATTTTGGTAGCTGGCAGGAAGTGAGAAAATGCATTGAGGCAGATTATGATACAAGAATTTATTTCCTCACACAGTGAAGATCATTGTTACACATTGCCTCTAGAAGACAGATCAATAAAGATGTAAGAATGTTTATCAAAATGATAGATAAAAATGTAAGTATAAATTCTAACTTACGAAAGGAAGGGTCCTCTGAATTAAGTTCTTCAAATAATAAGTAGATAGTCATTACCACTGTTTGAGACTTAAAATCTCCAAATTAAGATATTACTTAAAATTAGATCAGCAGCCAACCTTATAATCGTTAAAGTGTTTTTCTTAGAATTTGGAGTTAAAATTCAAATGTGACTCTTTTTCAGTTAACTCTTAGATCTTTCAAATAAATTTGACTAATCATTAAAGCTGCATCAAATTACCTATCACTATCATTATTTTTTTTAATTTTTATGTACTAACAAATGAAATGCCAACTACACTTATGTGTTAAATGAGACAGCACTCCCGAGTTTATATATAACATTGAAATATTAAATCATATAAGTAGTCTCAAATTATATAGAGAAAAATGCATTACTTTCTGATGAATTGGGAAGTCCTGAAACCTGGCATCTATTATAGATACTTACGATGAGAAATAGATACTAATATCAAAAAGCAATATGCATATCATATTTTAGAAGTGATGGTAATATTTACACTTCAAGGAAAATTTCACATTGGTCTCAAATGTATTATAGTTTATATGAAGATAACTTTAGAACTCAAAGTAGGCTACAGAAATTTAGAAAATGAAAACATAGCTACAATTTGAGAAAAATATCTAAAATTACAGATAGTACTTGATTTTATCCACAACTAATGAGCATCAATCATATTTTGTTTATTACCTCTGTCCATTTCCATTTCAATATTTTAAAACTGGGGTAAAGAATGCATAAAATAATGTTTTTTAAAAAAGGAAAATGAGCTGGGCATGGTGGCTTACACCTGTAATCCTAGCTACACAGGATACTGAGATCTGAGGATTGTGCTTCAAAGCAACCCCGGGCATTAAAGACCAAGAGTTTCTTATCTCCAATTAACCACTGGAAAACCAGAAGTGGCACTGTGGCTCAAGAGGTAGGGGCTGCAGCCTTGAATTGAAAAGCTTAGGGACAACACCCGGGCCCAGAGTTCAAGCCCCATGACCACCACCACCATCAGAACAAACAAACAAACAAAAACAGTCAGTGGACCTAATCTTGCTCTGGATATAGTTTATATTTTGGTTCTGTTATTTTTTTTTCTTGCACATTTGACTTAGAGAGGTTTTGGCATCATAGAAAATTGCATTGATAGTATCACAGCTTTGCTACAAGTTAAATGCTTAAAGGAAAAAGAGTGCCTATTAAGGATTTATCTGATGCAAATGCTGAGGAGTTATTTCAATACTAGTGGTATCAAATTTGCATAATATTTTGGGATATGTTGGCTTCTAGTGCCTCAGGTGTGACTTAGTGGAAACTACCATATTTAAGAATTTTCTGATAGGAGACCAATCTGCAATGTCCAAAAGTCATAGTAAAGTACAAAAGAGCTATTGTGAGGAAAGGGTTTCTGTCTCAGTGGATACAAGTCTTTGTTCTTGCAGCTGGTCAGATTGCACTGCTCAGCTGTTTCAGGACCAGCCTGTGCTAGGGGATGTAAAAGGGCACAAAATGTGTTTTTTGTTGTTGTTATATACTGCAAAAGCAGTCAGTATCGAATCAACTTCTTTCTTAAGTGTTTCTGTGACCTTAACCTGAACCTGAAATAATTTACCTTCTGTTATCTCATCAAAGACTTACAGAATTGTTAAGGAATAGAAAAGTGAAGTGAATTATATAGTTAGCTAGGAAAGGGCCTACATAGGACACCACATTCAGACAATCAGACACATGCATCCCTGGAAAAATACATGTAGCTGTGGGCAAAAAGCTCTAAACTATGATTGCATGTAAACAAAATACAGATTTCTAAAAGATGTGATTCAGTTTGTAGTCCAAAATTCATACACAAATAATTATTAGGCATATCTCTGCTTTGGGGGAAAAACTATAGCAATTATTTATAGTGGTTCTACAGGTATATTTTAGGAGATTACAATGTACAAGTTACTTATTTTATTGTAAATTATAATCTAAATGATTTTACGTATACTATTTAAACAAAAAGTAGGTGACTGGCTAACCTATCACTTCATACTTTCAGAAAAATAGAATATCTCAGCTTTTGCTCTGAATTGAAAGTAAAATATAAAAAAGTCATCTGGATAACTTTTAGTAGAGTAACAGACCAGTGATTTTAAGAGCTCAGCAGTAACATAAACATATGCAATGAAAATTTTAATACATGCATTGACTCTTAGGACTAGGCTTGCTGAATATTAAATGCCTAAAATTGTGTGTGCCTAAACCATTTCATTCAGCATAATATACATAAACTTTGGAACTATTTTAAGTAACTAGTTTTAATACATGAAGAGAAAGCTTCAGGAAGAAGTTTACTACAAAATATATTGTTGTGTGATCCATGTGTTACCTACTCTCTATTTTGAATATTTTTTCAGAAATGTTTGATGGTAGAAAGGTGATTGCGAGATAAGCATATAAAAATTTTGAGAATTGAAAATAAACAACACATTTTTCACAATCTTAATAGTGTTTATAGTGTTTAAAGGTCTGTGATGTTAGACAACTCATACTGAGATTGCAAGGATGGATATAAGTAAGATTAATTGAGTTATTTATTTAAATGCTATTTCCTAAAATCCAACACAACTATTTAAACCCCATCGTAATACCACTTAACTGATCTGTCAACCTATGCATGATTTCCAACTTCTAACTTTTCTTGTAACATAAATAGAAATGCTCTATATTATGTAAGTATTACATCACAGACCTTTTACTGGTTTCAGAAACTTGACATCTACTTTTCATATTAGCTCATTCTTTTATTCAACATTTTTGTATATACAGCTTAATTAGCCTATCTGGAGGACAGAGTCCATTGCCATTTAAGCTGTAACTGATAAGATCGGGGCTAGCAATTCCTTTGGCCCCATCACACACTCATCAGAGTAGTTCTAATTCATTATTTCCTTTCTTCCCTTCAGGAGACATGTACAGAAACCTTCACCTTGTTGACAATATAAACTCTATCTCTCTCTTAAAAATCTACTGGAGGGCGGGGAGTTTGGCCTAGTAGTAGAGTGCTTGCCTAGCATGCACGAAGACCCGGGTTCAATTCCTTGGTACCACATACATAGGGAAAAAAAGGCAAAAGTGGTGCTGAGTCTCAAGTGGTAGAGCTCTAGCCTTGAGACAATCCATGGACAGTGCCTAGGCCCTGAGCTCAAGCCCAGGACTGGCAAAAAAAAATCTGTTGGAGTTTTTTAAATCTACTTTGAAATTTTTGTCAACTAACTATGACAATTTCCTTAAGAGGTCTCAAATGGGTGATCATAAATTTAAGGGTTCTATTAAAAAAGATTTCTGAGGCAGGATATGGCATGTGAGACAGATTAAACAGTGTTATAATAGTTCAGAAAAAGAAGGTCTAAGATCTTGAAAAATGGAGGGCCTATCTTATGTAGTACATGCTTCAGGCAATATTATCTGTTATTTTCAATTATTTATTTTTCCATGATGAACATTAAAACCACAGTCTCATGTGTGTTTAATATATGCTCTTACTACTATATCCCAGAACTTCAGGCCTCTTCTAACCCAGCCACCCAGGCCATGAAGAACAACCTTCAACCAAATGACATACTATGTAAGACTATCACATTTTCTTGACATTATCATAAAAAAAGGTTCGACTTGTTTACCTCCATTTCTTAAACATTTTCTGATAGCAATGACTCCAAACTCATGCAATCATCTCAGATGGGGTGAGACAATTTGTAGAAGGTTTCTAGGCAGTTTCTCAAAAGCAGAGCAAAATACGACCAAAGATTTTACGAGATCAAATATCCACAACTCCTATTACCAAAACAAAATCCACTGTTGATGTAAGCATTTCTATGCATTCCAAATCAGAGTAATTATAAAGAAATATTTCTTGGAGAAAATATAATCTTCCCTGTCCCATGAAGTAGAACGTGGAATAACATCTTTTCCTTTAATCCCATCTTCACAACACTAATATCTTCTTCTTAATCAACCCTATAATAACATTTTATTGTATCAGTTGCTTCAGAAGAACTCTAAACTCCTATAATTTATTATTTTTCAAAGACACAACTGCAAGGAAATCAGTATCATAATGTTAAAGTCTAGTGACTAAAATATGTTATATATTTATTAGTACAAATCTGTTAAAGTTTTAAATCAAAAGTAGATTCAGCTGCTATTTATTGAAATAGGTATAAAGATCTATATATGATTCTGTGTTAAACCAAGATCGAATGGTATCATGATTCAATTCTTTATTTGTGCATTAGGTGTAGATTTTATGATTTTAAATTTGGAACTCATTTTGGGGGGCATATCTTTGATGGAAATTTTACTGCCATGAGATGAGTTTGCAGTGAAGACTAAGAAAGTATGTCTTTATTTCTATCTATTCCTCTTTGCATTCTTTGATGCATGGAAAATGAGCTCATTTCTGCTTAGTTCTCTCTTTCTACCTAGATGACATAGAAACGAGAAAACTATGTCTAAAATAGCTTTTAAATGATTTTGCCTTTTCTCATTCCTGGTGAGTCTTCCATGACTTTCATATTTTGAGGGGTTGCTAGGCAATAACATTACTTGTATTTCTTGAAATTCCTTAACTTCCCCGTGTTACTCTTAAGATTTGCATAGAAGTCATAGCCACACATTGTGTGATATCTATTCAACGTTTCAAATTTCTATCCAACCCAAGAATGACCCATTTGAAACTGAACAGAATAGGATAGTATTCATTTACAGTCCTATTAGTAAAAACTTCTGCCTAACAAAGTAGACATAGGGAGAAATATAATTACATGAGTGGATTTCCAGCTGCCTCCTGCCTTGCTTTTATGTCCCATGGGGCAGAATAACAGTGCCTGCAATTACAGTTCATATCTCCAAGGGATATTAACATTGGAGGTTTACCAATCACATTCTTTTTTTTTATGAAGTTGTACTATTAAAAATGGCTTAGATAATGTGTGCAATAGTATTCCGTTCATGATAATTATTGTTTAATAGAGCTTCTGTGAGATAATGGCATAACCTCAAACAATATTTCCTCAGTAGAATTTGGAGATGAGTGGGTTTGGGTGAAATAAGGGAAAATTATTTTTTTAATAAAGGTGTCTGGTTATCAGGATGCATTGTATTTACAAACTGACATGTGTGACTGAAACACCTTTGTACAAATGCTTGAGGATAAGCCACTGCATAAATCAATAAATCTACCTTCTTAGGGACATAAAGTACCTCATAAAACACCATGCTTCTTTGTTTCTTTATTTTTAATTTTTTATTGAAATTAATAAAAGGTTACATGATATTTGCCACATAGAAGGTGCATTAATTCATATACATTGATACCCTTTCACATGTCTTGGTATCCATTACCCTCCCCCCACCCCTCACAAACCTTGGTTTTCCCCCCTTCCCTATCAAATTTCAAATAACCGAATACAAATAAATTCAATATATCAAATAACAAAGTGAGATACTGTAACAATATGAGATACCCAAGGGACAGCAAAGGAGATGAGAGACAACATAGTACATTAAAGACAACAATCATTCGTTATATGGCTTTTGTTTCAGTATCCTGGAGGTCCTTTCATTTAGCTTCATACTATATGGCCTTATATATCAAGATTTTGCTCTATTGCAGATCTCTGCTAGTAGAGCCCAAGGTTTCTACTGATTATGATGAATGAGGGAAACCATTGAGCCTAAGTTCCTTTGAGTCTGGCTTGCTTCACTTAATATGATTTTTTCTAAGTCTTTCCATTTGCTAACAAATGGGCCAATATCATTCTTTTTGACAGCAACATAGAATTCCATTGTGTACAAATACCACAACTTGTTGATCCACTCATCAACTGAGAGACATCTAGGTTGGATCCATATCTTTGCTATGGTGAATAGTGCTGCAATGAACATTGTTGTGCTAGTGGATTTAATATGCCCTTGTTTCTGAATGGTTGGATAAATGCCAACTAGTGGAATTGCTGGGTAATAGGGGAGTTCTATGTTTAGCATTTTGAGGCATTGCCACACTGCTTTCCATAGTGGTTGAACGAGTTTGCACTCCCACCAACAGTGTAGTAGTGATCCCTCCTGGCCACATCCCCTCTAGCATCTGTTATTATTCGTTTTCCTGATCTGGCCATTCTAACTGGAGTGAGGTGGAATCTTAGAGTTGTTTTGATTTGCATTTCATTTATGACCAGAGATGTTGAGCATTTCTTCATGTGTCTATGAGCCATTTTTGTTTCTTCTTCAGAGAAGACTCTCTTTAAGTCTTTAGCCCATTTTTTAATGGGATGGTTGTTACTTTGGAGATTAGTTTTGGAGTGATTCAATTTTTTGAGTTGTTGATATATTTTAGATATAAGGCCTTTGTCCGTTGTTTGGTTGGTGAAGATCTTCTCCGACTCTGTAGGCTTCCTAATTAATTTACTAGCTATGTCCTTTGCCATACAAAAGCTCCGCAGTTTAATGCAGTCCCACTTATCCAGCCTTTCTCTGATTTGTTGTGATTCTTGGTCCTTATTAAGAAAGTTTCTACCTGTGCCAAGGAGGCCTAGTGTATCTCCTATTCGTTCCTGTAAAGTTTTCAGTGTGTCAGCTTTTGACACACTTGGATCCATTTGGAGTTAATTCTAGTGCAAGGTGACAAAGCAGGATCCAACTTTACTTTTCTGCAGGTGCTTAACCAGTTCTGCCAGCACAACTTGTTGAAGAGGCTGTCTTTCTTCCATTCTATTTTTTTGGCTTCCTTGTCAAAGAGTAGGTGGCCATAGGTCTGTGGTTTAATATCTGGGTCCTCAGTTCTATTCCATTGGTCTTCAGGCCTGTTCTTGTGCCAGTACCAAGCTGTTTTGATAATTATAGCTCTGTAATAGAGTCTAAAGTTGGGAATTGAAATTCCTCTGGCGCTGTTCTTTCTGCTAAGGAGTGTTTTTGCTATACAGGGTCTTTTATTATTCCATATGAAATTTTGAATTGTCTCTTCTATTTCTTTAAAGAATGACATTGGGATATTGATGGGTATTGTGTTGAATTTGTAGATAGCCCTTGGCAAGATTGTCATTTTCACGATATTGATTCTCCCAATCCAGGAACATGGGAGGGTTTTCCATTTCCTTAGTTCTGCTTTAATTTCCTTTTCCAGGATTTTAAAGTTTTCATCATAAAGGTTCTTTACATTCTTAATTAAGCTAATTCCTAGGTACTTTATTTTCTTTGAGGCTATTGTGAAAGGAGTTACTTTCCTGATTATTGCTTTGTTCCTCTCACTGTTGCCGTAAAGGAAGGCAGTTGATTTTTGAGGGTTGATTTTATAGCCTGCTATTCTTCCAAAGTTTTGAATCAGCTCAAGGAGCTTGGGAGTAGAGTCTATAGGATTTTTTAAATACAGAATCATGTCACCTGCAAAGAAGGATAGTTTTATTTCCTCTTTCCCTACTTGGATCCCCTTTATGTTTGCTTCTTACCTTATTGCACTGGCTAGGAATTCTAGTACTATGTTAAAGAGTAGTGGAGAGAGTGGGCATCCTTGTCTCATTCCTGATTTTAGAGGGAATGGCTTTAGATTTTCACCATTAAGTGTAATTCTAGCAGTGGGTTTGTCTTACACAGCCTTTATTATATTGAGGAATGTTCCATGGATTCCTAGTTTCTCCAGAGCTTTTAACATAAAGGGGTGTTGGATCTTGTCAAATGCCTTTTCCGCGTCTATTGAGACAATCATGTGATTTTTGTCCTTACTCCTGTTGATGTGTTGAATTATATTAATTGATTTGCGTATGTTGACTTCAGGGCATGACATATATGCTTCCAGTCACTTCTTGCTTGCATGGTCTCTGCTGAGAAATCTGGGGTTATTCTGATTGCTTTGCCTTTATATATGATTGATCCCTTCTCCTTGGCTGCCTTTAGGATCCTTTCTTTGGTCTCTATTGATCCAGTTCAGATTATAATGTGGTGGTGGGATGTTCTTTTCTGGTCAGGTTTGTTTGGGGTTCTAAAAGCTTCTTGTACCTGGATGGGCCTGCCCTTCTGGATATTTGGGAAATTCTCTGAGATGATTCCCTGAAGTATATTTCCAGTACCATAGACCTCTTTTTCCAGACCCTCCTCAATACCAATTAGCCTTAAATTAGGTTTCCTAATTGTATCTTGGACCTCCTGAAGCGCTCTCTCATATTTCCTAGATTTGGATTGGCTCATTTTCCGTTCTTTCTCTATAATTACTAAATTATCTTCAGCCTCGAAAATTCTCTCCTCTGCATTGTCTAACCTGCTATCAAAGCTATCTACTTTATTTTTCATCTCCCTTGCTTCTAATTGCTCAGTTTTGATGCCTTGCATCTCTTGTTTTAGATCATGTATGGATTTCTTTAGCTCCTTGATTTCCATTTGAGTGGTTAGCTCAGTAGCTTTATTTTCTTTGGACATTTGCTGGAGTTCGGTCACTTTTTTATTTGTGGATTCTATGAATGCATCCATCTTTCTTTGAGAAACCTTTATTATGGGCTCCTTTATGGCTTCTTCTTTTTCACTTATCACCTTGTTAATGGTTTCCTCTTGTTTAGCTATAGCCTCCTCCATTACCTCTTTCTTTATATTTTCACATTTTTCATTAATGATGTTTATCAATTGCATTTGTGTAGCACTTGGATGACTCTCCTCTAGGTTTGCCAGTGACTGTTCCATTGTCTGTTTACATTGGGTGGGGGATGTTGTTTTTTGACTTGACATTTTTCTTGAGTTTCTTGTTCTGCCCATTTGAAAATGGGAGCAAGATTAATACTAAATACGAATTTAGTTTTTCAGATATAACCAACCTAGACCTCTGTAGCTGGCAGACACTAGATGTTCACAAGTTTTGATTGGTATTATCACTCTTTCTTTTTGTGCACTTACAGACCAGTCTAATACAACCACTGATAAGCGATTTATACCCAAACCAATAAGCCTCTCAATCCATATCTATTGTCTTTAAATCCCTCTGAGCCTAGAGAATAATTAAACACCTAGATATACAGTATTGCTCAATAGCCATCAAGTGTAGATCTGTGCAGTATAAGGGTTGAAAGACGAACAGAGGTCCAGAGGTAGAAAAATAGAATGAGAGAGGTCAGGGGAGGTACAAGAGGATTAACGTAGGAGTGTAAGAATATTGTAGTAATGTAGAAGAGGTAAGGATAAGTAACCTAAGTTGGTAAGTCGGTAGCGTATTTGAGTACAAAGTTTGGAAAGTATTAGAATAAAACTTATGTGTTGCTGCACGACTAGCTCTTAGCCCAACCGGTGGCCTCACAGTGGACCATGGGATGGATCTGCGAGCTTCCGTCTGAGCGTGGTTGGCACACGTTTTCCTGTGCTGCTTCCAGGGGCGGCCCCAAGCCAAGGGTCTGGTGATTGAGAGTTTCCTGAGGCTCTCAGAAGGACCAGCAGGAGACCCCTCTGTTCCCAGGGATGGTGCTCAACGGAGGACGTGGGCTCCAAGGGCGGAGCTGCGCCTTTTTGATTCTCAGAAGGGGAGCTTGGCTGCTGGTCAGCCCTTCAGGTCCCTGCTGTGTTTCCACTGCTTTGTCAGAGTCTGTGACTGTGGGGTCCCCCTTGGTGCTGTCTCGCTCAGGATTCACAGCTGGAGGATGCCCTGCTGAAGAATTGAGGGGGGACAGATGCTGACTCCTATTTTCCCGCACCCCCTACCCGCTGCTGTAAGGCAGGGTCCCAGCGCCCTCCACTCTCCAGATCCAGTGGCCTGGGAGAGGAGCCTGGTGGGAGGGTGGTAGCTGGGACAGCTCTACCTCCCCTGGTGGGAGGGTGGTAGCTGGGACAGCTCCGCCTCCCCTGGTGGTGTGCTGAGTCTTTGGGTCCGCCAGCTTGTCAGTCTCCAGTCAGTGGTCTGGGGGTTGAGCCTGTTGGGCAGGTGGGAGTTGGGACAGCCCTGCCTCCCTTGGTGGGGTGCTGGGTCTTAGGTAGCCCACCTGTCAATCTCCAGTCAATGGCCTGAGGGAGCGGGCTGTTGAGGGAAGGGACAGGATTTTAAATTCCTTGCCCCCCTGCTCCTGCCAGTCTTTCTAGGGCGGGGTGTTGGGGTCTGAGTTAAGTTCTATTGCTTGGCACCGCTCTGCTTTCCCAATGTGTTTGGGGACGTGCCGTATTACTCAAGCCTCTGCGTCCGTCTGCTTGTGCTCCACGGTGGTGGGGAGTCTTTCACTCGCCTCGGGTCTCCGCCACAGCCTGTGTTCTGCGTCTGGGTTCCACTGCTTGCTGTTCTGGTTCCGCGACTGGGTTCCGCTGCTTCCGCAGTTTGCTGGCCCGGTTCTGTGCTGGTTTCTGCAGCAGTTGGGCTCCTGGCCTGGCGCCCTCCACTGCCGCTGCTCTTCGCAGCTTGGAGCCAGAGCCTGCAGCCACTTTTCACGGAGAGAGGTGGGGGAGGGGTCCTTGCATTCCGAATTCCTTGAGAAAGTTGGATGTAAGCTTTATCTGGATTTCTTTTCCGGTTTGAGTCCTTCTCAGTTGCTTTTTGACTTTGTTGTTGTGGATTTCTTAAGGTAGTTGGCTCGTGGGACTCCCTAGTTCTCTCTTTTTGTGAGAGAGAGCTAGGCAGCGTCCCTATTGTTTCGGCGCCATCTTCCTTCTCTTTTTTGTTTCTTTTATAAAAGCAGTATTAATTAGGTGTGCAAAGAGGTTACAATTCTGTAAGGTTATGAGTTCAATGCATGTGGATAGATGTGACACAATTGCGTTGTTCCCCTCATTATTTCACTTCCCAGCCCTATCTTCAAGTAAGGGTGAATAGTAAGGGTGAATGAATGATCAGTCTTATTTTCAGGGTTTTTTTTTTTTTTGATGATGATGATGCTGACTTTTTGTTGTTGTTGTTGGTAGCCCATACTTGAATTATCTTTTAGCAACACTTTATTTCATTTACTGTGCTACTGTTATGTATTTTAAATTCAGTTAGGATACAAATGCAAAATTAAGTATTACTGAATGTTCTGTGTACCTAAGTGACATATGACAGAGAAGGTAGGTAGTATAATACGAGTCTGGGGAAAGAAAACCTTCAATATGCAGAAAATGATGAAAGGAATGACTCTGGACGTTTAGATGGAGACAATAAATTATTACCATTCTGGACAAGCTTATGAGGTTCAGAAAAAAAAAAAGCTTTAAAAAACAAACTCAAGGGCCGGGGGCTTGTCCTACTGGTACAGTGCTTGCCTAGCATGGATGAAAACCCTATTCGATTCCTCGGTACCACATGCATAGGAAAAAGCTGGAAGTGGTGCTGAAGTTCAAGGCTCTAGCCTTGAGAAAGTCCAAGGACAGGGCTGAGGCCCTGAGCTCAAGCCCAAGACTGGCAAAAAAAAAAAAAAAAAAAAAAAAAAACCCTCAAAATTAAACACACTCAACATTTGTGATTATGAAATTTGTGGAAGTTGAAACCCCTGTACAGCTCCTTACATAAAAAATTTAATCCACTACCACAATGATGTTCATTGCAGCCCTATTTACCATAGCAAAGATAAGGAACCAACCCAGATGTCCCTCAGTTGATGAGTGGATCAACAAGATGTGATATTTATACACAATGGAATTCTATGCTGCTGTCAGAACAACATCGCCCCATTTGTAAGGAAATGGAAATACTTAGAAAAAATCATATTAAGTGAAGTAAGACAGACTCAAAGGAACATAGGCTCAATGGTTCTTCTGATTTGTCATAATCAGTGGAAACCTTGGGCTCTCCCAGCAGGGATATACAATAGAACAAAATCTAGAGACATTAGGCCAAACAGTACGACACTAAGTATGTAAGGACCTCCAGGATAAGGAAACAAAAGCCATATAATGAGTGATTGTTGTCCTTAATGTACTGTTATCTCTCATCTCTTTTGCCATCCCTTGGTTATCTCATATTGTTACAATTTTTCACCTTGTTATCTGATATATTTTATATGTGCTTAATTGCTTATTTGAAATTGGATAGGGAAGGGGAGGAATCAAGATATGCGGGGGGAGGGTGGGAGGGAAATGGGGACCATGTCATGAGAAAGGGTATCAATGTTAGTGAAGTTATGCACCTTCTAACTGGTGAATATAATGTAACCCTTCTATTAATCACAAAAAAATATTTATAAAAAATAATTTTAGGAAAGCTACAAAAAGAATCCATTTTATGTTACAAACACGTTTAAATATATAGAATTGAGGAGAAAATAAACCTTAAATATTTCATGAAGTGTGTATTACAGAGTATATTGGAAACATGTGTAGCAGGTTATTTTTCTATGATAGCGAAGAGGAAAATTTCCATTTATTTAGAGTTACTTAAAATTGTTTTCCTTTGACTACAACTTGACTGTTACTATGTTTTATAATTTCCTCTAACTTCCTATGAATTGTAAATTTTGTCTGTGGCATGATAGAAAGCACATGATACCATAAAAATGGAGATATTATTCTTATGAAAAACATGGGATACTTGGTAAGTACTAAGTGAACATAAAAAGATATATATTAATTATGATCTTGAGATTCTTCTTTATAAAGTGGTAGTAAACACTTGATGACTTAATTGCATAAATTTGACTCATAGCACAGTAGTTACAATTTATTGAGGGCTGCTTATGTGCAAAGCATACTATGAAATAACATGCATGCTTGTGCTTAATATAATTTATACTTGCCACAAACTACATGGTATTTATTGTAAACTACTTACTTGCAAGTAAAGAATTATCATTCGTTATTCAGTCCAAAATGATACATCTAATCATTGATAAGACTTGTTCACATTTTGAGGCTGTAGTCCTGAATTTCCTCAATTCTTTCTTTGTTTTGTTTTTAATTTAATATTATTATCAAGGTATTGTACAGACATGTTGCAGTTGTCTATGTAAGTTAATGACTATATTTCTTGTCAAACATTATCACTCCTTCCCCCGTTTATCTCCCACTTTCCCTTTCTCCCAATCATCTCCCACCCGGCCCCCAAGTTGTAAAGTTCGTTTCCAATATATTGTTGTCCCATATCAGATAAACATATTATTAATTTTTTTGCCAGTCCTGGGGCTTGAACTCAGGGCCTGAGCACTGTTCTTGGGCTTTCCTCAAGGCTAGAGCTCTACCACTTGAGCCTGAGCACCACTTCCAGCTTCTTTTTTCTATGTAAGTGGTTCCAGGAATCAAACCCCAGTCTTCGTGCATGCTAGGCAAGCACTCTATCACTAGGCCAAACTCCCGGCAGTATTAATTTTTTGTATTACCTGTCTAAAGTTTAAAATAATTCTCATTCTTTGTCTCACCCTTTTTTAAAATCCTTTTCTCAAATCAGATAAACATATTAATATTTGGTTCGTATTACATGTCTTATTAAATTTTACAATAGTTCTGAATTTCTCTTGGCATCAAAGATGAGTATGCATACATCGGCTATGGTAAGAGTTATAATAAATAAATGACTTTTGGGGAAACAATTCTGAAAATTAAGTGTAATATCTCCATACATTTTCTAGAATATATCAGTTTTGTGTGCAACACGATCTTCAGCTAAACAGACTTGCACACAAGACCTGGTCTCTGTACCTGAGCTTCTCTGTGCTCTCATGACCACCACTCTACCAGATGAGCCATAGTACCACTTACGTTTTATTCTGAGTAGTTTATGGAAGATAACAGTCTCACAGAGTTTCTTGCCAGAGTTGGCTTTGAACCATGACCCTTAGTTCCCAGCTTCTTGAGTAGGTAGGATTACAGGCATGAGCCACCAGTGCCCAGTATAAATACAATTTTTTGTTGATTGGAGGAGTGCTGTTACGGTGCTTGTGCTTGGGGCCTGAACACTGTCCTTGAACTTCTTTGCTCAAGGGTAGCACTCTACCACTTTGAGGCATAGCTCCACATTCCCCGATTTTTTGTGGTTAAATGAACTTTGAACTGCACGGTCTGGGTCTGGGTTTGGGTTTGAACTGCAATCCTCAGATCACAGCCTCCTGAGTATCTAGGATTATATATGTGAGCCACCAGCATCAGGACAGATAAACTTTTAGAATTGCTCATTATCTCTCATTTTTCCTCACACTAGCTGAGGAAGTGTCATTATGCATCTGTATATCTGTCAACACATTCTATTTGTAAAATTGTAAGAGTTGCTATTCAATAAGATAAAATAGTTAAACTCCTCTAGACTTCTTGCCCACTTTTCAGAGTCTCCCTGAGTCTTGAAAGATATACTACAATAGTTAAATGTATGGATTTATTTTTCCTAGAGTCCATTTTAGAAAGACATGATTAAAAGGAGCAAGTATTCTGCCGCACAGTAGAGAAACAATATCTTAGGTCTTAGAGTTCCAGCTGAATTTTGAAGAGTAACTTCTTCAGTTCAGATATACAAAATATTTTCAATTTTATCTAACTATTTGTCACCATTCAAAAGGTTCTAGTGCAGAAAACAGAAATAAAATTGATAATGGGAAAGGAGTTGGATGCAAAAATATGTTTTTAAAACGACTGAAGATTATGTCTAAATTATATATCATGACAAGTAGCAAGAAACCATGGATTCACTATTTTCCATTTTCAAGGGCTACTTCACTTTACTGCACATCAGTCCATGTAAAGTACAACATTAGAAAAAATATTGTTAGTGTGTTACTTTATAGTTTGGTAAATTTAAAATTCCATTGTGATAGGTAAAACAATGCATTACTATTTTAGTGGCAAATTTTGCATCAATCTAAACAGAAACAAATTTGTAATATTATCATTTGTATATCTTTGAAATTAAGCTAGACATTTTAATCATAAATCAATGTCAGCAATTACTAATAAATAGAGAGTTGGAATGAATAATAGAGCAAGATCATCATATAAGGTGCTATTATCTAATTTTCTTCTGAAAAGTAAAGCAAACAAGGCATTATTTTTGTTCAAGTTATGTTCTCCTTTAATGATATCAGCAGGATGTTTTCTAATGAATGCAATATCAGTTAGTCCGTTGTAA
This sequence comes from Megascapheus bottae, assembly GCF_031878675.1. Taxonomy (NCBI): domain Eukaryota; kingdom Metazoa; phylum Chordata; class Mammalia; order Rodentia; family Geomyidae; genus Megascapheus; species Megascapheus bottae. Next base: position 29,370,936 of record NC_143515.1, read on the forward strand.
ATTCATGAGGCTAGAAGTAGGAGGGGACTGGAAAATTGTCTTGTTAGATTGTGCTTTTACTTGAACAAGTGTTGTAGCAGTTCTCTACTGGGCCATATACATTGCTTCTAGGATTTGAGATATCTGTGCTGGATACCACTGTTGCAGATAGTGGGAGATACAGGAATTGGCTTTAATGACTGTCATATAAAACAATTTTTAGAACCACCTGTTTATCTTAATTAGATTGTCCTCATTTGATACCAGATCCACAAAGAACAGCAGGAGATATGTTCCCAGTTACTGACTAATCAACCTGTGTCTTGCTGAGCTGTGGCAAAGTTTGCTCTTTTTTATTTTTATTCTTTCAGTTTCTTACCGATAGCATGCTGATGCTTCCTACTTAAATACCTGTTTTACCGTGTAAATTCAAAATTCAAGATATGCCCAATGCTTTTGAGAATGATGAGATAATTTTTTTAATAAATTGCTTTTGAAGAGGAAAAACGTTTCCCAATCTGATTTGTGTCAGCATTATGATACCATTGTTCTCACAAGCTATCACCAGTGTAATCATTGGAACATTAAATGCTTTCATAAGAAGGAAAAGAAAATCAAAGAAGAAAGCATCTTTCATTACTTTATTAGTAATTTAATGCTGTACTATCTTGCTTCTTTGCTTAGTGTGAGAAGTCTAACAATATCTAGAACAACTGCCTTCAGAGACAATAGAGACTGCTAGGAAGAGGACAGCCAGGTTTGGTGGAAGAACTCATATGTACAACCAATCAACCAAACAAGCAAACAACATATTCAACAACCTAGGTTTGATTATTCTTTGGGTCTCTCTCATAACACACTATGGCAGAAATAAGTAGGGGATAGAAATATACAAGGAGAGCATGAAGACAATCCTTCAAGATCAACTTTTTAAAAGTCTATCTGTACATTACTCTTTTTCTTAGTTCTCTTTTTTTTTCAAAAATGGGAAATAAGAGAGGGTCACCAGATCAGTAGTAACAATAAAATAATTAGAATGATTAAGAAAATGGCATTAAAATCTCACTAAATTTTAGTTAGTATCTACAGATTTACATAGACCAAATTGTGTATTCATCTTCCCATGAGGCAACACTCATAAAATGGAAAGTTTGTAGGGTTTTTTCTTTTGTTTGTTTGTTAGTTTTTAATAATAATAAAAAAGCAAAACAACAACAACAACAAAACAGAAGGGGCTTCTACTACAGTCCCCTTGTGGCATGGAAAATGATGGAAGAAAACTTACAAGTATAGGCAGAGGATAAATTTGAAGCCAAACAACAAAAACAAAGAAAAGAGTGGAAAGGTTTACAAAAGTCAGAATACTGGACGTACCTCTCTTCATTTGTGGAACTGTGGTGAGAGCTGAAGTTCCCGAAATCCTCTCTCTGCTTTAAGCACAAATACCATTCTAGGACACAAACACAAGTACAGGTTTAAGCATGCTGAGTAGAGCTAGGGAAGTAGGTAGGCTTTCCTTTCTTTTTCATATATTTTTATTGTAATTAATAGAAGGGTTACATTATATTTACCAGATAGAAAGTACATTAATTCACATACATTGATACCCTTTCTCATGTCTTGGTCCCCATTTCCCTCCCCTCACACCCACCCCTCAACTTGTATTCCCCCTTCCCTATCCAATTTCAAATTACTACATTGTGTGTTCGTCATCCAGTCCGGCCTTTGGCATATTTCTATGTCCACTATGTAAAGCAATCACTACCCAGGTGGCCCTACTCCCACTGGGAAGAATTGTTTCTGAACCATGGCATTTGGGCAGGGCAAGTTCCCAACTGCAAAGCCATAATGTTGAGATTGTAAGAAGAGATAAATTCTATTATAACTCTTTACTTGTCCAAATTAAATTTACTAAGCAATCAAATGAAGCAAATGTTATGGAATAAATAATTTAGTTTCTGTATTTAGTATGGGCACAAACTGTGCAAGAACACTATATCATAAGTGAAATTAAAATGAATATCATAATCCTTGAACAAAATAAGATTATAATGCTTATTGCAAACTAGTAACAGCATCATTACTGATTTCATAGTAAAAATAATTTCTCCCATATTCTATGAAGCAAATTAGCCATACAAAAAGCACCTAACAACACATATTTTAAAGAGATTTACCTTTGTTATTGTTGTTCTTAATGTATTATGTGAGATATCTCCTTTCTCTTTTTTCCCCCCTTGTGGTTAATCTCATATTGTTACTGTATCTGACTTTATTACCTGTTATATTGTATATACACTTATTTGTTTATTTGAAATAGGGAAAGGAGGAGGGACAACAAGATGACTGTGAGGGTGAGAAGGGAGGGAAAGGAGGGCAAAAACATGAGAAGGGGTATTGAGGTTTGAGAAGTAACATACCCACTCCCTGACAAATGTAACCATAACCTCTCTATACATTATCTTGACAGTAAAATGCAATACAAAATACAAACTGAAGTAAATACATCACTACTTTGCTTTCCCAACTGTGGTATAAATACAAACTTTTAAAAATTGATGCTACTGGGGACCAAATCCAGAGCAGCCTGCGTACTTGGAAATACAGTACTGCTAAATTACAAACCAATGCAATTATTATTTTGAAAAAAAACAGTGCTGTGTTTGAACTCAGAGCCTCACACTTGCTAACTGAACAGTGATGAGTCATACCTGAATCCAAACTATTATTTAAAAATGTAATTTTTTAGTATTGCAAAAGGTATTGGGGAAATAATCTCACATTCTATAAACTAGATATAAGTAATTTCTTGACTATATCCCTCTATCTCAGCCCTTCAGAAGGAAGCCATGAACCAATCATCTCATTTTGGACTACAAAGGCCCCAAAACTCAAAGTAGGTTTTTATTGTAAGTTCCCAAGTATCCAGTAGTTCTGATGACTGACATAGCAAGTGGATTTAAGTGGTCAAATCACACAATTATAGATGATACTATGTCAATATTATTCACTAAGAACGAGTTAGCCTGGATTCACCAACGTGTGCTGAAGAGACTTGATCTACATAAGAACTGCAACTATGTTTAATTAATGTAAAGTTTTAATTTTCAGAAAAAAATTAGTAAGAAAAATACGTAAGCAGTAGAAACTTTACTGGCCAAAAATAAGGTATATTCATGAAGAGAGAAAAGGGGATGAATATAGTCATAGTATTGATGAATATGTTATAAAATTGAGAAAATTAAGGGGAGTGGTTGGGTTGGGAAAAAATGATGAAGAGTGACATCGACCAAGGTTCATTGTATTTGTAAATTGATTTGTTAAGTTCCTTTGTAGAGCAACATACACATATATATGTATATATAATAAATATAATTTTAAAAAGAGGTCAAAAAGAATAGCTTATATAACAATTACTACATTGGACATGTGAAAGGGAATCAATGCATGTGAATTAATGCACCTTCTAACTGGCAAATATCATGTAACCCTTCTATTAATTACAATAAAATATATGAAAAAAACTACTACATTGAAATGTAACATGAAAGGTACATCTGTAAAGCAATGCAAAAATACAGATATTCATACTTGCTTTAAACCATTTAAGAACAATTTTCTTGATTTTATTTCCAAAAACTTATGAAATTAATGACAAATAACACAAAAGCATTATGGCCAGAAATGCAAGCATTATCACAATTATACCAAATTGGCTGTACCCTCAAGATGAAATAATTTTGTTTCACTTGTAGTCATTTTATGTTTATATATTTTCCATGTTTCCTTGGTTACAATACAATATGCAAATGCTGTTTAAATGCCACACAATGACTAAATAGTCATATGTACTAAACAATTGTTTTATCTTTTCCATCTAACTCTATAGAACCATGTTTTATTCTGGTCTATATAGAACAGAAGATGAAAGAGTATAAATCCTAGCAACATTACCCAATGCAACTAAGCTCAGTTCTTTCCGGTGTCATTTTGAGTTCCCTGTTGCCACAGTCGCTGCTAGGAAAATGCATTTTTCTAAAAGATTTATAAATAATGATTGCAATGTTTTTAGCTCTTTGTAGTGAAATACAATATCCAGTACCTCTGAGAAGAATATAAATTCAAACACAGGGGAGCAATTCATGTCACACTTGAGTCTTGTTACAAGAAGGCCAAGAGATGTAGTTCAGTGGCATCCATTAAGGCACATTCTCCTGCTCACTCAAAAGTTACATTTAATGTAGCTCTGTGGTGAAGACAAAGAGAAGATTGGCTTTCAGATCTGGATCTTTCTGTGTTGAACACACACAAAGAGCTTCCTGTTATATCTTTTTCCTCTTCTATTGCTTATTTTCTTTATTCTTTCAAATGCCAAATGAAAATAGAAAGCAAAACGAAGGAAAACCCTTTGTCCAATGTAAATATTATGCTGTCTTCAAAAATCTGGAAATTTTGTAGGGAAAACAAAAAAAAAACTATATGTTAAAAATTAATTTTATGTCTCAATATAATGAAAATATTTAGATTTAACAGTCATTTCACCCTGTGTTTTCTCCAAAATGTGATCTTTTTGGATAAAATTGAATAATTGAATATTGAGTTGAATAATTAGAAATTAAATAATCAATAGTCAACCACTGAACAATTGATTATGATTTTCTAAATGAGAGGATGTTACCAGAAGTAGGAAATAAATCTTTGGAGAAAATAATTATTTACTTATAAGTCAGACCCAGAGAAACATAGGATCCATGGTTTCCCACATTTGTAATCATTAGTACATATTTAGGACTTTCCTAGCAGACCATAATAGTTGAATAAAACTATGTGCATATGACCATATAGAATGATGCTAAGCTAAAATGAATTCCAGGATATGGATATGGAAAGAAGAGGTTTATCTTTGTAATTGTGTTTTTAATATACTAAGCGAAGTTATTTTTTTCTCTTTTGTTTTTATTTTTTCTTATGATTCACCCTCATTGTTACTGTATTTGACTTTGGTATCTGGTGTATTGTACATATATTCATTTGCTTATTTGAATTAGGGGAGGGAAGGAGGAAAATGAGATGATGAAATGAAGAACAAAGTGTGAATCAATGTAGCAGCAACTTTCACAAGACAATGTGTTAGAAATGAACTTTACAACTCAGGAGGGGTTGAGGGAGAAAAAAGTGGGAGAAAAACATGGGAGGGGTAATAACTTTTGAGAAGTAATGTACTCACTACCTTATAAATGTAACTGTAACCCCTCTATACATCACCCTGACAATAAACTTAAAAAAGGAAAATAATAATACATAAATGTAACCATATAAAATGCTATTTTATACATATGTACTCATGCATATATATGCATACAAGTACATAAATATTTTCATGCATAACCACAAATGATATACATATATCCAAGCATGATATACATAAGTACATTTGCTATAAACAGTATTTGTTACTTGGCTACTCTAAGACTCAATGGATTGTAAAAAAAAAAAAAAGCAGCACTTTCAATTAATCAAAATGACAAAGATGAGTTGTGGATCTGTTTCATGTTGTGTGCTTGTCTAGCAAATATTAATTATTGAGTTCAACCAATACTGGCCAAAATAGAAAAACAAATAAATTTGTATTTTCATCCAGAAGTATATCTACACTGTCATTGAAAGGATTTTTTATCTTTTAGTCACCCAGGAAGACCTTAAACTCATGGAAATTCAATCCTATCATGTCATGACAAATGCATCATGAGGTTTTGGGATTGGCTTAGAAAGACAAGGAAGCGACCGGAGCCTCTGTAGGCTCTCAGCACTTTTACACCTTAGTCATAGGGCAACCACTCTATTTGCCAGGGTGTATACTTTTGTAAACCTACAGTTTCATATTTTCAGGAGATTGAGAAGAATTGAATAAATCTCAGACCCCATCTCAAAAGAAAGAAAATAAATTGTGTTTTTGTATTAGGCATGTAGCAATGGTTGCAATTCATTTTAATCAGGATGCAGAGATTTAGAGGATTTTAGACCTAGGCCAGATATGAGTCTCTTTCTAAAACTGAAGGGAAACAAAAGATTAGAGGCATGACTCACATACTAGAGCACCTACTTAGCAAGTAAAAAAACCCTGGGTTTAATCCTCAGCAATGTAAAATGAAGTGCTTTTGGTGTTATTATTGTTGTTTTGCCATTCCCAGGGCTTGAACTCAGAGCCTAAGCACTGCCCTTGGTCTCTCAAGGCTATAGTTCTACCACTTGAGCCCCAGCAACACTTCTGACTTTTTCTATTTTTGTGGCACTGAGGAATAAAACTCAAGTCTTAGTGCATGCTAAGCAAGTAAACTACAGGAGGCCAAACTACCGGCCAATAAAATGAAGTTTTTAAATCAGCAAATAATAACTTAATTTAGGTCATATTCTCACTGTTCCTTATGAAAAGCTCTCAATTCAACCCATACCCATATATCCACATACACATGGTGAATCCATATGCATATGTATATATATTATATATACATATACATACATACATACACACATATATGAAGATAATTTGTTTAATTCCTATTATTACTTTTTTGGTGGTGCTAAGGATTGAACTCAGGCCCTTGTGCTTACTAGGCAGTCATTCTTCCACATGAGCTATGTCCTTGTCCTTTTTTGGGACTTTATTATTTTTCAAAGAGGGTCTCCTGTGTACTCCTGGACTGAAGATTTCCATGTAAGTAGGATAACAAGAATGCAACACCACATCTGGTTATTGATGGAGGTGTGTTCTCGTATTTGTGCCAGGACTAGCCTTGAACCATAGTAATCTTGATTTCAGCTTTCCACCTTTCTGATACAACAATTGTACACAATGGCACCCAGTTACAGAACTGGGTTTGAATGTATGACTTTATTTTAGCTACTAAAGAGCTCTATCCCTTGATCTCCCACCCCAGCCTTTTATGCCTTAGTTTCTAGACCACAACAATCCTTGTTGCTTCATACATATTTAGGATGGCAGATATGTTAAAACACACAGTCATTGGTTGAATGAGAGGTCTTCAAACATTTACCTACGCTGGCCTAGAACTCTAATTTTGAGCATCTCTCACTTCCTACATAGCTAGGATTACAAGCATGAACCACCCTGCCCAGAATAAGTTTCCTATTTAACAAGTTTCCTTACTGTATTTATAGTTTGCTCCATTTCCCCAATATGTCATAGTTTCCTGTTGTTTTCCATTGAAACATGATAATAAAAAGAGCAATTGAGTTGACCAGCTCAATGTTCTTTTTTTTATGACAATATAGTATATTCTAAAAGCATATTGTGTGAAAGCCATGAGAGCAAGATAATGTTTCCGATTCTACTGCAAAGTAGTGTTATATTTTAGAGGAAAATTCTAAGTAGAATTTTATCATTCAAAATAAAAATAGCATATCTGGTTGACTTATTAACTTGAAAAATATACCATGGAACTAAAACATAATGACCAGTCCATACATGTTTGTTTGTTCTTCATCCTCTTCCCAGTTTCTTATTGAGATTTCTAATTATCTCTTCCCTGAAAACCTGAAACACACAGAACTTTTACTAAATATTTATATGTGAATATTTTATTTTGCCTACAAGAATTTCATCTTTACTTGCACTTGTATGTTTATAGCACTGGAATTATGTTTGGTTCACATACATTAATAAAAAGAAAATGGAAATTTTCCTTATAGAACTCAACTTTCCTCCTATTAAATCATTATGAGTTTTTTAAAACCATCTTCTGTTCATATATTTTTCTGGTACTGGGAATTGACCTCAGATCCTGGGTCCTATGCTGAGATATTTATTCTCAAGGCTAGTGTGTTAACAGTTGATCCACAGCTCTGTATCTAGTTTGTTGATGGTTAATTGGAGATAAGAATCTCTTGGACCTTCCTGCTGGGCTGATTTTGAATTTCCATCTTCAGATCTCAGGGTCTTGAGTAGCTAGGTTTCTAGATGTGAACCACCAGTGCTAGCTTGGAACTATTTTTGTTAAGCAGTGTACATTGACCCGAGAGGGGAAAATACAACTTATTTTTACCAGCAAAGTGCAGTTTCCTCCCACATCCTAGTTATGTAATTAAAAACAATTTTTCAAATGTTAAGATAATCCAAGTCAGGTAAGAATTACCACCCTTTAGAACAAACACAATGTTGAACAGAATACTGTCCCTATCTTATTCAACTTTTAAAAGTTATATATGGAGCTGTAATATGCTTCTAGATGAAGTTCAATCTACAAAGAAGCATCGAAATATGCTCAAGTTGGCAGATCACAAGTGATTCGGGAGACATAAATATATGAGGGAACAGATGCAGCAAGGAGGAACACAAATTCCAAGAACTCTGAGCAGTTCAGTATGGCTGATGTGTCTATTTTTTTAAATGATAAATCATGCACCTAGAGGAAGAAGATGAGTAAAGCAAGCTAGCAAGGACTTAGAAGCCCATCCTGGACCTTGTTCTGCAAGAGCTATGTGATTTCACTGAATCAAAGCTGCCAAAGAGCACTTATTGGCTGACTGCTCACCTCTCTTTACTAAGCACTAGAGTGGAGTTGATGCTTCATAATCTATCCACTGTTGGATGAAATACATGGATTCAGATTTCAACTTTTCCTTCCAGATTTAACATATTTTCATTTTCTTTAGGCCACAACATAGTTGAATTTTTTTTAACATTGTTTTCTTAAAAAGCAAACACAGATGCTAAAGAAGAAAATCCATGGATAATACCAAAATTAGATGGTGATTTCTTCTGGATAATTTTTATACCTATAGGGTTCCCACCCTGTGGAATTAAAAGCTAAATTAATTAAGAAGCAAGCAGAGACGAAGAGAGAGAGAGAGAGAGAGAGAGAGAGAGAGAGAGAGAGAGAGACAGAGAGAGAGAGACAGAGAGAGACAGAGAGAGAGACAGAGAGAGACAGAGAGAGAGACAGAGAGACAGAGAGAGAGACAGAGAGAGAGAGACAGAGAGGCAGACAAAGAACAAAGAAATGTTTTGAGAATAGTACAAATGAAACAAAAAGAGACAAATGATGTATGTTTATTGATATTAAAGAGTTTTCACCCTAGAGGTTTTAAACACTGAAATACTTTCATTTTAAAAATAATTGAAATGATAAAAATCTTACTACATAATCCTTGAAAACAAAATTCAATCATCCTGCAAGCTTTAGGGGCATAAATAGACCTGTTTAGGTAATAAACTTAGAGTACAAATTGTCAGTAGTAAGCCAGCATTCATTCTAAATAATATAAAAAACACAAGCTTATTTCTTGATCCCTTCTTGTGTTTATTGGTATGAGACAAAATAGAAGATTTCATCACTAGCAAAGCATTATGAAGCCCATGGTTAATATAAATGTTAATCAGGGTTATGATAGTAACTCGGGGATTATGGTAATCACAAAGCATATAAAAGAAGCATAGATGTTTCAACTCAAGTGTAAACATGTAGTTAATGAAGGGCACAAACACTTAAAGTATTTCCATGTACACAGATTTAGAAACATTGAGATGATAAATTCTTTATCTATATGCTTTGCCTCTTGAAAATAAATAATAACTCTAGATTTTGTAGTAAAGGTTAAAGGGGAAAAATGGATACAAGATTGAATTAAGCCTATGCAAGGTGGCTCAGGCCTGTAATCCTAGCTAATCAGGAGGTTGAGATCTGAGGATCTCTCAGCTGAAAGCAAGCCTGGGCATTAAAGAATGTGAGACTTATCTCCAATTAACTACCAGAAATCTGAAAGTAGAATTTTAGCTTAAGTGGTAGCATGGTAGCCTTGAGCTGAAGAGCTCAAGGACAGCACCCAAGCCCAGAGTTCAAGCCCCACAATCAGAAAAAAAAATTAAAAAAAAAGAATTAAGGGAGGAAGTTAATGTATATGGTTATACTTCCTTAATTTCCTTTCATTCTTTCTCATGATGATCAGGATCAAATTTGTTAATATAACTTTGGTTTTAGTTAAATGATACAGCCACATATACAAATTTGCAACTGGTTTAAACACACACACACACACACACACACACACACACACACTCACACAGATGTATTACTACTGCATATCAAAAACTACCACCCTTTATAAATGCTAAGATTTTTCCATTCTCTGAATAGACAGTATGTTAATTGATGAATATTTTTTCAAGTGTTCAAAGGCAACATCATCGGAGATAGTCCTGTTCACTATTATTAAGTTTTCCTCCAACTGACTTCTAAAATATTTTAGAGAAGCAAGATTCTAAAGCTCCCTTGCTTCAAGTAAAGCTAGGGTACTCTCTGGATACTGAATTTCCTAAAAGGCAAGGTGGAATGTGTTTCATTCTTTTCTAAATTCACTTTTGAAGTACAAAAGCACATGTTCATGGTTTTGTGTGCAGTTTTCTTGTTTAAGCACTGATGGATTAATAGTCTAAAAACATGACAATCACAGGTGTATGTATTTGACACACTAACTTAGAAAATAACAGTTTTAAAACTGGATGTTCAATCTTTTATTTTTTTTTACTTTTGGGACACTATCTTCTATTGTGACTTTTAGCCTTTTTATCTTTGTTCATTTGGGCATTTATTTGTTCGTTTGTTTATTTATTTATTTATTTCCCCAGTCTTTTAAACTGGGGATTTATTCTCGCCTCATCTTTGTAGTGTTGGTATTGATTCCAAAATCTTGAACAAGTTATTCAAGTAAGCTACTTCTGGTCTATATTTCCAACCTTGAAAAAGACCTGATAGATTTATTAGTTTACACACGATATATATATATATATAGATAGATAGATATACATATACATATATACATATATATATATACATATACATTTCTATCCTGCCCATCTCAAAATAACTAAACAAAATGATAATTAATAACAATTGCCAAGAGCACTGTGTGTGTGTGTGTGTGTGTGTGTGTGTGTGTTGGTGTTGTTTTCAACTCAAACATTTGACATCATCCTGACATTTTTTCTCTCTAGTACTTGAGCACACTTTCACTTCTGGCTTTTTACTGGTTAATTGAAGATAAGAGTGTCATACACTTAGTTGCCAAGCCTGGCTTTGAACCTCAATCCTCAAATCTCAATCCCATAACTAATATGGTTGATTTTTAAAAATCAATATAAAATAACAGAAAAAATTAATTAATTTAACTTTGATGATCAGGAATTGGTATATTAAAAGCTAATCAAGAAAAATAAGGAGTTGATTCAATCTGTTCAGTAATCTATTCGTTAGTCAACATGTTTCAGCATAATACGCAACAGTAACATTTTAAATTAATTGATCTACAGAATTCTATCAAAGCTGTGAATTACAGGGTACATAACACTTTACCATATGTTTAATGGATCATGATTTCCTCAATAACAACAACAATTTATCCTGACATGAAACAAATGTGGGACATATAACTATGTATGTCATTAATTTTAATGAAAATATATTGATTTACAAATAAACTTATCTGTTAATATGTTTTTTGAAGTTGAAATTCATGTCATTTTATTAATCATACCAATTATTGTGTCTTATACTATATTGAAAAAATAGAGATAAACTTAACTTATAAAATTTAAAATTATTTTTTATCTTCTGTTTTTATTTTTAAGTCCTGGGCTGGAACTCGGGGCCTGAGAACTGTAGTTGGGCTTCTCAAGGCTAGAGCTCTAGCACTTGAACCACAGGACCACTTCCAACTTTTTTCCTATGTATGTGGTACCAAGGAATTGCATGCATGCTAGGCAAGAACTCTTACCACTAAGCCAAATTCCTGGCCCCTTTATATGGTGTAATTGTCTTCTTTCACTTGATAATATCAACCTCACACATTGTATTTGCTTTACACATATGGAATCACATGGATTTTTATAATGCCTGGTTGTAATTTTTCTTGTTGTTACAATGTTGGTAGTTTCACTAGCTGCATGAATTTTGTTTTATATTTTGTGTTGAAAGTATTTAATTTAAATTATTTTATTTACATGTAGCAACTATTTAAACTTATCACACATGAATTCTCTTTTATTGCAAGCTAAAAATATTCTCATTGATTTTCCTAAAGAGAATTTGTACTAGACTGTTCCTAGAACTGTATTGGATTTTCCTGAAAGAAAATAAGAAGGCAAGGGGGAAATAAAACACCCAGTGTTATTAGAATAAAATTTCCAACCCAGTTTTGCAGATATCAGAGGCTGGGATCATTCCACCTTTAGTTAAATACTGTAGGCCTCCAGGAATAAAGACTCTATAGTCGCATTAAGTACTATTGCTCTTATCTTCATCATCTAAATGCAATCTTTAAACTACTTAAGATTCACCTTTCACTGTTGGGTACTTTCTTTAACATCTTTGTAACTGTAAAGAGGGCTTTGATGAGTGCATTAAGGTTTCCCCAGCCTCAAAGTGAATTGCCTGTTTAGTAATAGATAAGTAGACTTCAAGGACAGTTGAGATTATCAACATCCATTTTCTTTGATTTCTTCATTTTCAAATTGCTTTAAAATACACCTTTTCCTGACAACTGTGAAATTATGTGAGCAAGCACCATGTCAAAGTGGAAGAAACACAAAAGGAGTTCAAAGATTTAAAAAAAAACATTCTTAATTATGTCATTCTCTTCTAAGAAATTCTTGAGAAATTACTGAAATCACCTACAGGAAGAATAATATAAAAGGCTATCTGACTTGAAATTATTGGAATTATTATAGAATCTTTTTAAAAACATACATAACTAAATAGATATTTTCAGGAATTCATAGACATTCATTAAGATTACATATCTTCTATATTTTGGAATACTGATTTGAATCCAGGTTGGACAGGAAAGTCAATGAGATTTTCTTTATTGTAATGTATAGAGGGGTTACAGTTATATTCGCCAGATATATACTTTTCACAAATTAACATTCCTTCTTATATTTTTGTCCCCATTTCCCTCACCCCTTCCCAGTTATCTTGTTTCCCCCCTTCCTTTTCCTATTTCAGATAAACAAATAAATGTATATACAATATGCCAGGTATCAAAGTCAGATACTGTAACAATATGAGATTCACCAAAGGGAAACAAAAGAGAAGAGAAATAACATAGACATTAAGAACAACAATCACAAAAGATATAGCTCTTGTTTCCATATCCTGGAGATAATTTCATTTAGCCTCATCCTACATGACCTATGTATCTAGGTTTTGTGTTATTGTAATACGCCATGTAATCTCCTCCCCTTGCCAAAAAAAAAAAAAGGTGGAACTGTAACTGTGACTAAAGTGGTAGAACACCAACTTGAGTACAAAAGCTGGCATTTCCCCTTCTCCTATCAGGTCCCAGGACCAGAAAACAAAGGAAATAAAATTTTAAATCTAGCTGTCTTATTTTTATAATCTACTGTTTATATATAAAGCAAAGGTAATAGCTTTAAAAATCAGGATAATTTCCCAGGTGAAATAAAGTGTAAGTTTCTAGGACTTGTTTAGGTAAAATTGTACAAGTGATGCATATTAACATCTAATATCAAATAATATTAATCGAATACTACCTTTAAGAGTAACAGACTCAAAAGAGTGAATGTAAGAATAATATATAAAGAATAAATGTACATACAGGTGTTATCACTACCAAGAAGATGTATGTCACCATGACCAAAGGTGAATGAAGTTTTAAGCTTTCTGTAGCTGTTAGGAATTAACTCAAATGAGAATGAACTTCTTACTTTGGACAACAGAAGGCAACTGTAACACAACTTAGAATCCATCTAAGGCAAAAAAGAAGTAAAATGCTTTATGATCACTCCATATAAATTAAATTTCATTGTTATTAACACTGTATCTGCCCCTTGATGTTTTTTTTTAAGAATTCATAGAGCACAACAAAAGTTACACAAGAGTCTAAGTTAGTGTCCTTTTCCTTTGTACACTCTGTACTTCACTGGATTTTGTGATTTTATTTGAATGTGTTTATTTTTCACATTTCTAAATGAGTTATAGCATCCAGTCACTCATTTGTCTATGCTTTTCTACTCTTGAAATGGTGAAACTGTTGCTATTATAATTATAGCATCATTCTAATCCTTTCATTTCCTTCTTTCCTTCCTTCCTTCCTTCACGCCTTCCTTTCTAATCCTTCTTTCCCTCCCTCCCTCCCTCCTTCCCTTCCTTCCTTCCTTCCTTTCTTCTTTTCTTCCTTTCTTATTTCCTTCCTTCTTGCTTCCTCTCCCTCACTTTGTATCTTCATTTCTTTCCTATTTCTTCTTTTCCTTTTCCTTTTTCCCTTCCTTCCTTTGCTGTTTCTTTATATTTACCCATTGTAATATATGCTAGATATGGACTGTAGACATTTTAAAGTGCATAAGAGTATAAACATGTCTTATATGAAAATTGATGACTTTGAATATGTTAGCTGTGCATTTGTGGAATCTCATACTGCAGAAGTTACAGTAACTAACTGTATATTTGTAGATACCAAAAGACCATCGTGTTGTTCCAATAGAAATTCCTGTAAAGAACTATTTGTAGAAATTATAAATTGGAAATACAATGATCTCCAGATATCATGAATAATAGAAGATTCTGGAAATGTAAGGATTAAACTTACTAAACTATGAGCTTCTTGTAGACATTTACAATGACTTATTTCACAAAAATCACTGAGAATGTTTTCTGGAATGCAACAATGTAAATGTAAAGAAAGACATTGCGGTCAAGCATTAGCTAAATTAGATTGACATTGATTTCAAATGAAATTCTTGATCCAATTATATAAAAAAAAAACTTATTAGTGTGTAACTGAAAGTAAGAACAGATACCACTCAGCTTCAATCAAGGTTCACAAAGTTTTAACCATGTTGGCCTTATTCAATTTTTCCCCTTTAATAGAGTCAGTATCTTAATAGATTAATGCGTTTTGGAGATACTGCAGTGATATCTGGATTCTAGCCAGCAATTTGACAAGTTTTTCTGATGTTTTTGGTTGACAAAATAATTAAAGTAAGTTATGATTAGAGGCAGTTTCTGTTGAGGAAGAGTTTATGTTAATATCTAAATAACTTTAAAATAGTAAAAATAGTTGTCTGCAATTATTTATGTATAAAGCTTTGCTATATTTCTTATAATCTGTGAAACATGGTGCATTAATAATTTCCAAGTTATGAACCATTTCAGGTCTTACGCATCTGAACATAGTAGCAAGTTAACAATAAGGGGATGAAGAACGAAGTACAACATTGTAAGCAGAACTTATTAAATTAGGAACTGCAGTTGGCATGTGAGGAAATCATTGATGAAGATTACACTAGAGATTTACTTTTGTAACAGAGAGAATGAATTATAAGGACTTGTAGACAAAGTAAATTTTTCAAAAGCTATTCATACAGAATGAGTCAAGAAGATTTGGAGTAACTATTCTGGGAAAATTGGCAAAAGAACTTTCAAGAGTATAACTGATCAGTTAGTTTAACTTCAAAATGACATCCATAAGCATTGTGAGGTTTCATACTTGACTTGGTCTTCATCTTTGTGGATTGTAATTAGTTATAGCTGTGAAGAAAGAAAAGAATCATCCATCAGTTTATACATTAGTGTATACAAAATCATAGAAAATACTCTGGACAATGAAATTACTATTAGAATTGTTCCATTTACACTCAGTTTCTGTAACTAATAAAGTATGGCTTAAACTATAACAAATGTATTATCATTGAGATATATTGGCTTAATTTTATGTGACTAGAATCAATGTGTAGATAAAATCTGTACCTTAAGGAGGCTTTGGGGAAATTTTGCTGTATTTCTCTTTCATTCACCTAGAATGGCTACCTAAACATTCCTTGGCTCCTACCTCCATTCCATCTTCAGATTTCAGCTCTGCTGTCTCAGCTCTTCTGTCCTTCCTCTATATGTCTTCTAAATCCCCTTTTCATTACCTATCTTCTATGTGTTGTTATTGTTCTAGCTTCCTATAATTTGGAATAGTATCTCTGAGGCCAGCTCTCTAACAACTTTAATTCCATGCTCAGATGTGTAAGACCTGAAGTGGTCCATACCTTGAAAATTATTCAAATTGAATAATAGGTATCAGAGAAGTTTGTTATATTAGTCTACTTTATTTTTGTTTTTACTATTTTATATGCTAAAAGTTTAAAATGAACTTCATCCATTTATTATATTCTGTATATTCACCTATGTTAGGAAAGTAGTACAATTGGTAGTGCACTATGTGCACTAACAGAATTGTGCTAAACAAGAAATCCCAATGTTTGATTTTACCATAATCATTAAATAAATATTGAACTACAATATGTTCTCTTGAGCACTACAATGAAAGCAATATAGAGAAACTAACACAATCATAGGACAAATTTGACTCATGAAGAACAATATATACAAATTAATCTGATGAAATAATGATTAAATTTTCCAAAACATAAAGGAAACCTGTAAAATATTATTAAGTACTTAAAGAAGCATGGATTATTTTAAAAAAGGTGGATTGTGTCGCTTTCCATATATGAAAGGGTTGTCTGAAAATACAGTGAATTTGATAGTAATTTTACATGAGTAGCAAAAAAAATCACCATTTGTTTATTGACTTGAAATCTTAACAAGCTTCTTCTATGAAAAATACATTAAAATTTAATGATACATAAAAGTGAGACCTTTTGTGCCTTACAATAATTTCTAAAGGCAATCTCTAATTCCTCCTTAGTTTCTATCTACTGAATTGTTTAGTTTGGAAACACTGAATTATTTGAGCAAGTAAAATCTCAGTGTTTTGAGGCAGTCTACTGTCCTGACCCGCAGGTATGTCAACAGAGACACTAGGGGGGGAGTGAGAATGGAGAGACAAGAGACATAAGAGATGGAGACAAGAGAGGCTTCTGATCAAATCTTGGTTATTCAGGGGAAAAGCAGAGTAGACTTAGGGTATTAGGAATAAGGAAGTTCTTCTTATTGAAGGTCAATGGTTATCTAGGCAACTAAACCACAAAAATGTTTTTAATAGAAACAAGGTATCTTGTTATGAGAACAGGAAATTATTTTGCAAGAGAACAGTAGAATTAGTCAAGCCAAGCATGGAACAGATGTCCACAATCTTCAGTTTCCCACAGTCTACAAAGGTCATACTATGCTCGTTTTCTTCACATGGATAGGACAATGCTTGTGTGCTATTAGGACAGTGCATTTGCAGCTAAGTACTGAACTATCAATCTAATAAGAGTAATAGGGGAGTAAAACTCCAAATTTACCAGAGAAGATTGAGCTGGGAGTGCATGGGACATGCACTGATTTCTAGTCAGAAGTCTATAATCTGGTTAAAGTAACATGTTTGTCTGAGTTTTCTACATGTTCCACTCATATTTGTATCCTATTTTTGTGCGTGTATTGACAAAACGTCCTTCTTGGTATTCTCTAAAAGTCAGAATTTGGGATCATTAACTTTTCTTACCAAACTTTTCCCAATTCCTTTGAAGGAATATCAACTTTGGATAATATTTTTTTCAGCTGATATTTGGTGGTTAAGCCTCATTAATTTCAGGCACCATCAGTCCCTTATCTATTATTGTAAGGTGGTAGATGTGTGAAAAGCAAATTTCATATATGTCAGTCAAGCCTGTGCAATACATATAATGTGAAATGTTAAGCTCCTTCTTGCTGCCACCAATAATGTTATATGTAGAGGTCTTTTTTAATTATAATTTTTGGAAGATTGAAGTCAGGGTTTACCATTGTGAGTAGGATGCTCTGTCATGCATGTAGGACATTTTTGTGTAGGTTTTATAATAGAGACTTCCTTCATGTGCAAGCAGTTTGGATTTCAATCCTTTTATTTTAGCCACTCTTTATCACTGGGGTGGAGAGCAAATGTATCAGTGCACACAACAATTGACTGAGATGGAGTCTTACAAAATGTTGTTGCCATAAATGGCCTTTGAACTAGTTTTCAGTCTCCTGAAATCTACCACCCAAAGTAGATGTCATTTGAACCTTGAGCCATCTGGTACTGGGTTATAATTTTTAAAGTATTTTGTGTGTAAGATTAATTTTGTTTTATTTATAGGTTTTGTATTTATAGCTTAAATATATTTTGGTCTTTGGGAATAGTTTTAAGAAAAGATCATGGGGAAACTGATGTCTGTCTATGTTGTTCAAGTTCACTTTACTGATTAGAGGTGAGCCAGGATAGAGTGATACTAAACAGGAGGGAAGCTTGGCTTTGAACCTGGAACTTCTAATTATAAGCTCAATGTTCTTTTCATTCTGTTATGTGACCTTTCCAACTAAAATGCCATATCTTCCCAACAGGGTAATTACTTTTCAGTGGGCTTATGAGGCTGTGATTCTGCAGAGAGACAGAGACAGAGACAGAGACAGAGATTTTTAAGTCCCAAGTGAAATAATCCAGTTAACTCTAGCAAATAAATTTGATTTATTTTTTCTTATGGAAATAATTAGGATTGAAATTAATATGAAATGAATAGCTTCAGTTCTCTCATCCTTGCAGTGTCATATAGAGCTACTTTCAAAAGTATCCAGTGACATTTAAGAGTAAATATAACAAGCAAATGTAAATGTAATTACACAAGTCATATATGGTGTGAGTCATTTGTAAAGTTCACTATGAATGAGCTGCACAGAATCCATTTGTCACGTAAGAAAAATAGATCATCGCTGTCACATATGAAGGGAGAAATTTAACAGTACACTAAGCTCTGTTGGAGCCAAAAAAAATGTCCAAATTACTATTCTTGTGTGGCCTAGGTTCAGGCAATCTAACTACCAAGATATTTTCCATTCACACCCTTCCTTGACAAATGCTGGTAAAGCAAAAGGATTTTTTTTCTGAAACATATGCTATTAACTTCAAGTGTGGAATATTTGGAAAGATATTTAAATACAAGATAAGCTTTCTTCGGCTGGTAATCCCATTGGTGTGGTAGATCTCGTAACACAAAACTGTTGATTTTCTCTAAGATAAGATAAAATTAACAAATACTTATTTTTCTCTGTGATATTCTTGGCAAATTCACAGAGAGAAATGTTAAACTTATACTGAACTAAAATTGAAATATGAATGTATCAGACACTTAACACTGTGGAATTTATAGTCGCAGAAAGTATGGCCTCGGTACCATTGGCAACTACCTGTAATTCCTTTCTGAAAATAACTGTTTGCAAAATGTGAAAATATAAAAGAATAAGGTGTGCTATAGCACATAAAAGACAACTTTTTCAAAACACTCACCCTGGATTGTTCCTTCTACCCTAAGACATACTCTGTAGATGTAAGCCACTGACCTTGTTGAATACTTTGTTCAGGACTGCATCTCTGAGCACATAATACTGATGAGAGGTATGGAGCCTTCATTTCAAGGATACCACGAAAAGAATATACTGAGATGCTTGCAAACACATTGTGCTTTTCTTTCCTCAGGAAACACAAAATGTGGCTTTTGAGTTTTCAGATGTCTGGGATCATTTACTTCCTTCTTATAGTTTATCAAAAAAAGTTCTCCTGTCTCTTGAATATTAGAGGAGAAGAGTAGGGATGCTAAAATTTCCATTATTCTTACTTTTATGTTCATTCCCATCACAAAGTATTCCACTGGCTAAAGTTAGACAAAGTACATACGTGCATACACACACATATACACATCTGAAAATCATGTTGCACTAGGTGTCCATAAACATTTTATGACAAGATTCCTTCCTTTCTTTCTTCCTTCCTTATGCAAATATCCCATTCATATGCAAATATCCCATTCATCCTTTCTTTGTCTCTTGTTTGTAAAGTAAAACCCAGAGCACAAACAAATAGAAAGTTCATACAAAAGTTAAGCACATGTAAAATTTGGTTCTAGTTTACTCATGCTTGTAATCCTGGCATCATTTTGTGGTGTAAAACATGAAGAATAATGCTTGTAAGCTGGCTGTTCAGAAAGCTCCGTGAGACTCAATTTCCAAAATATTCATAGAAATGCCATGGAGACATTGTGGCAGATCACCAACTGAGCAAAGATCCTGAGTATATAATCCCAGTATCTTCAATTTATGCAATGATGTGTATCAAATTAATGGGCATGCTCTCAATTTTCACCTTATTTTTGAAATAAGATCTTGCTGTATAGCTCAGATGAGACTCAATCTCACAAGTTTACTGCTTCAGCCACTAAAGGGCTGGGATTATTACAGGACTACATTGTTACTCTTAGCATGTATGGCACTAAATGTATTTGTGAGGTCTTCATACTTAATTATATAAATAATATTCTCTGCTTTATAATTTAAAATTTTGTTTAAGCACATTGACTGAACTTTCATTGCTTTGACTAGGCTGCATTTGGATCAGTAGAAATTACATAATATTATTTAGCACCAATAGGGCAAAAAGACTGATCAATACAAGGAGAAGAGAATCTAAACATTACAAGAAAGGAAACATCTCACAGTATTTTATGATCTAGCTTAAGAAGTTATAAAGAAATTCCAGAAGGAACAAGCAACAATGTAAATCAGTATAGGTAGCACTAAATCTGTGAGCACAGAGAATTCTGTCGACATATTTATAGCCACGCAAAACTGCTTATGCATAAGTCAGGATAGCTTTTAATGGTCCATGGCTGACATGTTCTCTTTTTTACACTGAGGTCTTTTTTTCTTTTGACTTCCACTCTATTTTTTAAAATATATATGTATTTATTATTTTTTACATATGTTTTTATTGTAATTAATGGAAGGGTTACATTATATTCGCCAGATAGAAGGTGCATTAATTCATATACATTGATACCCTTTCACATGTCTTGGTCCCCATTTCCCACCCCCCACCCCCACCCCTCATCTTGTTTTCCCCCCCATCCCTATCCAATTTCAAATAACCAAATACAAATATATCCAATATATCAGATAACAAAGTGAGATACTGTAACAATATGAGATAACCAAGGGACAGCAAAAGAGATGAGAGATAACATAGTACATTAAGGACAACAATCACTCATTATATGGTTTTTGTTTCTATATCCTAGAGGTCCTTTCATTTAGCGTCATACTATATGGCCTTATGTATCTAGATTTTGCTCTATTGCAAATTTCTGCTATGAGAGCCCAAGGTTTCTACTGATTATGACAAATGAGGGAAACCATTGAGCCTATGTTCATTTCAGTCTGGGTTACTTCACATAATATGATTTTTTCTAAGTCTTTCCATTTTTTATTTACTTCAGTGTGGGTGAAGCTTGAACTCAAGACCTGGGTGTTGTCCCTGAGCTCTTTAGCCCAAGGCTAGCTCACTAGAACTTTGAGATACAACTCCATTTCTGGTTTTCTGGTGGTTAATTGGAGATAGGATTCTCACCAGGATTCAGCTGCTTTGACTGGCTTCAAATCACTCCTGATCCTCAAATCTCAGACTCCTAGCATTATAGGCATGAACCATCAATGTCCAGCCACTCTTATATTTTGAGAGCATGTTAGATTTATAATATTTGTAGTATACAGTTGACTCTGCATTCTCAGGGAGCCCTTATATACTGACACTTAACAAAACCCTTGGATTTTATGCAACAAAAGCACAGGAAAAAACAAAACAAAACTTTATCCTACTGTTCCTCTTCTAGCTGCACACTGGCAAGCAATCTAAATTTTGAAATTTGAGTAAAGAACTCTAATAAAAGTTCTTCATTTATTCTTCTGTGGCTCCATGCATGTTTATTTTTTAATTTGTCTTTTTGATATTCCTGGCTGTTCCGCAAGATGAGATCTGTGAATCTTGGTTTTAGGGTAGCCTACACAGAGAAATGCACAAGGCATTTATCACCAAAGAACCAGCAAAGAGTAGAACTGGAGGAACAGCACACATGCTTTAGACTCTGACTTCAAGTCCCAGTACCAGTAAAAATAAATGAACGTATAAATAGAATCCTGTTTGAAAAACTTGTTCCTTTATAAACTTACTTATTCAGTAATAGCAACAGTCCCTTTTGTAAAACCTTTTGTTCTATTCTAGATTGGCTTGATTGATATCACTCACAAATTACTATTAAGCAATTACATTATTGTCATTGAACATACAAGGTTATAAAAATATTTCCATCAAACTTGAAGTATTTCTATGGATTTTTAAACAACCTATAACAAGATCTAGTTAGAATGCTGAACAGATTTATTGTCCACACACCATGACCTTTATTACATGTGTAGGTTACCCATTTCCTTCTTCATTTTGAAGTACTTTTAATATCACAAATAGAGATAGAGCAGGCTACTAAGGATACCTTTAAAAACTACTCAACAAGAATTAAAATCTCTGTGTGCCATTTCATCTAGATACTCATTAACCTTTATGTGATGGATTGTTTAATTCCCTCCTATATAGAATGGACAACTACAAAACCTCTTGCTTGATTGTCCAAAAGCTTGATACTGTATATGTGTGTTTGCATTTCTATTTACATATGTGGGTGAGGAAATATAGTTAATCATAAAATGGGAACTTTGGAAATACCAATTTGGAATTGTTTCCCTATAGTAATCATACATGCTTTCAGAACAACCAAATTAATGAACCAAAGATCCACCAGATTATGTTTCTAGGAGAGACTCAGCAAACATATTTTGTAATGCTCATTTCATAAGAATTTTCTGATTGCTTAAATATGTAAGAAATAATCATGTTACATTTGCCTGTAAGGGGAAAAAGAAAATGTTAGGTATAACATGCTAGGATTCACAACCTGATACATTGCTTATATAATCAATCAATAACTGATTAACAGTTTAAGAATCTTAAAATTTTGTTCATTTGTCTGTTTTGTTGTCCATCCTATGGTTTAAACTTGGTGCCTGAGCACTATCCCCTAGCATTTTTGTTCAAGGCTAGCACTATTCCATTTGAAATACAATCCCATTTCTAGCTTTTTGATGCTATTTTTTAGTTGAAGAAAAGAGTTTCATAGTCTTTCTGCCCATGTTAGCTTCTAACAATGAGCCTCTCAGCCTCTGTAATAGCTAGGATTACACGAGTTACCAAAGCAAAGCAGAGTTTTGGGTTTTTAAATGTCTTTATGAGTGAAATGAAAAGCTGAAAAGCTTGTTGCATCAAGGTTTAAAGTCAGGTACTCACGCTTGTTTGATCAAATGGCAATCTATCTATCAAGCCATGTCTCCAGTCCTGCTTTTTATATTTCTTTTGGAGATGCTGTCCCTAAGACTTTTCTGTTCAGGATGGCTTTCAAATTGTCCTCTGGATAGAGAATGCTCTAGGTAGACAGGAGTTAGGATTAGAGCAACAGGCACTTAGATATACCTTAGCATTTTTTTAAATTCTGTTTACAAATTGGTTGTAATACATGTGAACATAGTATTGTAAGTGTATATTTTTTGAATATGTTTAGAAATTAAAGTCTGAAATCTAATATCCCTAAGCTTATTTGCTGTTGTCATATTATTTATGCTTTAGAAACATAGTCTCTGAGAAGTCTGCCCAGACTTCTGAATTATTTTTTGAAAGTGTCATTTTCATGAGTTTGACCATTAGTATATATTCTCCCAAGCGGTAAGTCTATATCTAAATAAAAGTAGGTTATTAATGATTAAACATTTACTATAATAATTATAAAAGTAAGGTAATGGATAAGATGTTAAATTCTGATTGTTATATAAGAAATCTAAACTGTTGAAAATAAAACAGATGCTCTGAAAATTATTGGACTTGTTTTTAATTTATGTAGCTTTCCCATTAATAGCATTATCTATTTAACACATCCATTATATATCCTCACTGTTAATTTAGGTGGAAAAGATTTAGCTACTTCAAAAGGAAATCTTCCATTAAATTAAGGATATTGACTTTAATGGATGTCCCAAATAGACATGGAAATTAACAGAATGAAAATAAATGTTGATTAAAACTGATCCTATTAAAATTTGTTATGTCACATAGAATAAAAATATTAAGATGGAATTCATTAAGAAATGAGAACCACTGAAACCTCTTTGGATCCTAAATATACATGACTTTAAACCTTACTTGAGAATGTGGCTTTTTATAATTCTCAGCAAATTGATGACTTGCCAAACAACACAAAACGAAAACACACACCTTAGTACTTAGGAGGCTTATTTTGTTGTGATGGTCAGAGGATTAGTGGCAATCAATATCCTTGTTTAATTACTTCACTTCAGGGAATCTCTGCACAGCCTCAGGCATAGGAAATTACTTTTCTTTCCACCCCTTCTCCACTTCCTCTCCTCATATTTCACCCTTTCACAAGTCACCATTATTATATCAATTATATTATTTGAAATGCCTTTTCAAGTGATTGATTTTCTTGACCTTAAAACTCTTTTAGTTACCAAGATATCATCTTATTAATCTGTCAGTCTAAGTCATTGTCAAAAGAAAATTGTGTGCAAGTCCTTGGTAATAGGATCACCCAACATTACCCAACAAACTTCACTCTCTGTCTCTTTGTCTCTCTGTCTCTTTCTGTCTTGCTCTGTGTTTCTCTCTCTCCCTCTCTTTCTCTTTTGCCAGTCCTGGGGCTTGAACTTCAAGTCTGGGTACTGTCCCTGAGCTTCTTTTGCTCATGGCTGGCACTCTACAACTTGAGCCACTGTGTCAGCTCTGGCTTTTTCTGAATACTTCATTGGAGAAGAATGTCATGGACTTTCCTGCCCAGGCTGGCTTTGAACTCCCCAAGGATCAGATCTCAGCATCCTGAGGAGCTAAGATCACAGCCATGAGCCACCAGCAGCCCAGTTCCTCTGTCTGTCCTCTATGTAACATTTTGATAAATGTACTGAGAAAAGAAGGATTTCATAGGAAATGTTAAATATACTTACTGAGAAAAAAGTGATGGAGAGATGGAAATTTCAAAAAGTAATTACAACTTTAAGTCATCTCGAGGAAAGTCAAATCATTAACTAGGTCCCAAATCTATAGACAAGGAACTAGATGTTTAAGGAGGATAAATACAACAAGAATAATGACTAGAAAGTATGAACAACATAATTCAATCCAAGAAATTTAAATGAGATGTCTAAAGAGAAAATATATATGCTTGGGGTCAATTTGGTAGAGGCATGTTTCGAAGGAAGTTGAATGAATAAGTAATAACAAAAAGTGGATAGACCAAAGAATAATGAGATTGATATTATAACAACTTCAGCAGCAGGGGCAGACTAGGGCTAAAATTCAAGAAGACTTTTCAGGTGAGCTAATCTATGTTAGTGATCTGGGTAGCTGCAGAATTGGGATTTACTAAAAGAAGAATGACAATAGTGTCAGAAATATAGTTAACTAATGAGGTTGCAGGGGTTATAACATACAGATCTTTCAGTTACAGATTTATGAAAGTATATTGATATGAATTCTGAGGCCTGTTTCCTTAATATTTATTGTGACATCAATTTAGAACTCTTTTTCAATTTCTCAGAGAAAAAAATATCTGAGGAGAATCATGAAAAGTGGAGCTTGTGTTCACACTAATCATCATGGAAGGGAATCTCAGGTCAAAATAATCTATTTTTTGGTATCATAAAGAAAGGTCACATGGATGCAATTCCATAACCTTCTTTGACAAAGCAAGAGCAACACCTATTACCTTTTCATTACAATTAAGTCTTACTTTTCAATTTTCTAGGTCATTTTCCCAAGCTTCTCTTTCCTTTCTTAACACAAGTGACCCAAATACCTAACTTACTAAGAACCTTTTTCCTTTTGCCTAAGCCTCTGCAGAGGGCTGTAAATGTTCAAAAGCTACTTTATCAGTCAATCCTCACATGTTCTGCAGTTCAGATTGGAAACAAACATTTTGCTAAAAGGTTTGTATGTTCCTGTAGCCTGGTAACCTCAACTTTCTTATCTACCAGTAGTCACAGGAAGACTGGCTAAGTTGTTATTAAGAGCATTTTCCCCTTTGAAGCACAGATTTGTTTATCTACCACTAAGAAAAGTCCATGTAAGAAATGAAGATCAGTAAATTTCCTTGTTTTGTGAATGAACTTTTTTCTCGTCATTTTCTTTTCATTCTCTTCTTTTGGGTATTCAAGCTATCTAATGGTGTGGTTATATAATTCATGGACCAAAGTAGGCCAGTTTCAAATTGAAAAAGAAAGTATAAGTAATTTAGAAAAAACAGTGCTCAATATAGGAGTTAAAAAAAGAATGTGGTGCTGTAGTTTGACTTTATCTTCTTGAAAGTCCATGTGAAAACTTCATCCCTAGCAGTGTTGAGAAGTGTGCCTAATTGGAGTTCAGAGTCTTAAGACTCAGCCCTCATGAGTTGATCTTTGGCATTACTAAAAGTCTTTGAATTTAATAAATTCACCCTATTCCTTTGTGAATGAGAGCAATCCATCTCAGGAAGATAGAATGATGCAGCACAATCTTGAAGAAAAGAGAAAAGCCTAATTAAGCACTGAATGTGACCTTCTTTTGGACTTCTCAACTATAACTGTCACAAGACTACATCAAATACCTGTGATAATCAACTTAAAAGGAAGAAAAGCCTATTTTGGTTTATGGTATCTGAGATTTCAGTCCATGCTCAATTACCCTGTGGTTTATTGGCCTGCCGTAACATTGCACAATATAACTGGATCTTTTGGCAGATAAGACCTGTTCACTTCATTGTGAGGAGGGGAGAGAGGAAAAAGGAAGAGATGGAGAGAGAGAGAGAGAGAGAGAGAGAGAGAGAGAGAGAGAGAGAGAGAGAGAGAGAGAGAGAGAGAGAGAGAGAGAGAGAGAGAGAGAGAGAGAGAGAGACAGAGAGAGAGAGACAGAGAGAGAGAGACAGAGACAGACACAGAGAGAGAGACAGAGAGAGAGAGACAGAGAGAGAGAGACAGAGAGAGAGAGAGACAGAGAGAGAGACAGAGACAGAGACAGACAGGGAGAGACAGAGACAGAGAGAGAAACACAGAGACAGAGAGAAAAAGTGCTAAGATCTCAATATATCTTTGGAAACCATGTCCCCAGTGACTTTAGTTTCCTTTCATCTCCTAAAGTTTCCAATACTTCCAAGTAGCTCGATGGACTGGAATCCTAAAGCTATTTTACACAGGCCTTTGGGAATCATTCTAGTACCAAACTATGCCATTCAACCTTCAGAACTATGAGAAATCAGTTTCTATTATATATAAAATACACAGCAAGCCATATTTTATCACAGAAGTACAGTGTGGGCTAGGAATAATCATTTGTTGGAGTTTCAAGTTGAATAACTAAATATATTGTACTGTGTTCCTTTCACTCTTTTAATATTGTTTCTATTATCTTTAAGTAGTTGTACAAAGGAATTAACATTCAGCCAGAAGTTTAGGAGTAAAATGAGTCTTAAACACTTTCCCCTTTTGCAACTAGGTGAACAGTTAGATGATAATTAAAACTAAATAGATGGACAGAAATTTGTCTCGTGGTTTTATTGCATAGGGTTCAGAAATATATATATATATATAATTATTTATCTTTGACAAATGTTCTGCTAAATTGTAAGTTTACATTGACTTATGTGGTTCATTTGGCAAACTACCAGCTCAGGCCTCTTTTCAAAGAGGAAATTGGGAGAAAGAGCTGTCTCTGAGTTAACCTGTGTCACTGTGATTGACCACATTTTAGCCTGAAGCCTAAAACTTGTACTACTCTTGATTCAGATACTTCATATTTGGAGGATCCTGTAGATTTAAAGAATTATTTCCCTTCTTCCTGCAGTCAAGAGAACTAGGATTTTCAGCTATATATTTAGCACCCACCACCCGATATGAATGTGTGCTCTCAGTAGATATTTTTCTTATGATGGCTCTCTGTAGACACTTCAATTACATTTTCTTTTATTCCACTAAATTATTTACAATAGTTTTTATCTTATTCCTTTGCCAGAATTTAGTTAAAACATTTTTTCCAGATTGATCCTCCTTTTACATCTTCTCTTCATTTTTAATTTTATTGAGTTATATTTTGGCAACACTGGCTATTAAATTCAAAGTCCTATATTTGTGAAACAATTACTCTACAACTTGAAAGCATACCCCTAATCCTTTTTCTTTAGGTTATGACATAATACTTTTTGTTACCCTACTCTTATTTTTTGGTATTTTTGAAATAAGAGTTTGTAAATATTTGTTTCTCAGTATGGGATCATCTCATTTGACTCTTAGCTGTTAAGTTTGCATTAAAGACCAGAAATTTTTGTATTTGAACATCAAAGTCATGTGGATATTCTCGTGTGGTACCTATCTATTTTCTTTATTTGGCAATTTGGCAGTATTGTATCTTTTTTTTTTTTTTTTGGTAGTCAGTGGTTGGACTTGAACTATGGTCCTGCATGCTGTTCCTGAGCTCTTCAGCTCCAGGCTACCACCCTACCCCTGGGCCTAGGTACTGTCCCTTAGCTCTTCAGCTCAAGGCTTGTGCTCTACCACTTAAATCACAGTGCTGCTTCCAGTATTTTATCTTCAACATAGTGTCTTGTGATTGGTAGGAAAGGGCTTCATCACTTAAGGGCTTCATCACTATCTCTGTTTTATTGAGTTCTTTGAATGCTGTCTTGAATGGGCTGGTCTTGAACTGTAATCTTCTAATCTCTGCTTCCTAAGTAGTTAAGATTATGGGTCTGAGCCACCTCCTGACTAGGTGTTTACTTTTACTGTTGCATTTAAGTCCTCTTTTACCTTTAGATAGACATTATATTAAAATTATTATGATTTTAGTATTCCTTACACCCTGGAATAACTATTCAATACTGCCATTACAGCACACAAGACTTAGCCATAGAAATATGTGTGTAGTCATGATTCCTATCCAATCAGACATCAGGAATAAAATGTGTAGCCTTCTAATATTAGGCTACTAAGGAGACTGAGATCTTTGGACTACAGTTCAAAGCCAGATATAGGAAAAAAAATTCTGTGATTGTCAAAAACATCTATGATCTTCAAAAAAAAATCTTAATCTTCAACTCAATAGCAAAAGACAACATGGATGTGTAGCTGAGTGATAGAGCGTTAGTGAAAGACTGAAGCAAAAGGTGAATAACAGTCAGGTGAGGTGGCTCATGCCTGTAATCCTAGCTACTCAGCAAATTGAGGTCTGAGGATTGCAGTTCAAAACCAGCCTGCGCATTAAAGAACTTGAGACTCTTATCTCGATTTAATCACTAAAGTCCTGGAGGTTGGGCTTTGGCTCAAGGAGTAGGGTTGTAGCCTACAGCTGAAAAGCTCAGGGACACCGCCAGGCCCTGACCCCCACCCCCCCAAAAATACCTGGAATCTGTGGTAGCTACACACACACACACACACACACACACACACACACACACTTATACTAGGTCTATCTGACCATAATTTTCCATCTATTAACTTGGTTTACTCAATAGGTAATTTATGCTCACATTTCTTCATTTTGATCTTGCCAGCACAAAATCCATCTTGGAATGTATGACAATTTTTTCCATATTTATTTTGGTATGACAAATTTTCCTATCCCTAATTTTCATATCAATTTGTAAAGCAAATTTTATTATATTCTATCATTTGTATAGTTCCTTTTGTATTTTTTTTCATTTTGTGCATATTAATTTGCAATTAAATTTCATTTGAAATTACATGGAACATTTCTTTGAACATGTTATTAATACAGCAAAGTACATTTTATTGTGTTTTTATCAACTTTTGTGATTACTGTAGTTAAAATATAGTTTTCAAATATAACAGCAGTATGTAAAGGAAAAATCACCTTTTCTGACACTGTTGTATTTCTTTCTCCCTTGCCTTAACTGGAGTTGCTCCTTTGTCCTTTTCTTAGCATTTTATGTTGACATAACTTCCCTGTTGGTTTAAAGCTTTTTCGACTTATAAAAGCCATTCCCTGCAACTTCTCTTGGGAAAAGACTCATTAAAATTTCGAAGACCCTGTTGCTTTAGTATCTTTGAAAACAAATAAAACGACACTTCTAAACATTCCACTAAAACAAACTAGATTTATTCTGAGGAATTAGTGAGCAGCATTCTGAATGAGACCCATAATGGGCTTTTTAATTAAATGAATATAGTCATTTCATAGAAACAATTCTCATTAGTTGAGCAGTATTGAGATGACCGGGTTCATTCTAATTGTGCTATGTGTTTATATTAGGGAGGCTCATTTTAGGGTTGGTTTGAATAGATTTATATCTATTCATACCATGACACCTAATGCAAACTTGAAAGGTAACAATCCCAAATATAGTCTCACAATAATAATAATAATAATAATAATAATAATAATGTTGTTCTTTAATTTCTTCTACAAATGAGATTTCACATACTCTCACTTTCTTCTATTCTTTAAGTTTATTTTAACTTCTCTTATGGGCAGTGTATTTATATCTCCTCAAGATTTGAAGATAGGAGTCCTAACTCTCAGTGTGTTACATTGAGAGAAAAGGCCCACTAAATAAGTAATGAAACAAAGTTTTAATACTTATCAGTAGACATATTTCTCATCTCTTTCCACCGCTGATCTCTTTCTAATTTCTCTTCTCTTTCTCCTTCTTTCTCTCTTCCCTTACTCTCCATACAAACAAAAGGAGGTCACTTGAGGTCTCAGGAAAACTATCATCTGTAAGAACATTTTTACCAAGACAAAAGACAAAGAGTGAAATCATGTAACAATGATATACTCAATGTGTTGGAAATGAACTCTACAACTTTGTGGAATTGTGTGGGACAAAATGAGAGGGCAAAAACAAAGGGAGGGATAATAATGTCCAAAAAGAAATGTACTTACTGTGTTATCTATATAACTCACTCCTCTGTATATCACCCTGAGAATAAAACAAAATGAAAAAACAACACACACACACACACACTCACATACACACACACACACACACACACACACACACACACAAAGTATCTTCACCTGAAACTGATTTTGATATTGAATTATCAAACTCCAAAACAGAGAGAATATATATTGTTACATTTTTGGTTGTCACCTATTTTGTTATAGAAGCTCAGACTGAAACATAGATTGTCCAATGAGAAATTTTAAAACTAAAATATTTTGAATTACTACAAGAGAAATGTTTAATCAAATTTAATAAAAGACAAGATTAGAGAAGTCTGAGCTCAATTTTCTGTTACGTTACAAACATAGGTACATGGAAGTCTTTAAATAAATAACATTAGTTAAGAAATGATTATAAGAAGTGTTGGAACATTGTACTGGTAGATAATGATACTGCTCTTTAGGTTATGTTTGCATGTGAAATGTAGGATGAGAATCATATACACAAATGGCTTCTTTTCAGGTAATAAAGGATAAACATCAATGATACTACTTGTCTGCATAGAAGAAAAAATGATTGTAATTACTATACCATCAACACTCAATACTTCACTTCTGACTCAGGATAGATAGATTTTTCCAATACAGTTGTGTAATCTTTGACAACAGCTGACAGTCATAGAATCTCAGTTAAAACTTCCTCCTGAAGATAGTGTTGGATCTCACAGGTTAAGGACTCAGACTCACAGTGTGTCCCTATTTCAGATATAAATTTAAATTAATAGGTACCTAGATTGCACACTGTCCTATCTAATATAGCTATAAATCAGGAATATCATTAGATTCGATCATTTTTTGTAACCCCTGGAAAAAAGAAAAATAGTTTGTCAATTGAATTATTGATTTGTTATAAATATTGAAACTGAGGAGTATGCAGATATCACAATTGCATAGGACTAGATAAAGTCTGTGGACTTTTTCTAAAGCTCCACCCTTCATAGCATCAGCCACTTAGAAGCTCTTAAATTACCTTCTATAAGGGACAAAGGATGTTCCATTACATAGACAGCATGATTGATTTAGGCATTCTTATGTAGTGATCAAATCAAGCTGCAGCCTCCTTCTTTCCCTGAGGGACTCAGGAAGGTACTAAATATTCTAGCCTTCTGGAATCATGTGGTTGTTTCCTCTAGCAATCCATCTTCTATTTTTCTTTATTTTTCCCTTCTTTATTCTTTTCTTCACATTTTTCTTTCTTCCCCTTTCATTTTGTATTTTTTAGTTTTTTTCCCCTTCTCCCTTTTCTTCTCTTTCTCATTTTTCTTCCTTTTACTATCCTTTCTCATTTCTTTGTTCCCTTCTATTATTTCCTTTCCCTCTCTTTTTTAATAGATATTCATGAATTGCTAAGGGAGTTCCATGACTTATTTTCTTGCTTCAGGCTCCCTTTGGACTACAGGTATAGTGTGTTGTTGCTGCCCGAAACACATAGCTTCTACCTAACCATAAAAATTACTGTACAAACCTTGACTGAGACAATTTACAAATACCTGAATAGTACTTTACTTTATGGTATGGGTCAACTAAAGCAAGGAAAATCTGGAAAAGTAGCATAGAATAAGTGCATATAAGAAATGAAAAGTAAATGGCATTCTAAACAAAATTTTAGAAACAGAAAAAAGTAACTTAAGTAAGAGTCAAATACAAGTAGATGAAGGAAATACTTTAATAATTTATCATCGGTGGATGAATAGTTAAAATAACTATACCATGCTAATATATGATGTGCCCTATTATGAATCTGGGTAAGGGTTATATGAGAATTCTACAATAACGTACATGTTTAAGAAATCAGAAATTGCTGAAATCATTGGGTTTAAAAATGTATGTTGAGAGCTGTTATATTTGTTGTTGTTATTTGACTTTTTAAATTCCAAGTCAAGATCTGAATAACCAATTCTCAAAATTCAGTAGTTCGAATACTGCTAGCCTCCTGCAAGTATTCGCCCTTCTATGTGATATCATAATCCTGTTCCCTGGCCCCAAGTGTGCTATTTAGAAGAAGCTAGGTTTAGTAATGGAAAATGAAAATGAAATAAATAATGGTTAAAGCAATCCAACGTTATTCCATTCCCATTATTTTTCTCCCTCCCTCCCTCTCTTCACCCCTCTCTCCCTCCCTCCCCCCTCCCTCCCTCCCTCCCTCCTGCCCTCCCTTCCTCCCTCCGTTCCTTCCTTCCTTCCTTCCTTCCTTCCTTCCTTCCTTCCTTCCTTCCTTCCTTCCTTCCTTCCTTCCTTCCTTCCTTCCCTCCTTTATTCATCTCTTTCTTTCCTTCTCTCTTTCTTTTTGTACCAGTTCTGGGGCTTGAATTCAGGGACTGGGACCTTTTCAAGAGTAGTCCTCTACCACTTCAGTCACAGCTTTACTTCAGTTTGTTTGTTTTCCTTTTGTGGTTAATTGGAGACTTTTCCTCCTTGGGGTTTTTGAACCACAATCCTCAGATCTCAGGTTCTTGTGTAGCAAGGATTATAGGTGTGAGCCACCAGCACATTGATCATTCTCATGCTTAATTTACAATTTGAGACACTACAGGGTCTTTTGGCTGTTGAGAGTTTTACATTAATGCTAAAACCTCAAAGAAGATAATGGCTTCACTGGATCTAGGAAGGCTAGCCTAGGTAATTACTTTCAGACTTTTCCCTTCTGTCATAATTCAAACAGTATATGTGCATTGTTTTCAATTACACTATGTGAAAATTATGAGGTGAGAAGAGGAAAATAGGGGAAAAGTAAGGAACTCCATTGTCAAGAAACATTGTACTCGTAACCCGTCTTCTGGAATTGTAATCCTTTTTATCCACCTACTTAATAAGAACAATAAAAATTGAATGGAAAGATTATAGACGAAACTTCTCTCAGCCCATTCACTACGTCCAGTTGGCCTGCCTTACTGCTGAGAGACTCACAAATGCATTAAGGGTATAATGTGATATATAAAGTAGAAATTATATCAGCCATTTTTCCCTCATTCTTTCCCTTGACTTTCTTTTTTTTTTGCCAGTCCTGGGCTTGAGCTCAGGGCCTGAGCACTGTTCTTGGACTTTCTCAAGGCTAGAGCTCTACCACTTGAGCCTCAGCACCAATTCCAGCTTTTTTCTATGTATGTGGTACCGAGGAATCAAACCCGGGTCTTCGTGCATGCAAAGAAAGCACTCTACCTCTAGGCCAAACTCCCAGCCGCTCCCTTGACTTTCTTTTATTCCACTTCTTTTTGATATTTTATTTCCAAAATGTTTGAGAGAACTTTTTCTTCATACTGTGTATTCACATTCTTTTGACTCTTTCTGACGAAACTATAGACTTTCATGTTTGTGTCAATTTTCCACTTATAAGAAAACACAGTATTCATGTATTCTATTCCTGCCCAAGATTTGTCAATGGAAAATTAATAAGGAATGTGGGATGAATGTTTGTGCAAATACATTAGCCTTATTTTTGGTCACTTCCTAATGATGGGAAAACATATCAGTTAAACTACCAAAGCCACTAATTTAAGATTATTTCCAATTCTAGTGTTATAAATTCATATAAGGTTCCAAAGTACATGACTGGGATTGGCAAGGCTTTATTTTTTCATGTGGAAATTATTCCCTTCCTTTCTAAATTGGATAATTACCACTTTAACAACCCACTTCAAATGAAAATATTCAATTGCCTATGAAAATGCTATGTTTTGACATGCAATTATTACATGTGTGTCTATAAGTTGTATCAGCTTTTACATGCTGTTTGCTAACTTGTTTCTTAATTACTTTTCTTAATTAAATCAAGAAGTAAATGAAAACAAATTATACAACTTTTCATGATATGGTAGTTAATGGCTGTTGGAAACACACATTTGTAAATTGCACACAGTAGTTTGGTTAGAACATGTGCTCTTACCTACTTGTTTGTGTATTGTTTATTATAAATATCAACAGATAACTGATAACACCCATCTACTAACTATATACAAATGGGCACATGCATAATACTTGACACTTCTAATTTCAGTAGTGATTAGTGAAGTAATAGCAAACATCTAATGCAGGAAGCCTGAGAGATATTCTCTAGACGCTTTTTGCTCTTTGGGTTTTCTAGAGAATGAACCTCTTCTGAAAATTGCCAAATGAGTTTGCTTTTGACCTACATAACCTATGTTCTGATCCACATCTTTCTAAATATACGTATTGTATAAATTTAAGAAAACGAGCACAAAAAAAACACAACCTGTTTTTTAAAATATAGCAAAACATCTACATTTTCTTCAGACAGAATTGTTCACTGATAGTTGCAAAGTGAATCTTATTATCTTTAAAATATTTTTAATTCACATCTTAAATTTCACACTAAGTTCTTTTTTTCTTGCTTCACGGCTCTCCTATGTCCCTCTTATCATTCAACACAATCGGTCAGTTTTATTTGACCTATTCTATTGAACCAATTTGGGCATCAAACATGTCGGCATTTCACTTGATTTTGTCAACATTATAAATCTCATTTCCTTCCAGTCTCAAGCACCATGTATCCTCTCTATTATTTCACCTTGTTATCTGATGTATTGGATACATGAGGATTTGGTTATGTGAAATTAGATAGGGAAGGGGGAAAACAAGATCTGGGGTGGGGGTGAGGGGAGGGAAATGGGGACCAAGACATGAGAAAGGGTATCAATGTATGTGAAGTAATGCACCTTCTATCTGGTGAATATATTGTAACCCTTCTATTAATTACAATTAAAATATACGGGAAAATAAAATATACTATTTTCTATCCTAAACATATGTCTCTACTTCTGGATCTTCATTGTGGTTCCTTTTGCTCATCTGTTATCTATAATCTTTTTTTATTTTTTATTATAATTAATAAAAGGGTTACATGATATTTGCCAGATAGAAGGCGCATTAATTCACATATATTGATACCCTTTCACATGTCTTGATACCCATTACCATCCCCCCCACCCCTCCCACCTTGGACCACTATCTAAAGAATTTTCTCAGTTGGAATCTTGTTTCTTACCAAAAGATTATAATAATCATACTGTAGCACTATTTCCCTCTTCTTAAAAAATCTATTTGACCATTTGTTTGTATTTTTCTTAGATTGCCAACAGAGGTAACTAGCTTGCATATTTTTGTTATTGCTGTTTTTGTTTTGCTTTTCCAATGTGTCCTGATATTGAATGCTCTCAAAAATGATGTCCATATGTAATCCTAGCTACCCAAGAATCTGAGATCTGAGAAAGGAACATTCAAAGCCATCCTGGGCAGGAAAGTCAATGAGACTCTTATCTTCAATAAGCCATCAGAAAATGGAAGTGGATGAAAGTGATATAACACTACCCTTGAACAAAACAACACAACTCATTTCAAAGCAGTATTATCAGTGCCATCTTATAAGTACTTGAGTGATAATTTTGAAAGGTAAAACATATTTTTAATATTACATGACCAATCAATGAAAGTGCCACATATTTTTTATCTATTAATTTTAACTTACTTGATTTTTTTGTTCTGTATGTTGTGTTACTAGGGAAAAAATTCAAAGATTGATAGGAAAGTATCTTCTTAATTAGTTTCCACATTATTCTCCTACATGAACATTATTAACATCATAGCTATTTTTGTGATTGTATTTGTGAAACCTTTATGACCATATCTAATCAAGATACAGAAGTATTCATCACCATAAATATCCTGATTGTGCACCTGCTTCCTCATATAGTAACATATCCTGAGCCATTTAAGAAGCTACGAAGCCATTTTCAAGTGATTCTGCTGCATTGCATAACTTTTAACAATGACGAAAGAGGGAAGGTTGATATTTTACAAGAACTTGATAAACTATGAACAATAAAATTTTATTAGAAGTATTTTGATTTATATAGTTATAGCCTCTCTGTATATCATCTTTACTATAAAATTTGAACATTAAAAATAAATAAATATTTTTGTATTTTACTTTTATTTATTTATTTTTTAATTTTGGGCCTGTGTGCTGTTCCTGAGTTTTCAAGTCAAGGTTAGCTCTCTACCATCTGAGCCACACCACCACTTCTGGTTTTCTTTTGGTCAATTACAGATAAGAATCTTAGATACTTTCATGCCCAGGCTGGCATTGAACCACGATTCTCAGATCGTGAATAGGTGGGATTACAAATGTGAGCCACTGGTACCTGGCTGTGTATTCCTTTTAATCTCAAGTTTACAAAAACCTCATCAAAACCAATATTTCAAGGACTTTCTCTTCCATTTTTAATGAATTCTTTGGTTTCATAATTTATGCTTAATTTTATAGTTGATGTTCAGATAATACTTTTTCCAATGTAGTGGCATCTAGCCTGCAGTTTCCTTTTTTTCTATTTGTATTATATTCTGTCTGTCTGAGTTGCTAAAAAGATTATTTTTATTCTGTATATTGATTTGTCTCTTTGTCTCTCTTTGCTCTGTTGATTGTATTGACTGCATGTCAATAACAATTTGGGCTTTGGCTTTTTAGTTCTATCACAATGTGATGAAGCTTTCCTGGAACTCATATACCCTCCTATCATTATGACAACTTTATCATATTAATTTAAGTGCACGGATAATTCATCTCTTAGTACCAAAAATTTTACTTCAGTTTTGTCATATTCTGCTGGAGTTTGAACCAGAGTTGTGAGCAAAAGTTTGATAAGTACTCTAACACTGAACTAAATGCAATCCGGATTTGTTTACTGGCTTCAGTTAAAAATGCTGCATATATAACTGTGAATAACTTTTAAACCTCTTAACCCCTCATTTTTATCACTTTTTATGTACAATTACAAATATTGATACATTGTGAATTCATTTTAATTAAGTTATTTTCCAACTTCTTTTGACAAGCTGCCTTTGAAACATAGATTGTGGGAGAGTACATTTTAAAGAGCATAGTGAATCCTGCTGGCTCACTCCTGTTAATCCTAGCTACTGAAGGGCTGGATATCAGATGTTCATGGTTCAAATACAGCTGGATCAGGAAAAGTCCATGAGATTCTTATCTCCAACAAAAACAAAAAAATAATATTTAGAGCTATGGGTCAAGTGACAAAGCACTAACCTGAAGTACAAAGGCTGAGACAGCACCCAAGCCCTTATTTTAAACACCAGGACAAGTAAAATATATGTCTACAATAAGCAAAATATGTGCATATGTGTATATGTAATATTCATCTTCAAACTATTTAGTGATATTCTTATGATCATTAATTATCAAGCAATATATTCCATATAATTTCAATTTAGATTAATGATTTGAATTATTTCAAAAATGTTGCTTGATGTATGTTTGTAGGTTTAAGACAATAATGTGTAACATATTTGGTGGTAGGATATCCAAATGTCAATCATTTCCTATAGTTTGATAATTATGACTTTAATTAACATACTTGTCAATATTCTTTTTTATATTTTATTCCTCAGAAATAAATATGGAAATGTATAATTGCATACCATTAAATTTATAAATTCACTACTTGCCTATTTAAAAAGCTTTTCAATATTCATTTAAAAATATCTTCAACTCATCTCTTGTTAATTCTTACACAACTAGTTATTAAGAGCTTCTGTAATAATCTTAGATATATTTATTTACCTATTTACCAGTCCTGGGCTTGAACTCAGGGCTTAAGCTCAGGGCTTGAACCTCAGCACCACTTCCAGCTTTTTTCCATGTATATGGTACTGAGGAATACAACCCAAGTTTTCCTGCATGCTAGGCAAGCACACTACGACTAGGCCAAACTCCTAGCCTCCAGGTATATTTAATTTTTGTGTATTTTGACCACATTGGTTTTTTTCTACCACCAATACTGCAAAATTTTAATTGCTTTTTAAATTCTTTTTAAATTTAATTTTTTTTAATTTCTTTTGACCTTTGCAATAAATTTCTTTGTTTTGTATTAAGTGTGTTCATGATTATTCAGAAAAACAATTCTATGATGGACAATGTACTTTTTTTTTTGCCAGTCCTGGGTCTTGAACTCAGGGCCCGAGCACTGTCCTTGGGCTTTCTCAAGGATAGAGCTCTACCACTTGAGCCACAGCACCATTTCCAGCTTTTTTTTTCTATGTATGTGGTACCAAGGAATCAAACCAGAGTCTTCATGCATGCTAGACAAACATTCTACCACTAGGCCAAACTCCCATCCCCGTGTAGCTATGTTTTGTAACTTCTTTTTTTATTGTAATTAATAAAAGGGTTACATGATATTTGCCAGATAGAAGGTGCATTAATTCACATATATTGATACCCTTTCACATGTCTTGGGTTTTATAACTTCTTAAACCTGAATCATCTGCATGCTGATAAGTTTTCCTGTATTTTCCAAATCAGGTTTTTTTTTAAATTAATTTTATTGTCAAGGTGATGTACAAAGGGGTTACAATTACACAAGTAAAGTAATTAGTACATTTCTTGTTTAACTTTGATACTCCTACCCCATCATCATTTTTCTCCTACTTTCCTCCCCTGAAATCTCTACTCAACATTTTTGAAGTTCATTTCCAATATATTATCTTGTATCACTGTTGCATTAATTCACTTTGTCCCTTGTCTCACCATTTTGCTTTTCTACTTCCCTTTCCCAATTCAGTTAAATGTATTCAAGACACAGGATAATAAAATCAAATATACTGAAACAGAGTTGATAAGTCAAAGGGGGAAAATGAAAGATAAAAGAATTAACTTCACACAGTACATTAGGAACAACAGCAACAGGGAAAAATCTGTTGTTCCATATCGTGGAGTTAATTTTGCTTAGAATAACCTTACATGGTCAAATGTACATAGATATTAAACTATTGAGATCCTCTTCTAGGAACTTCCTGAACATGTAACTTCTCTATTCATCACACTGACATTAAATTAATTTTTTTTTTAAATGAGGGAGGGCTGGGAGTTTGACCTAGTGGTAGAGTGCTTACCTAGCATGCACAAAGACCCAGGTTTGAGTCCTTGGTACCACATACATAGAAAAGCTGGAAGTGGTGGTGTTGTGGCTCAAGTGGCAGGGCAGTAGCCTTGAGGACAAAGCTTAAGGACAGTATTCAGTCCCTTAGTTCAAGCCCCAGACTAGCAAAAAATAAAATTAAAAAAAAATGAGGGAAAATGTGGAGTCTGTTTCTTTGGGTCTGGTTTATTTCACTAAATGAAAACATCCACCTTACCCCAGATATCAAGAAATCTTATAACAACATATGCTGGTGGGGATGTGGCCAAAAGGGAATACTACTACATTGTTGGTAGGAGTGTAAACTTGTACAACCACTCTGGATAGTGGCATGGAGCTTCATCAAAAGACTAGCTGCAGATCACCCATATGACACAGCAGTCCCACTCTGGGTCATTTACCCAAAAGACAACAAACAAGACCCTACTAAAGCTACAGCATAATCATTGCAGCATTACTTACTGTATGTATTCAACTCAGATGCCCCTCAGTAGATTAATGGATCAAGAACATGTGGTAGATATACACAGTGGAATTCTATGCTTGTATCAGAAGGAATCACTTTTCCCATTCAAAAGGAAGCAGAAAGTCTTGGATTAAAAAAAAAAAGTTACTTATATGTATTCTGTCCCAAGCCAGTGCATGGAATGCACTGAAGTTGAAATATAGTCTGGATCATATGTCAGTTTCTAGAAGTTTCTTTATTGAGATCTTTGAGTTCTTTCCACAACTACAACTTACTTGTTTCCCAGACCTCTTTATGAAGGACCACACTTGTTGCTGACTAGTTGCCCCAAAAGGCCGATCCTTTCTTCATATAAAACCATCCATAGGAAAATTCATCCTTTTGACCCTGTACACTATGGCAGAGCCAAGTTTCCCATTGGAAACTATACTGGAAAAAAGTGCCATGTTCTGAAGTATATATTACATTCAGTGTATGTTTGCATGTTTGTAAGCCTTGAAGTTAAAATAATATTAGTTTTCTCTTTGGAAAAAAAAGTCTCTTTTAACCATTAGTAAATATTGCATACTGGATTTAATTTAAATGCTGCTTGCTTTGATTTGACAATACAGTATTTCCTCAGAGAAAAAGAAATTGAAGTCCCAGCTGTCCATGGGAGCAGGGATGGATGCAACACTTACAGGAAAGGCAATGTGAAAGCATCAAGAACAGAAGGACCCACTTAGGAAGTGGGAATTTACTCAGTCTGTAATGACACCCAGCCTCTCCAGCTGAGGTTGGGTGTAGAACACTTCCTTGTTCTCAGGAAAGGATAAAAATGCAGGTTTCTACCATAATCTCCTCTAACTCTGAAGCACAGGGAAGCCTAATCAGTACTTGAAAAGGATGAAAGTCTTGACTCAGTGTCTGATTCAGGTCCACAGGGAGGAAGGGAGTGGGCACCTCTTTGTAACCAGCAGAGTAGAGTGCAAGATTAACAACAGGCAAGAGGTGACATGGGCATAGGGAGAGTAAAGGTCTCCTTCTGTGTTGTTAGGGTGAAGTAAAATAGCTAGCTTCTAAAAGCTGTTTGTTTCACAGGGTTGTTTTTTTCTCTAGTCTGTTCATTACAAAGAAAAGAACAGGTCTTGGTAGGTATTTTTGTGTATTCTATTTTCTTTCAGTCTTTAGTTTTGTGTTTATTTTCTTGTTCTTTCTTTCTTTTTAATTTTTTTTAAGCTGTGACCATCGGTGTTTCCAGGTTTCTGGCTTTTTTATCACTGCAGCAGGAGTGTAAGAAACACAAAGAAAGCCAAGAGAATTCCCCTACTGAGTCTTTCCTTGGGTACCAGAATCCTTGCCAGTATCTCCTCTCTCAAGTATTTTTAATTGTTTCTTCAGGAAAAGCAGAAAAAAAATTACCCCTATTTCATCTGCCCAGAAAGCATTTTTCAGTAATTATTTTTCATTTTGTGTTTATTACAAATGACTTAGTAGCTTATTTCTTAATCATCTGGAGAACATATATATTTTTTTTTAGTTTTTGTTAGCTGCTATCTTATTTCTCCCATTTAATTAACATATATTAATTATGCAAAGATATTTCACTGTGGTTTTTCCATATGCACACAATACATTCCAGTCAAATGTGTTCCTTCTATTTCTGTAAATGTTATTTTGCTATACTCATGTATTTAAGACTGAAAGACAGAAATAATGGATGTAGAGACATTCATTTGTATGTTTGCATCATATAGCACTTATTCCCCAATTGTATGGACACAATTATCTTCTAGACCTCTTACATTGCTAGTGTGTAAAACATGTCTAGAACTAACTTTAATTTTTTTGTTATAAATTTCAGATATTTTCTCCAAAATCGCCTATAAACACTTTAATGTACTATGCCTTTTCCACGAATAGAAACATGCATCTGAATCTCTCTGGCTTGATTACCTACCAGATTTTAAGTGATCTTGATCACCAAACAAATTTTACTGCAATACAGAGGATTCATTTTATCACTACATTAATTTCCATCTTGCTCCTAACCCCAATATAGTCCACCAATTGTAGTTCATATTACTGTTGTGCACAGTTTTTGCTCTCAAAATTAATGTTTACTTTTCCCCCTTCTGGAAGTTTCTTGAGAAATTTTGTAATGCTTGTATCTAATTTACTCCCTTGGCTTTTTTTTTTTTGCCAGTCCTGGGCTTGAGCTCAGGGCCTGAGCACTGTCCTTGGACTTTCTCAAGGCTAGAGCTCTACCACTTGAGCCTCAGCACCACTTCTGGCTTTTTTCTATGTATGTGGTACCCAGTGCATGCTAGGCAAGCACTTTAACCACTAGGCCAAACTCCCGGCCCCCTCCCTTGGCTTTTTAAGTCTCCAATATTGTGTACAGATCTCCATTTAATCAGATTTTTTAAGAGGTTAAA
The DNA here is from genome assembly GCF_031878675.1 of Megascapheus bottae. Taxonomy (NCBI): domain Eukaryota; kingdom Metazoa; phylum Chordata; class Mammalia; order Rodentia; family Geomyidae; genus Megascapheus; species Megascapheus bottae. Next base: position 29,413,607 of record NC_143515.1, read on the forward strand.
CATTTTTTCTGTGAATAGGGGTCATTAAAATTCTATTAAACAAATTTTGCTCATGAATGAGAATTTAAGGAAGTGATCAGGAAATGAAAGCTGATCACTGAATTGGATAGAAGTGGAGAGAATTACAGAGGTGATAGACACCCTTGGAGTCCTTCATGGGAATCCAGCAAATTTTAGTACATGGATGGTTGGTTAATCAATTTGAGCTGTTTATATCTGAGTTTTAAAATAGATAGGCAAATTTGGGAATAGAGCCTATGGCTAGAATGCTTTCCTATCATGCATAATGCGCTAACTTAGATCACCAGGAATGTTTTCAATAAAATAGAAAAAGGAAATCGAGAAGAAAGTAGAAGGATAAAGCATCATTAATTGTCTACAAATCAACAGAAGGACTAACAAATTATATAGATGACAAAGAATGTAAGATGCAGTTGTTCAGACATTCACTCTGATACTTGATAAATCATTGACTTCTGGGGTCAATGAAGCCCAGTGGAATCTAAAATGGAGAAATGTTTCATTTTAAAATTGGATGGAGGATAAGACAGTAGCCTTGAGATGAACAGCTCAGGAACAGTGCCCAGACCCAAAGTTCAAGCCCTACAAATGAGAACAAAACAAAACAAAACAAAAAGCAGAATATGGAGCAACACTGTTACAGGAAACCTATGTAAAAGCACCCAGAATAAGCAGTCACAAATTAGTCAAGAGACTAATATAAGAGACAAGACTAATACAAGAGACTTCAGATTTTAAGCCTCCAGAATTGGAGGAAATAAACTTCTAATTTTTTAAATTTCTCCCTATCAAAAAGAAGAAAGTCTAGTCATGTTCTCATAGAGACATAGCCATATTTTCTTGATTATAACTCTTTCCCTTCCCTATATATATGTTTTTTCTTGTAGAAGCCTCTTTTGTCATTTCAGGTATCGGGTGACCTTTCCCAGGGCTACAATTTTAGCAAGATTTATACTATCTTAGAAGCTTCAAACACTCTAGACCACATATTCGGAAAGAAACCTGTACCACATGTTTATGATGTCAGCTGTTGTCTGGAATTTGAGGAATGATAGATCTCATGGCCTTTGGGCAGATCTCACTCATTTGGAATTATTCCTTCCTTTCTTTCTTCCTTTCTTTTTTATCAGTCATAGGGCTTGAACTCCGGGCCTGGGTACTGTCTCTGAGATCTTCACAGCTCAAAGCTAGTGTTCTACCACTTGAGCCACAGTGCCACTTTCAGTGTTCCGTCTGGTGGTTAATTGGAGATAATTCTACAGTGTTCTCTGCTGCCTTCAGAATTATATGCTTTTACTTGGTACACTTTAAGATAATATTAATAAAATTATAACAATACAGAATTGAACGAATAGCCTGGTCCTAATCTCTTTTGTCTGCAAAAGTGTGGAAAGACTCATAATATATGATTTATTCAGAAGACAAATTAAAAAAAGGAAAAAAAATATTGTTTTAAACCCAGTGTTTATAATTAAAATTAAATTATATTGAGTGCTATGAAAACAAGTGGTAATACCCTCCATCTATCTGTTTAAAAAAAAAACTTTATATAATACTAGTCAACAAAACAAAAAAGCAAATCCTAGGATATTTAATGTTCTAAAAGCTTTTATCTTATTGAAAAGCTAAGGTTTATAAAACATAAAACAAATAATTTATGGCTGTCAAAATAAATCATATATCACAAGCTAAAAAAATCAAATCTGGTACATTTTGGTGAGAATAGTCTTGTAAAATTATTCAGTGGTATCTTGATTTGGTCAGAAATTTAACAGAAATATAAGCACAATAGTGATGATATTTTGTACTTCGTAAAGATCCCTTAAGACCATTGTCAGGTGATCATCTTCCTTGTCAGGATTTTAGGTTTCCAGTTGGGAACTCAAAGAAAACTATACCTACACAACCTTCAGGTGGTAGAATTATCTATAATTCCATAAATGTTTGGTATTTGTGTGTATACTTCAGTAGTCACTAGACCAATAAGGCTATAGTGTTCATAAAATAGATTTATTGTGGCTGAAAATTTAAATGTTATATTTTAAATGATCTAATTAAAATGTTAAAGTTTGTAAATGCCAATTTTGAACCTGAGAAGTACACATTTCACATACATGGAAATCTATTTACTTAAATGTTTAATATGTCAATATTGGATCAATCTGTAGATCCATGCCTTTTGAATTCTTTTTGCCAAATGTGTTATTCAATGGGCCAGTGATTTAATTTCTCTAATTTCTAATTTATTATCAAACAGAAATCAGAGGACAAATTTAGGGAGCGTTTGCTCATGCTTTCTAATTATTTTGATTATAGGGTCATAAAGTGTTGATCACCTACTGAATCTACTGAAATAAATTGTTTCGCCACTTGTAAATGTTTATATCTAGATATATACACATTTCAAAGGAAAGGAAGTACCTGTCAATCATCAGTAAAATTGACTATTCCATCCAGGAATGGAAAAACATATAAACAATTAAACTAAGAATGTATTGAGTACTTAAGTGACATTTAAGATTAATGAAACTGTCTGGTCATGGATTGTTGACAAAGTAGATTCTGAGGAATTAGCAATGACTAGATTTTCTCTTGTAGGAATATATTTCATTTAGTTCAAATGAGGCTTCCCAGTAACAGGGTTTACTGTTTACTGGAGAGGGAAATTATATACCTAATAATGGTTGAGAAAAGGACTCCAATCTTACTATTAATCCCACTCCAAAGCCTCATATAAACAAGCGCTTACTTTCATAAACACAATGTTATCTAGTTTCTCTGATGAAACAAAAAGACTAATTCACGTTGACACCTCAAACTATCATGAAAATAACATTAAACTAAAACATGTAGTACTAAAATATGTAGTACTGGAAATACTTTATTCTATCATTTGTATTTGTTCATAATTCTGAAGCACAATTTTTTTCTCTTCCAGTCATAGTTTATGTATTAATTAATTTTTGCCACGTATTCAAACCTAAAATGTAGCAAAACCATCATTAAAACATTCAGATGTGTTAGGAAATTGACCCTAGATAGAGCAGATGTTTTATGTCTATCTTGTGTTTAAGTCAGGAGTTGGTTAGTATATCCAAGCAAGACTGTATAGGAGAATGATTTACATCCAAAGTGACTCATGTAGATATTGATAGGATTTATTTCTTCATGGGTTTTGGACAGAAAGATTTGAACCTTGGCTGTTGTTGATCAGAGGCTTTGCTCAGTTTTTGCGTGTGATATTCTTCATAAGGCAATAAAAAACATTTTATCTTGCTTCATAGTCTAGGGGTATGTCTGTGTGTAAGGATGTTACATGAGAGAAAAAATGAGAGCAAAACCAGTTCGTTTTTATGGAATCTTAAACATAGCAAGCTATCAATTTTCTCTATTTTATATATTACTATTAAGGTCTAAGAAGGGAAGTGAAATATCCTGTATGCATAACAGGGCAGTATTAACTTCTTAAGTTACTTAGTCTTATGTTTTATTAGCAGTGTCAATCAATGTCTTCCAACATTGTATTTTCCATTCTGGTGATGCAAATCTTATTTTAAATATGTATGTCATATCTATTATTAATTATAATGACCTTTGAACACTATCAAACAAAACTAAAAAGAAATATAAACAATTTATCCAAGTTTGTGCTTTCAATTGTCACTTAAAACGTAAGCCTTAAGTAACAAAAATTAGCATTTAGCTATAAGTAAGCAATTGAGAACACACAGATTTTTGAAGTCATTAAAGTTTGTGTGGATTATTCTTTTTTTAATTGAATTTTATTCTCAATTACATTGCCTATGTGGAGCTTAGTATTGCAACTTTAAAAATGAGAAGGAAGAGACACAAAGATAATTGCTTATTAAAGCCAAACAGACAAAAGTACCCAAATCCTGTTTATAAATGGACAGACTTTTAAAGTCTCATATTTTCATATATGAGTGGTTTAAAGCAGATAAACAATGAATTGTGCACATGGATCTAAGTGCACATTGTTTTAAAGCTTATTGGTTTCTATGTATTTAAAATCTTGCTAGCATTAATAGCATAGTGAAAAGGAAGTTGCTTTCTTGCTAGGTAAGTGCTCTCTTTGGCTTTTTCTTATCAGAGTCTACATTAAATTATCAATGTTTTTATACCATCTCCATTGAATTGGAGTAGCAGGCTCATTATATTTCAGGTTACTTGTGAAAATTTAGCTTAAATTTCAGGTTTTGTGTATTTTTTCTTGCATTTGAGAATTTAGTATTTTGTTGATATCTGCATATTTCATGGAGCTGAATTTGAACAACTTTAACCATGTGCCTCTGCAATGGCAAAAAGCTTTCTTAGCTATATAGAAAGGACTTTAGAAACAAACAGCATTCATGGTCTTTAATTCTGTTATATTTAAATCCAGGTGCTATTAGGATACCTTTTAAAAGATATAGATGTTGAAACTCCAAGTTTAAATATATCTGTTAAGGATGAGGCTAAGCAAAATGAACTCTAGGAAATGAAAACAAGAGGTTTACCTTTTGATTGTTATTCTATATGAAGTCATTTCTTTTGTCTTCTTTTCCCCTTAAGGTTTATCTCGTGTTGTTTCTGTATCTGACTTTGGTACCTGGTATATTGTACATATATTTGTTTGTGTATTTGAAAATGGGAAGGTAATGGAAAAACAAAATGAGTGGGAGATGGTGGGGGGAGAGAAAATGGGAGAAAAACATGGGAAAGGTTAACAATGTTAAAGAAGTAATGTACCCACTACCTGAAGAATGTAACAGTAACTCCTCTGTACATCACTCCAACAATAACACAAAATTTAAGTAATATACCCACTATCTGATGAATCTAACTGTGACCCCTCTGGATATCACTCCAACAATAAAATAAAATTTTAAAAAATTCTAAATTAAGTTTTATCAATATGCATTTCTGGGGAGATGCTCAGACCGTATCAATACAAATTTTTCTAACTGTACCTCCAAGGTTAAGACTCTCTGCTTCCTTCTAATGTGTGACAAAATTCCATAAGAAAAAATAACATTGTGCATCTGTAAAGAAATGGAAGACTTGGAATAAAATATGTTAAGTGAAATAAGCAGACAAATAGACAAAAGATGTGTATATGAAAGCAAGATTTTGCCTATAAATATATAAATAAACATATTGGGTCCTCTAAAATTTTATACAAACTTATTAATTGAGACATAGTAGAGTCAAGGTCCAAGTACAGCAAAATAAAACACCAGGAAGCAGTTACTGAGAAGGGCTGTGTTGGTAGACAAATGAAGAAGAGAAGATGAGGAAAGTCAGACAAGAATCCAGTGTACATACTACCAAATGAGGAAAAGAACCAGTATTGGAAAGGTAATGAGAACATACAAAGGAATGATCTATATCAATTTATATTATATTTATAAATGGCTTTGTTAAATAACTCCTTTATCTACCTACTGAAATATTTTAAGTCACTTCCTGAATCCATGGAAGTAATCTGAGAAATTTGAGAGCTATCTTCATATGCCTAATTTCAGCAGATGAGTATTAATATTTTAAAATTTATCAAAATAATCCATTTGATGATGCCTTTTAATCTTATTTCCTAAAATCAAATTAATGGAGAACAAGCTTTGTACACTGCTAGACACCCATAGTACCAGAGGCTATATGGGAACTGTAGTCACAGATTATTTGAAATCATTACCATGATTTGGTGTTGTGAGCTGAGAAGACAAAGTGCTTTTCCTAAGATGTTAAATCAAGCCCTTTAGGCTCTCCTCCATGCATGGTTGGATCTGCTGTCCACTGAGGCTCCTGTGAATGGATTGCAGAGAACATAAGGGATAAAGAAGGTAGTCAAGTCAACGCAGAGAACATATGTCTCTTTTATATGATCTTGTGTTTCATGGCCCATTTCAATACATCTGACCACTGTACTGACAGACATGCCATGTGGTATACTTACCCACAAAATGGCCGTAAATTAAAAAGAAAAGCTTATGTCAAATAGTTCCCAAGTACATTAATGGATAGAAACTATTTGTTACACAAAAGACACATTTGGTATGTTATTTGTTTGTTTATGAATTGAAATTTAAATGTTTACAGTCATAAAAATGTTGACAATGGTCAATATATAAGGAAGTTTTAACACAGGAAACTTTATGTACAGTATGTTAGATGTGCAAAATTAATGAAACTCAGCTAACAGTATAATAGAAGTTTAAGTTTTCTTGAAAATGCCAAGCAAGAGTGTATTCTGAAGAGAAGACATAGAACATGCAAACGTTTTTGTTGTTGTTGTTTTATTTTTTTATTTTTTATATTTTTGGTGGTGGGGCTTGAACTCTGGGCCTGGGCTCTATGTCTGAGCTCTTCAACTCAAGGCTTCCTCCCTACCCCTTGGCATGGGCGTTGTCCCTGAGCACTTTGGGTCAAGGCTACCACCCTACCCCTTGAATCAGCTAGGATTACTGGCGTTAGCCACCTTACCTCACTAACATGTGAACTTTTAAATTAAATGTTTAAGATGAAGGACTAATAAGCCAAAAAGTAATAAACTACTTCCATTTGGGAAGATCTAAGTTATCATTATCTGCACATAGCATTAAAAATTAAAAAGCTAATTTAGAGTTACAAATATGCATAATGCTGTGTTACCAAAAATATTGACTTGTTTGTTTAAATACTATTTAATTGGTCACATTTAAAAATAAAATTAGAGATTCTATTTGGTGCTATCAGATAAAATTTGTGAAGTTTAGGTAAACTTAATTTCCAAAAGAAACTAAGTATTTTCAGTTACAAGCATATACTTTCTAATAGTGTACAAAAATAATTTTACCTGAAATTCACATTTAACCAGCCATCTTAAATAACATATAATGTAATAATAGCTAAAACTGGCAATTCTGCTTTCATTAATTAAAAGTCATGTGAAAAAATACTGATGAAAAAACCATCTTAAAACATTAATTATGCTGGGCAAGATGGCTCATGCTCAGGAGGCTGAAATCTGAGGATCAAGATTCAAAGCCAGCTCGGGCCCAAAAGGACCTGAGATTTCTTTTTGCATATATTTTTATTGTAATAAATAGAGGGGTTACAGTTATATTCACCACATAGAAGGTGTATTATTTCATAAACATTGATACCCCTTCTCATGTTTTTGTCCTCATTTCCCTTCCCCCACACCCACCCCTCTTCTTGGTTTCCCCCCCTTCCCTTTCCTATTTCAAATAAACAAGTAAATGTATATACAATATACCAGATAATGAGGTAAGATACTATAACAATAACCAAGGGACAACAAAAGAGGTGAGAAACAAAATAGAACATTAAGAACAATCACACATTATATGGTTCTTCATTTCCATATCCTGGAGATCCTTTCATTAGACCTGAGATTCTTATCTCCAATTATCCTCTAGAAAACAGGAATCAGGGCTTGGCTTTAGGGTAGGGCTGTAGCCTTGAGCTGAAGAGCTCGGGAACCCAGGCAGAGTTCAAGCCCCATGATCCCCCAAATAAATAAATAAATAAATAAATAAATAAATAAATAAATAAATAAATAAAAAATAGCCTACTCCCAATAATTCATTTTCCAATAATTAAAAGAATAATCTTTTTTGAGAAATATGTCAAATGTATAAAGTATGTTGTTCATTTACTTCATCTGGTCAATGCTGTCATGGTGATTATAACAGTATTGAAGACTGAGGTGTTAAGCAGCATTCTATATGTGCCCTCACCACATTCTGGAGAGATCATTAAAAGCACAACATCAATTAAATATAATAAATATAAAGATGATACCAAATCTTGTCATTTCTGTTTTCTTTTTTTTAATATTCATTTTTATTGTAATTAATGGAAGGGTTACATTATATTCACCAGATACAAGGTGCACTACTTCATAAACATTGATAACCGTTCTTATGTTTGTGTTGAACAAATAAACATATATACAATATACCAGGTAACAAGGAAGCTACTGTAACAATATGAGAATAACCAAGGGATAACAAAAGAGATGAGAAATAACATGGTACATTAAGAACAACAATCACACATTATATGGCTCTAGGTTCCATATCCTGGAAGTCCTTTCAATTCAGCCTCATCCTATATGGTCTTATCTATCTAGGTTTTGCCCTAACATTTCAGTGTTTCTTAATCATTTTTCCGTCCAACTATTTTAAGACCTTATCTAATTACTAGTTTTGCCACAGAGCTTATTATCTTTGACCCTGTCAATTTTCTCTGGACCCATGGATTACATTTGAGTAAGTATGTGTCAAGGGTTATATCCTAGCAGCCTGTCTCTTTTCCTTTATTCCTTTGGCACTTTCCTGGATCTTTATTTTTCTTTTTTTTGTTGATCATTTTTAAAATAGGAAGTGTGTACTGTTCTAGAAATTGATTAAGAATAGTTTCAAAGGAGCGTGAAAGTGTGATCTGTGTTGCCAAGTGACGTGGCTGGTATGAGTGGTAAAGGGATAAAGCAATGATCATTTGATTTGGAAACATGACAACAGCACAGCAATTTGCTAGATAGTTCATGATTTCCCTTACAAAATGGCAGGAAAATAAACAAAGATCCTATCTGCTCCTCATGTGCGCCTCATGGAGAGAGAAAGGATAAAATAGCCGTATATGTCCCTTAATATATATACTTACTCAAATGTAATCCATGGAATCTAGTGCAACTGGACATTATATCCCAAGTGAAAATGTTGGACTACTGACTTTGGGAATCATATATTGCGTTAAGGAAGCACATCTGATGTGAATGAGCAGGATAGGGCGGGGCGCATTTGGGATAAATTTTGGTCAAATGTTGGCTGTAGTCCAGTTTTGCTAATTCATCATTAATTGTTGGGAGTATCACAACACTTTCCATGAAAAGATCAATGGGCTACAGTTCAGGCCTTGAGCTTGTAGCTGTGTAATGCAGCAAAGTTGGCAGCAAGAGTCCTAGCATGCATAAAGACATATGGTTAGAAGAGATGTTCCTCTGGGGTAATCAGTTTGTTTGAGCATCGTCTTTGAAATGGTCAGGACTGAAATACCTGGGTTTATCCAGTTTCCATGGAGCTTCAAAGAAAATTCCACTCCTTTTCTATGTGGTGACTTTACAGGGGGTTAATTAGCCCAATAGCTATATGCATATGGCCATATAGGATGAGGGTAAGGGAAATGAACTTTAGGACATGGAAACAAGAGTTTTATCTTTGTGTTTGTTGTTCTTGACCTAGTATGTGAAGTTATTTCTTCTTCTTCATCTTCTTTCTCTCTCTGTCTCTCTGTCTGTCTCTCTGTCTCTTTGTCTCTCTCTGTCTCTTTGTCTCTCTCTGTCTCTGTCTCTTTCTCTGTCTCCCTGTCTCTGTTTCTGTCTCTGTCTCTTTCTCTGTCTCTCTGTCTCTGTCTCTCTATCTCTGTCTCTCTCTGTTACTGTCACTGTCTGTCTGCCTGTCTCTGTCTGTCTGTCTGTCTGTCTGTCTGTCTGTCTGTCTCTCTCTCTCTCTCTCTCTCTCTCTCTCTCTCTCTCTCTCTCTCTCTCTCTCTCTCTCTCTCTCTTTTTCTTATGGTGCTGTTACTCTATCAGACTTTGGTACCTTTGCATATATATAATTGCATATATTTGTATTTGTCTATTTGAAATAGGGAAAGGAAGGGGAAAATGAAGATGATTGGGAGGGGATACAGAGAGGGAGTGCAGGAGAAAAACATGGGAAGGTGCAACAATGTTCAAGAAGTAATGTGCTCATTACTTGATGAATGTAACTATAACTCCTTTATACATTGCCCAACAATAAAATACAATTAAAAAAAGAAAGAAGGATGTTAACTCTTCTCTCTAGAAGGAATGATAGCAGATTGAAGTTGAATTAAGAGAAAAAGGTAGAGTATGATTAATATTAAAAAGCAGAGTTTATAAATATGAAAAAATGGAAAATATAAAGTTTGTTGTAAACACCATGGATTTGTACAGTATTCAATGTAATGTAAATCTTAGATCTTTTACAGCTCTGGAACAAAATAATCCTTCTAATTCTCAGTCTCTTGAGATTTTCATTGCCCAAGCTTGCATTCAATTATTGGAATTCATAGCTGGTCCCTATATCAAAAGAAAATTAATATCACCTTTAACAATATCTCTGTGCTCCCAATTTTTCATTTTTCCTCAAAATCCTGATATGTTTTGGATAAATCTATTACTATGTAAATACTAAAAACAGGAAAAAATAGAGTAATTTTATGATATGTCATTCTGTAAGAGAAAAAAACATAACCTGGATATAAGCCTAAGGCAAAAATTGATAAACACAAGGTTACCTTCAAGAATAGAAAATATGTTTGTTTAAATACTTCTCACTGTAAAGTTATAAGCATTTTTGAAAAGACAAGTTATTGAACAATATAATTTGCAGATCTGTCTATAAAACATGGATTCTAGATTACTATTTGAACTCTATTAAAATACAATAAAGCAAGAGGATAAATTTAGAATGAAATTAGTCAGGTATCAACCCTACTATGTGCCCAGCATTATTAGATTAAGTCAACAAGTTAATTTGTATTGGGCACATGAATCATTACATTGACCCAGGTCTGTTTTATACAACTGGTGCTGTGATACTGAAAAGAAACAAGAACTCTTTCTAATTACTAATGTAAAGCTCCTGAGTGTTTTCACCTATTCAGTTTTTATTGCTCCTTAGGGTATTTATTTATTTATTTATTTATTTTCGTTTCCTTCCCATTCAATGACTCTCAGCCTCTTAAAATCATTTCAAGGGATTATAGTGAATCATTTATTAAAATGTGTTTTTGAACTTTCAAAATATGCTCATTAGAGCTAAATTTGTTTTACTTGGCAAAAGCCCATTGGCAGTAATATTAAAATAAAATAAACATTGAGTGAGTGCTATGGCAATTTGGAAATTCATAATACTGCTATTTCCTTTCCTTTTGTTACTTGGAGGCTGGATATTAAATTCTTAAAGCAGATTGCTAAGAGCATTCATAAAACTGGGGTTAGGGGCTGAAAATGTCATAAAAACTCTACTCTTTCGTAATGTAACAGTTTGCCTTGAAAAACAGAGAATTGTGTGGCAATGATATTAACCCAATCTCACTTGGTCCTGCTAATAAACTGATAGAAAAAAATACATTTCTCCAAGTTCCCTCATTGTTGGCTATAAATCAGCACATGGAGAATATAATCTGGAATACAAGAATGAAGCATCAGATGTTGACAGGGAAGATACACTTCCAAACATGAAGGCATTGTGCTTACAATCTACCTAAAGTCCATCTTACCCTGAGTTGTTTAATTATTGGTACACTTCTTGTGAAAATGAAAACTATTGTATTTTCAGAATGATAGTCCTTAACTATATTCTTTTCTATAAACCTGTTCCTTCTATAAACCTTTTACAAAAGCATCAACTGTTAAGCCTAATAAATATGATTTATTCATTAATTTTGGAGAAAGTATGATATAATTTGATGGACTTTTAAAATAAGTGAAAAAATACATATCTTAGCTGAGTGCTAATGTCTCACACTTAGAATTGTAAAAACTTAGGACACTGAGAACTGAGAATCTGGGATTGAATCAAATTAAAGCAGAAAAACTATGAGATATTTTTTTTCTTTTCCTACCAATTAATTAGCAAAACAACAGAAGACGAATATGACTAATAAAATAGAGTATCAAAAGTAAAAGAAAAACTGAGTTTGAACTTCTGAGTTCAAGCTCTAGTAGAAATAATATCATATCTTATTTAGAAAATGCATGTTTTCAAAACATTAGGGGATAGAAACTAACAATAGTAAATTTGGTTTTCTTCCTCCTAATTGAGGCTATGGAGCTTAAACAAACATATGTATCTGTGCTAAAGTGACAAACACAGAACTATGATCATTTCTAGAAGGGCACAAAAACAATTTCTGGCCATTTCTAAATTTTAATTTTCATTTTATGTTATCTTAAATCACCTTCATTCATTTTACCCAGGATAGGAAAAGGAATGGAAGAAAATAATTATTTAGTAAAAATATATGGAAGGGGCAAGTGATGCTGTGGCTTAAGTGGTAGAGGTCTAGCCTTGAGCCCAAAATTACTCAAGGACCTTACCTAGAGCCTGATTTGAAGCGTCAGGCCTGGCAAACAATAAACAAAACACATGAAAGACATTGTGATATCCAAACTGTGTTAAATGAAATGTTAAATAAAAGAATTAGAGCTCATTTTTAAATTTTGTTATTATAATTCTGAAGTACTGATAATGAATGTTTTCATTACAAATTAAAAACAGTATGAGTGCAAAAATTTATAGCTATAGATTTTAAATAAATATTTAAAAGATTAAATGAAATGCACACATATTTGCATGCATCACTTTTACTCAATGTAGACAGAATGAATTACTTATCAGATGTAGTTTCTACTGACAATTCATTTCCCAACATAGCTGTTTGATGTCATCACAGTAGATAAATAAGATTACCCTGTTTAGTCTTTAAAATATTTTATTCCTATGTGCAAATTTATACAACAAGTAAAGATCAAATAGCCAGACAATTCAAATTAGGTTTTCTGTGCATTTAAATTTTCTTCTTAAATGTAATCTATGCAAGGACATAGCTACATGATGTATTTCATTTATATTTAACATAACACACCTATGTCTAGCAAAATGGTAATTACGTTTTTATATAGCATACATTTAAAATATGTTTGTGCATTATTAATCTGTTAGAATTATTAATCAGTATAAACAGAATTTTAAGGATGGTGCCATCCTATAGGGAATATACTTAAAAATTGCTCAACAGAAAGAAAGAAAAGAGTGTAAGGCACACAATACCAAATTCAGGAATATAGGCTGTTACTTATGCTTTCTCCAATCACAAGAGTTGAAGTCCTCTTGTTCTTTTTTGTGATACTTCACGTGAATGCTTTCTTTACTTTGATATGAATAAAGGTCTGATAAATATCGGTAATGTCTTCCACCAAATTAATTCTGTTTCAGGTGAGAAAGCCAGTCTCTTCTCAGAGATCTCAGCACTGTGAACTAAGTCAGTGACTATTGTTCACCATGCATATACATTTGTTAAATAATGTTCTTATTTTCCCCCTTTGTGGATTTCTCATTGAGTGTGTGCTCTAGAAATTAAAATTTAACAAAAAGTTTATGGGTTTCTGATTGCTTTTTGTTGTTATTGTTGTTTGTTTTGTGTTTTCAGTGACTGGAAAAGCTATGCTTCTTATTTGTTTATTTAGATTATGGCCAAATTAAACCCCTTATATAGACAAAATAGACACAGCATTATAAACACTGCTTTCCTAGAATCATGTCGAACTAAAGATCAGATTTTGACAGTTTGTGATACTCTGACAATGGTACATTACAAACCATTTTTCGTCATAATTTAAGATCTTGAACTTCCCCTCTAGGGCTGGACCTCTTCCTCCTATGCTAGCTTCTGTTCCTCTTCCTCCTCCACTTCTGCTTTTTCTTCCGTTCTCCTTAATCCCAATAAGAACAGTGTTTGCCTGATTTGTGATATTCATTCCTTCAATGGAAGCATCATAAATTTTGCACAAACAGTTCTATAACATCTGCCTTATGGAAGCTTACACCAATTGTTGGTTATGTGGAACTGGATGTACAATATTACTTACTGGGTAGAGCTAGAAGAAACAATTGATAATGTCACCAAAAAAGGACCCCATTTAATAGAATTTCAAACATTTGGAGCAAATACTTATTTCTCCAAGTCTTTTTCAAGGTAGAAACTTAAAATTAAATATTGGACAGATGTTAAAACAGTTGTAAATATTACATAGCCAATAATTGACAAGTATAAAGCAAGGGGGAAATAAGACTGTAAAGAAAGTGAGATACTATACTAATAGTATCTCACTTTGTTATCTGATATATTGAATTTATTTGTATTTGGATATTTGAAATTTGATAGGGAAGGGGGGAAAACCAAGACGGGTGGGGGGGTGTGGGGGGGGAGGGAAATGGGTACCAAGACATGTGAAAGGGTATCAATGTATGTGAATTAATGCACCTACTATCTGGCAAATATCATGTAACCCTTTTACTAATTACAATAAAAAAGACTGTAAAGAACTGTAATTTTTAAGTTAACAGAACATCATTTTTTATCTTTTCATGCATCTTGTCCCACAAAGAACGTCACACTGAAGATAAAACCCTGAAATGAGGGCCGAGAGTTTGGCCTAGTGGTAGAGAGCTTGCCTAGCATGCACGAAGGTCCAAGTTCCATTCCTCGGTACCATTTATATATAGAAAAAGCCAGAAATGGTGCTGTGGCTCGTGTGGTAAAGTCTACTTTGAAAAAGCCAAGGATAGTTCTCAGGCTCTGAGTTCAAAGCCCAGGACTAGAAAAAAAAAAAAACTCTGAAATGAGACAATAATATTCACGATAACATTTCCAAGTAATTTTTGTCAGTTCTGGGGATTGAACTCAGGGCTTGGGCACTCTCCTTGAGCTTTCTCAAAGCTAGCACTCTACCACTTGAGCCATAGCACCACTTCCGGCTTTCTTTTTCTGTGTATGTGGTCCCAAGAAATTGAATCGAGGGCTTTGTGCTTGTTAGGCAAACAATCTACCATTAGTCAACACTACCAGTCCAATTCTGAGTTGTCTTAAAGGAAAATGGAGTTTACTTTTGTCTAATGAATATCATTGAAGCTTTCTTTATTCTATACACAACACAATGAACATAGAAGCCAACAAAGACAAAATCCTCTAGCATAATGTCATTTAGAGTATATTTATTTGAGAAACAATGTGTACAGGATGTGCATGCTGCATGCATGCCCTCAGTGGCACTCAAGATAATTAAATGAATTTAAATTTTAGGGTTTTTGTTTTGTTTTGTTTTGTTTTGTTTTCCAGTCCTGGGACTTGAACTCAGGGCCTGAGCACTGTCCTTGGACTTTTTTTAAGGCTAGAACTCTATCACTTGAGCCACATCACCACTTCTGGCTTTTTCTATGTATGTAATACCGAGGAATTGAACTTGGTCTTCGTGCATGCTAAGCAAGCAGTCTACTACTAGGTCAAAATCCCCGGCCTGAATTAAATTTTAGTAACTGTAAATAGAGAGATTTATAGTTTATAAGCATTTAAAAAAGAAAAAAAGTCACTTCAATGTATAAATGATTGGAAAGGAAACAAAATAGCACAAGTAGAAAGGGAGCTGGGCTGACTCTAAACCCTAGCATAGGTGTTCCTCAATATTGCTAAATCTAGCTCAAGTTGGGAGTAATCTGAGCCCAATTCTAGGAACACAATTTATCTTATTTGCATATTATTATCTTCAATATAGAGGATGAATAAATTCCCAACAAATACAGGCAATAGCATTTTTGTATATTGACACCTCTAAAAGAATGGCCTGGAATTCGGAGTCCTTCAAAGTGAAATATTATGGCCAAAAGGATTCTCTGAAAAAGAGTAAAATGATATACAACTGAATTTATACAGCAAAATAACTTGAAAAATTTCTAAACAGAAAGAAATTAGATATCTGGATAACAGTCTGCTATACTCTCTCATATTTTGAGTCATTAGCCTAACATCAGCAATCTCATGTTTTCAAAAGTCTCTCCAAGTGTTCAGGATATACATCCCAATTTGAAAATCTCTGAAATATGACTGAAACTTGTTTCCATTCGTAGTCCAAATGTTACATTTTCAAGTGGAAAATGCATCCCAGTACAAAAGCATTCAAATAAAAAAAATTAAGGATATCCTGACACAAATACGTCATATGTTTCTTACAGTAAGTCTATTATTATTTCGATTACTTTCATTATTATCTCTACTTTTATTTTATTCCATGGTAAAATAAAATAAAATAATTTTCTCTCCTAATTTTTTTCTTTTTTTTTCATTTTTAAATGATATTAAGACTATCTCACTGTGCTGTTTACCCAGGAAAATTTTCATTGCCTTTCCGATACTCTAGCAATCCTGTAAATATTTTGTGATCTAGTGAACTGTAGTCCCAGAAGCATTGCTGAGGTGGGACTTGCTTTCATGCTTCATAATCCTCAGCTTTTCTACAGGGAACAGACATGTTACCAATACTATACTAGCTAGCTCCAGCAGTCAATCCAAGAGGCAATCTAAGAATGGGTCAAGTGGTATGAATGAAGGGCTCTTATATTTGGCCTAGGGTCAACAGTATTACTAAAATTAATAGTTATAAAAATAATGTGTATATAAAATGTACACATTATTTTAAGCTTAGATAATGTAGACAAGAGGTTAAAAATCTCTGAGGTTTTACTATAATTGACACTTCTCAGCACTGGCAATTAAAATCAGTCATTACAAAGAAACTACATGGAGCAAAGATGAAGTAAATTTTTAAAAGAAGAGAGAATCTGGTTGTTTGGCTAGTTCTGGTTCTGAAGCAGCTTTCTTTTAGCATGGATTTTTTTTAAGTGCCTCATAGTTGCTGGAAACAAAATTGGTTGGAACTAAGTATCAAAATTTCACCCCAAAACTTTGATTCATTTTTGTTATAAGATAGAATTAACTAATTTGAAAATAAAGAGAAGATATTAAGAGTAAAGAACAAATGGTCATAATTCTGTGCTATTAAAAATATAATGTTAAACTTAATACTAAGTAGCCCATGACATCTAATTAACAAAGCATCTATATTTCAATTTTAATTAGTAAAGCGATTTAGCGTGACTACCTGTGTCCATGAAGGTTTTCTCATCAAAACTTTTCAGTCATTTCTCCTTACTTTTCTGGTCCTTACTCTTTTGTTTATTTTTTTCAGTCCTTAAAGTGTGAGTATTTGTTATTATATGGCTAACTGGAATTGAAACATAAAGGTCCAAAAATGTTAAATATAGAAAGCTTATTGGTAGATCATAAAGTTTACTTATGTTTACTAATAAAGTAGTAGTCATCTTAAATTGGAAACCCTAAGACACTTTGGGAATGTGTGGTTAGTACTTATCAGCCTAGTAAAGAACCAATAAGAACATTATCGGTATTACATAGGGAAATTAAACTGCAAAGCAATTCTGATTTTAATAGTTAAAATTTAAACTTCAAAAAAACAATACACTAGATTGTTCTTTTAAAAGCATTATAATACCTCAGATGAAATCATGTTCCCATGAAATGCAGATTAACAGACCAGCACTTCAGGATGCTAAAAGGCACAAGAACTTTTGAATTCAAAGGATTATATCCTTATGAAATTCTAAATAAACATTTTCAGAGAGAAAAATTAACTAATGGTGATAGATGAATGTCCACATTAGCAGTTTAGCAATTGTAAGTATTAAAAATCAATTATTTTGTCATATGTATTTTTATATTAAAATATCAAGTAATTTAACATAAATTGACTTGAGATTTCATTTAACTTTTGACATTGGGCAGGAAAAGCTATGAGATTCTTATCTCTAATTAATCACTCAAAAAACTGGAAGTGATGCTCTTGCTCAAAGTGGTAGAGTGCTAGCCTTGAGTTGAAGAACTCAGAGACAGCATCCCACCCCATGACTGACAGAAAAAGAAAAGAAAACCGATGTATATCATTGAAAAAGGCATGGTGAAGGAAAAGTTTCACATTGTGGTGTCCAGGAAGCAATTAGAAACAATAGGCAGGGTACCAAGTCTAGCTGCAACCCCCAAAGGCAAGACTTCAATCACAGTCCCTTCCATTAGGCTCTGTCTTCTATGATTCTACCACTTCCCAATACTGCATTCAAATTTGGAATACATTACTAATGAAGCCATTCATTAGGTCAAATTCCTCATAATCTAGTCATGTCAACATGTGAATTTACAGCAACAAGCAAGAAAATGTTCTGCTGATCTCCTGGGCACATGTCAAGCCAAGCAAGTTGAGATTCAAGTTTAGCCATGAGAGAGAGGGCTAGAATGTTTCACTTATTTGATAGAAGGAAGTTCACATACATTTTCTTACTATTATTCATATTTAATGCATGGAGGAGCACACATATTGAATACATGACTCATGCATATTGCATTACTTACTTAACAGTTATCAAACAGTTGTTACTAATTTCTAAGATATTTTGCAAGGAAACTGTAAGATTAAAACATGTCATTTTTAATAGCTCTTAGTATTTTGTAAAGTAATCTACCTACACAAATGTTTTTCTTTCTAAGCATTGTAAAACTAAATATTCTGTTTTGTCCTCCCCATTATGCTTTGGCTTATTTTTCTTAACATGTAATTCATTTGTCATGGAGAGAGAGAGAAAGATATTGAGGGGAAGGAAGGAAGACAGGCAGGAGGGAGGGAGTAAAGGAAGAAAGGAAGGAAAAGGCAGGCACAATTCCTTTCTCTGTGAAATAAGAAGCAGAAATTTGGACTTAAAATAATAAATAAAGCTAAACAAAGCCTCAAGGTAATAAGAGTAAAGCCAAAACTATTTTGCTCTTTTTTTTGCACTGTTTCTTTCTATAAACAAAATAAATCTTGGTGCCTTTGTAATGAACTTCTATTGTATTTAATTCTTTCTGTTTTAACATTCAAATGATTTTTTTTTTTAAATTTGAGTACTGAAGTTCTTCAACCCAGGAGTCAAAGAGTTACTCTTCCAGAAGCAGGAACTATAGAACTGGAAGTAGATTTAATAGGCTTTGCTTTTGTGGTCTTGCTAAGTTACTATTCTTCAAAACACACAAAAGCTGTTTTCACCTTGTTCTCAGTCTCTCCTAATGGCTTTTCCTAGATAAAAAGTATATTCAATATGTAATTATTGAGGTCAGAGCATTGTTTCTTTGTAATTGTTTTTGTTGCCTTTTATGGCTTTTGAAGAAATCACAGAAGAGAGTTACTGTTCACTGGACCCCTTGCTTTTTTTGGTAAATAAATGATTTGAGAGGTAAGTGGTCAGATTGGTAACATGTTTGTGTTTTCCCACAAATGAACTTTATTTATTTAAATTTCACTAGTGTGGATAAAACCTAGTTCTAAAATGTCATCTAAGATTAAAAGATCAGTGATCCTGCCACTGCAAAAAGTGTAAGAATCACATTTTTTTTGTGATTTTACAGTTTGTGTTAAATCAGTTTACCTATTTATTTAATTTTTCTTTCAAAGAAAAGTTACTCAAATACACTGTTCTTCTCAGCACCAACAAACTAGTAATGCTATGATTTATATCACTAAATGTTAGAATGCCCTTTAAACTTTCCCCATATCTTAATGCTTTGTGTCTATTCCAAGGCTTCAGATTAAGTTTAAGCACGGAATATGGCACCAGTATGGCTGATTATACAGCTGACATGTGAATTCTGCATTAAGAGATACTTAAAAATAAAATGAAACCAAACCAAATCAAACCAAACAAAACAAAAATCAGGGAGACAAAGATAATTATTTATGGAAAGTCTTAAGAACATAAGACTTAGGAAAATGGGAGCCTGGTGCTAGTGGCTTAGGCCTGTAATCCTAGCTACTCAGGAAGCTGAGATCTGAGGATCATGGTTCAAAGCCAGCTGGGGGCATTTAAGTCTCTGAGATACTTAGGCACAATTAACCACAAGAAAACTAGAAGTGGCACAGTGGCTCAAATCATACAGTGGTAGCCTTGAGCTGAATAGTTTAGGGATGCTGACCAGACCCAGATTTCAAGCCTCATGACTGAGGACAAAAAAAAGAAGAGAGAGAGAGAGAGAGAGAGAGAGAGAGAGAGAGAGAGAGAGAGAGAGAGAGAGAGAGAGAGAGAGAGAGAGAGAGAAATAAAATTGGGTGGGATGGAGAAAGCTGTGTATAATTCAAGCCTCTCATCCTAGCTTATTTGAATGCAGGAATAAAATGATCTTGGCTAAAGCAGAAAAATGGCTGCAGAGAGTTGGCTCAAATGGCAGATTTCTTCCTTAGTGAGTTCAAACTCTAGTACTGTACAAAGACTAATGATAAAATAAAAATAACAACAAAGGTAATTATAATAGTTACAATGAAATTTGATATGAAGTTTCAATGGAAAAAACTGGGTGTTTTAAATCACTAACCATCAACATATGATAAACCTGCTGTGTTTATTATTATTCAGTTTATTTGCCTGTAGAGGGTCAATAGTCAACTGTGTTAATTCACATCCAATTATAATTATTTGATATATAACTACTCTCCCCATATCACACCAAAACTTCTGGGCCTTCAGATTCATAATTGCCAAACTAACTTAACTTTTTCATAGCTTAATTTTGCAGTCTAACCTGCCTGTGTCTCATCCTCCATAATGGTGTTCTTAAGCAATTAAGCTTCAGAAGTCCTCTGATTCATTCATTATCAGAAATCTAGTATTTTAAGTGTGAAACAATCCAAACTCTTCTATCAGCTGGCCAGGAGTATAAACATCCAGACCCTCCATTATACTACCAAGCATCTTCATCTACAATTTTTTCCCTTCCCTTCTTCCTTCAAACTTTACACCTGCTCTGGACTTTCACTGTGCCTGGATCCTTTTGTCAAGAAGAAAGGTTTTGTCCACATAGAACTGTTGGGTTTCACTTAATGAGAAAGACTTTATAATATCATTATTTCTATTTTGCATGTGTCAGGAAGAGAGGAGAAGGGGTTAAATTCTATGGAAAACTGTTCCCATATATAAATAATGAAAAGATATATCCCCACTAGCTTCTAGATGTCTGAAAGAAGCCTTTTTCCCTAGCCACAACTTCTACTCACCACCACCTATTACAACACAGATTATACATAAACTGTTTTATCTATAAAGAAAAAAAAGTGATCATTTTTTACATAAGTGATGGAACCTGCAATACTCTACTTACTGAAAGTATTAAAGAGAAGCTAAAGACCTGCTGAAATCAATAAACCACAGGACAGCCAGAAACTGTCACAGGAATCAAAAAAATAATAGCATGAAGCGACATCAAGAAGACCAACTTGTGAAGCTTTCTGTAAATGTACAACAAATGATCAAATATTGTAAGATCAAATCTACAGTAAATATTTAGTAAGTCACAGCCAGGTCAAAAGTCAACATCAATATAACCTCATTATGATGACAAGAGGTAGCACTGAAGGGCTTAGCAGAAGCTTCTTGATAAGAAAAGAAAAATTAAACCAGGACTAGCATGGCTTTTTCAATTTTTTCTGTCATTTGGTAATTTTGGGAACCCACTTTAAATTAGCTGTCTTGGATGTAAAATGTTACCCATCCTGCAATATTTAAGGCTGTTTTTATCGATCTGTCAACAAAATCATTAAGGGGTGGGGGGCTTTTAGAGATTGCAGAAAAATTGAACTGAAATGTTACACCAAAATAATTTTGAGATTATTATGTAGATATGAAATGAGACAAAAATATCCCTAGCAACATCATTATTAATAATGTTTGAAATTGATGTGGAATGTGTTCATCTAGCATTCATAACATAATGGGTATATTCCCCTCATAATAGTCAAGATATTTTTTATAACAAATCTGCTGACAATACTCAATGGACTTCCATCAAAATCAGAATAATGTCTAGATTGCCATTGTGCTCAAAATATACAGTTTGAACCTTAACCCCTTCTGACCTCATTTCACTCTTTCCTGTCATTTTGCCTCAGCCTTTTTTGCTCATTTGCTCCTTCACACACGACCTACACACTCCCTTCCCAGAGCTTGTACTTATTCTTCTTTGCCTCCAATCATGTCCACAAGAGCAATAATAGTGGCACAGAGAAAGTTTGCTGCACAAGGCACATCGCATTGCTTATATCTGAAATAAATGCACCATTTCCCTAGGATTCTATCAATGATAGTCTGATCTAAAAGAATCCAATTCACCAATCCAAGAACTAATCTAAAAGAAACCAATTCACTATGCTCAGTCTGCTGCATTCCATTACCTAATATGTTTTTTCTTCCTCTGTTAAATATCCAATAATCTTTTGGGGGGATATTTCTTTCTTTTTTATTCTTATTTTGAATCTTCATGAAAACAAACTATTTTGTTATTATTTTATTACTATTACTGAGACATTGCCACAACTCAAGGAAAGCAGTTCTTTTATAGAATATGTACGTATACATATATATGTATATACATAGGTAGGTAGAGAGACCGACAGATGTGTGTGTGTGTATCTGGAAAACATTTATTCTTGATGAATAATGATTTCCTAATCAGGTTTTGGTTGACAAGTACACAGGTCTCAAGTTCACTGTGAAATTCAGAATATCAGTAGTCTCCAAATGTTACATTATACTCACTTTAAGTAAGAATATGGCTGAGATATCCATTATCTTCACATCAGTTCTTCATGCTGCTGTTTTGTCTAATGAGAAGGGCTCTCTGACCTGTATGGTTAAGTGGCAGGTTAGTTATAGAAATTGAGTTCATTTAATATGTAGTACTTGTTTAGCATTCTTGGCTTACTCTGTTCTTCCTGATGTGGGGAGTAAATTGAAGTGTTTTTCACATTCCTGGAGCTCACAGTTTATCGAGTTAGAGAACAGACAATCAAATAGTTGCTCACCATGAATCACTAAGAGCAATGATAGTGACAAGAAAGTACAAAAGGCTAAAATACCTGACTTAACTTAGGATATAGTAGGAGTTTCAGAGGGAGAAGTATTCTGTGGATATAGTAGGATAAATAGGAGGTAGGCAGAAGAATCCATGCATCCACCTGGCCTAATCCACTATCTAGATGAATAGCTAGAAAACAGACCCTGTAAAACATCATTGGTTTTCAAGCAGTATTCAGTAATTTATTTGTTCTAACACAGTCCATCTGGCTACTTGCTGCCATCGTCACCATTGTCATCGCCTTCCTCCTCCTCCTCCTCCTCCTCATCATCATCCTCATCATCATCATCACATATCCAGTGAAGAGTTCCTTTCAAATGTTTTCCACTTTTTAATCAACTGATTCTTTTAAATAACAATTCTAAGCTGGCACACATATTAGTTTTACTTTCTCCATGAGAAAGCTCACAATATTTTACCCCTGGGTTCATTTTATAGGTAACTACCTTGTGAGTCTGTGCTCTGTTGCTTCCTGTGATGTCTGTGTTAAGTTTGGGTCATTAAGGAGATGACCTCTTAGATTTACAACATTGGTCACATAGTAATTTAAAGAAAGGAATGAGATGCGGGATGTGATCAGTGTCCAGGTCCTCAGGCATGACAGTGACTTAATGAATTGAAGGTCACTTCAGATACAGATAGCAGTCACAATGTAGCCTCAGATAAGATCTAGGGTTGCTATAGTGATATACTCGATGACCTACAAAAATAGAAAAATGCATTCTAACCCAAGTGGCTAAACTAAATATCAAAGCTGCTGATATTTAGTTTTGTCTCTTATAGATATTTTGAGGAAACGGCAAGCTTCTTTAATGTAACCTTATCACAGACCCGTTTGAGCATAGAGAAAATGCCATGCAGCTGTTTTACCAATGCATTTTCTGGTCCTACCCATTCCTTCTACATGTCCCACAGCGTAGGGATTTCTGTGCTCATGGAACCAAAGTTTTGGAGCATCATTCTAGCAGTTATGGCTACCTGGCTCATCTCATTTTCAGGTTTACAGTCCTTCTTCTCTTCAACAGTCACAGTACGTTCCTGGGGCTCTGTCTGCAAGATAGATCCCACCACCGGAATCCTTGACCAAAGCCAGCATCTGCTGGAACTCACATTCAGGTGGCATATGCTGCATTTTCAGCAATGAACGTGTTATATTGTTCTAAAAATATTTTCCTTTTTCTGCCTTTCATTTTGTGATCATTACTGGGCCTTAGCATTTTTCACTCAAGGCTAATATTCTATCATTTGAGCCACATCTCTACTTCTGTCACAGACGTCCAGCAGAGTTAATTTTGAACCATGATCCTCCAATCTCAATCTCCTGAGCTGCTTAGATTACAGATGTGAGCCACCTGTGTCCGGCAAATATAAATATATATATATATATATATATGTATACATATATTCCTTTTTTATCCCCAAATCCTTCCATTTCTATGAGCCCCATATTGTAGGCAACTTGGCATTTTTTAGACCCTTGTTATTCCTATTGAATTGACTGTCTATTCCACTTCTGATAAGAAAGAGGCTTTGGAGAAGTAGAGATAAAGACAATAGTAAATGTTCTTACTAGCTATTCGTACCCCCACATTGAGTTTTTATTCATATTAGATTCTGTATGAATAGCTATCTTGCTGATATAAGTTAAAAACTGGTTGTTATTATTATCTGCCTAACCGAATGCTTTGTTTTCTTGCAAAATTTTCTAAAACTTATCTAATTATAGATTACCATTCAGGTAATCTAAGTTAGCCTGAAAAGATGGGGACATGAGGACCTGTGGCACTTGCAGGAGTTCACCTTTTTTTTTTTTTTTTTTTTTTTGCGGTCCTGGGCTTCTTGAGCTCAGGGTCTGATCACAGTCCTTGGACTTTTCTCAAGGCCAGGGCTCTACCACTTGAGCCTCAGGACCACTTCTGGCTTTTTTCTATGTATGTGGTACCAAGGAATTGAACCCTGTGCATGCTAGGCAAGCACGCTATCACTAGGTCAAACTCCTGGCCGCCAAGCTCTTATTTGATCTCTCGCTTCAGACATGGTTAAAGGTGCTTCTTACACTTCTGCACATGCTACTTCTCATTAAAGATGAAAACTTACTGCTTATGTGACATCTTCAGTTTAGAAAAAAATTGACAAGAAACTTAGAGGCCTGAAAACAAACACTCTGGAGTCAAAATTAATCATGAAGCAACACAAATAAAACAACTGGACAACTATGTTAACTTTCTGGAACAGCCTAATGTTTTCAACTAGTAACTAAGACCTGATAATACTCCAATCATATTCGCCTAGGATATCACAGTCAGCAACGGATTTTGGGTAAATATCATGCTGAATGTGAGTCTACTGTAAAATGGGCATGTATTTTGGTTAACAATGTTTACTAAAAAATAAGACTGGGGATATTTATGGGTATATAAAGTAATAAATATATATAGAAATGTGTGAATAGCTGTATTTATACAACTCCTTTGAATATCAGGAGTTTTGATACTTGGAAATATGAGGAACCAAAATTCCAGATTCACATATCTGTCATCTTCTATTTCCAGTAATCTGATCATGTTCTTCATTTCAATTTCCATGTAAAGGGAGTGTGATCTTCAGCAGAAGTGGTGATTTTTAAGGTAGACCTGAGGGGAAACTGAAGCATCAAGATTCTCAAAGAGATCTGATAAGTTTACTCAAGGAACTGTCTCCAGTATCTGGAGCTGTTTCTATTTCTAGCATTTTTCACTGTTACCTACAACACTCACTGAACTGAATAATTTACCATCTCACCTGACAGTAGCTGTCATTATGAAAATTGCCAAGCCAGTTAAGAGAGTATCTGCAGAGTGGAGCAACTTAAACTTTTAACAACCTTCATGAAAACCTAGACTCATCAACACCGCTTGTCAGGTTGTACCTGAGCTCATCTTTGAATTGTAAAAAGTTGGCAGATTTGAAGATTATATATGACAGATCTGAAATAGCATTGAACAAAACCTTCCCCAGCAATGTCTCTGATAAGAAGCACCATGAAGAAATCATATTTAGGAATGTGGTAACTACCGAGAAAATTGAAAGAGATTGAGTTCATGAATACTAGTTGTGATTTATTTCATTTGTGTACAATGAATTTCTTAGCATCTGTGAATTTTTTTCAAGTATTATGAGGATATTGATGATCAATGCTACAAAATCCTGTTTTTTTGTGGCACATGTTTACTTTTTTAGTCTTATGCTTCATTTAATCCATTTCATTGAGCTAATTGAATGGCACTAAATTTCTATATTTAAAAGTCTTTCTCTACTTTTTTCATAATCTACAGTTTTATTATACAACAATACACATATATATGCACATATGTATATGCATATGTACACATATGTGTGTATCTGTGATCATGATATATCTATAAATCTATGGATATAAATATTTGTATGTGGTAGCATATTGTAGAGCTATGATAATACTGTATAATACAACTCTGCCAATCTCATCTTCTGAAAAGTTTTCTATAACCAATTAATAACGTTTTAAGTGATAAAATCATTTCAAGATCTTTAATTAAATATATGTGGAACTTCTAATGATCACAGATCACCAATCTACTGAATAACAAAGGTTAGCCTGTAACTTTAAACTGAGTATAGGCAGAAGTAAAGGAATGGGTGACAATTGGTTTATGTCAGGATTTTATTAATGTCAGTCATGGGGCAGAACTCAGGGCCTGGGCATTGTCCCTGAGCTCTTCACTTCATGGCTAGTGCTCTACAACTTTGGGCCACAGTACCACTTTCAGATTTCTGGTGGTTAATTGGAGATAAGAGTCTCAGGGACTTTTATGTGACAGATGGTTTTGAACCATGATCCTCAGATCTCAGCCTCATGTTTAGTTAGGATTATAGTCCTGAACCACCAGTTTTCTTATGAAAGATCATACCCAGAATAAGCCTTGAGAACCAAAATATACTTTGTGTACCCCTTTTAATAGTTGTGCAGTAGTCTCTAAGAATCTAGGTTTTAAATCAGGGCAGAAAATCCTCTTTGGTAAGACTATACATTTCTTTCCTTTTTCCTTTTAATTTTTACATTGAATGCTTGCTTTTTTCTTTTTCTCCGTTGTAAGTCATTGCTTCTAAGCCATGGCTACATAAAGAACAATCCTCTACTCATTATCATTTTTGGAAAAAGATAGGTAATGCACATTTCCTCTGTGATATACTTACTTATAATTCCTTGAGACATACAGAAGGAAATTCATTTCATGTTTACTCTGGTGCACAGAAATGACAGTTTGTAACTGGTAGAGGGGGGAAGGCAGTTGGGCAAATAGAGTTTAAAATTGCCAAACTCATATTTTCTAAGCAGGAAGTCATAAATAACTTCAAATTCTATCAAGTTATCCTTTTCTGGTTTAATGAGGTACAGAAGAACAGTTATCATATTAAATTATGTCAGTTTTTCTGGGAACAAGTGACAGAACAAATCACTTCAAAGTCCCTCATTCTACATTCTAAGAATCCACAGAGAACTATAACCATTGACCTTTGCAGCACTGATCTGCAGCTGGAGGAAAAAAAAACTAAATGAAAATTCTCTTTGAGTGAAAATTTTATACTAGCCAAAATGTTTCTTATCACCAACCCACAAATACACAATAATGTCAAAACATAAAACTTTCAAAACAGAACCTTACCCATCTAAATGGGGGCTGGGTTTACACTTTTAGAAATACACCACATTGATATTCACATATATAAGCATGTGCATCCCAGTACACATATACTCTTATGTCTATACCTAATATTAGTGAATATCTATTTGTCTATGTTAACCCACATGAAAATAGGTTTTGTTCAAAATTTTCAAGTTTTATCATTTAAAGTGGGAAAATTCTATCATGACATGTTTCTTGCAATGTTCTAAAATATTAACAATAAAATCTTATTTTTCTAGTGCTTTCAACATGAATAGATGTTGTATTTTGTCAAATGCCTTCTCCAGGTCCAGAGAAATTATCATATGATTCTATCCTTACCTCTATTGATGTGATGTATTACATTGATTGATTTGCGAATGTTAAAGCAGCCTTGCATCTGTGGGATGAAGCTTACTTGATTGTAGTGTATAACTTTTTAAATTTATTTCTGGGTTCTGTTGGCTAATATTTTGTTGAGGAGTTTTGCATCTGTGTTCATTAGAGAGATAGGTCTGTAGTTATCTTTTTGGGTTGGATCTTTCCCTGGTTTGGGGATGAGAGTAATATTAGCTTCATAAAATGAGTTTTGTATTGCTCCTCTGTTTCTATTTCTCGGAAGAGTTTCAAGAGTATATGTGTTACTTCATCTGTAAACGTCTTGTAGAATTCCGCAGTGAAACCATCTGAATCTGAGCTCTTTTTGGTTGGTATTTCCCTGATTGCTTCCACAATTTCATTGTAGGAGATTGGTTTGTTTGGGAGTTTGGCCTAGTGGTGGAGTGCTTGCCTAGCATGCATGAACACCCAGGTTCGATTCCTCGGTACCACATACATAGAAAAAAGCCAGAACTGGTGCTGAGACTCAATTGGTAGAGCTCTAGCCTTGAGAAAGAAGTCCAAGGGCAATGCCCAGAACCTGAGTTCAAACCCAGGACGGGCAAAAAGAAAAAAAAAACAAAAGAGATTGGTTTGTTCAATTTGTTTACCTCTTCATTGTTCAGTGTGGGTAGCTCATATTTATTTAAGAAATCATCCATTTCTACTAGATTTTCTTGTTTCTTTGAATATAGGTCCTGGTAGTATTTATTCATTAAGGACTGACTTTCTTCGATATCATTTGTGACTGTTCCTGTGGTGTCTCTAATCTTGTTTATTTGAATCTCCCCTCTCCTTCTTTTGATTAATCTTGCCAGGGGTCTGTCTATTTTGTTGACTCTTTCAAAGAACCAACTTTTTTTTTTTTTTGACCAGTCCTGGGCTTGAGCTCAGGGCATGAGCCCTGTCCCTGGACTTTCTCAAGGCTAGAGCTGTAGCCTAGAAAAACCTAGAATAGCCAAAACAATTCTAGGCAAAAAGAGCAATGCTGGTGGTATTACAATACCAGACTTCAAACTCTACTATAGAGCCATTATAACAAAAACCGCTTGGTTTTGGCGCAAAAACAGACCAGAAGATCAGTGGAAAAGAATAGAAGACCCAGAAATAGATCCACATACCTATAGTCAACTTGTATTTGATAAAAGAGGCAAAGATATACAGTGGAACAAAGACAGTTTGTTCAATTATTGGTGCTGGCAAAACTGGGCAGCCACATGCAGAAAACTAAAAACTGACCCTAGTCTTTTGCCATGCACAAGCATTAACTCAAAATGGATCAAAGACCTCAGTGTCAGACCAGAAACCATGAAACTGCTACATGATAGATAGGAGAGACACAGGCAAAAGATTCCTGAACAGAATCCCAGGGTCACAACAGATTGGAGAGAGACTCGACAATGGGACTACCCAAAAATAAAAAGTTTCTGCACAGATAAAAACATAGCCACAAAAATAGAGAGATAGCCAACCAACTGGGAAAAGATATTTACCAATAATACATCTGACAAGTGCTTAATATCCAGTATCTACAGGGACCTCAAGAAACTAATCCCCCCCAACCCAACAAACCATTCACTAAATGGGCAAGAGAACTAAAGAGAGACTTATCAGAAGAAGAGATTAAAATGGCAGAAAAGCATATGAAAAAAATGCTCATCATCCATGGTCATAAAGGAAATGCTAATAAAAGATACCACCTTACCCCAACAAGAATGGCCAAGATTTTGAACTCAGACAATGACAGCTGCTCATGGGGTTGTGGAGAAAAGGGAACCCTACTACACTGCTGGTGCAATTGTAAACTAATTCAGCCACTCCGGAAAGCAATGTAGAGGTTTCTTAAAGAACTGAAAATTGACCTTCCCTATGATCCTGCCATACCACTTCTGGGCATCTACCCTGAACATCAATCATAACCCAGCTATGTTTATCTCTGCACTATTCACAGTAGCATGGCGATGAAAACAATCCAGATGCTCTACTGAAGAAGAATGGATACAGAAAATGTGATATATATATACATATATATATATATACATACAATGGAATTCTACATAGCCAACAGACAAGATAAAATAATGGCATTTTCAGGGAAGTGGATGAATCTAGAGCAAATCATGTTGAGACAAGTCAAGACCAAAGGAACAGAAGGCACATGGTATCCTTAATATGTGGCTATTAGATCCAAACAGTACAAGAGCGAGGACTCAATATTTGCATATCCAACGCTATGGACATGGTATTGGAAATATAAACACAACTACATAGACATAAAAAGCTATGAGTCTATAGACATAATGTTTTATTTCATAAATTAATATGTATCTATGCTATACAAACCCTTAGCCTAATTTTGATTATGTTCTAAAAACTAAGTGCCAGTGATTGTATATAGAGATTCCCTTTTTGAACACTTGTTTGTTAAACATATCATTTGAAACATAATGTAAAAATCAATGTTAATAAATTCTTTAATTTTAAAAAATCTCATTTTTCTTTGATTGATCATGTGGCTTGATTTCAAGACCTGGACACTGTCCCTGAGTCGTTGCTGTTGTTTTCTCAAGTCTAGCAACAATCACTTTAAGCCATATCTCCTCTTCTGGCTTTTGGAGTATAACTGGAGATAAGAATGTTATGGAGCTGTTTGGGCTGGCTTCAAACCATTATCCTCAGGTCTCAGTCTCCTGAATAGTTGGGATAGCAGGCATGAGCAATCATCACCAGGCTTAAAATCATAATTTTTAAGAAGTTCTTATATGTTGTCTTAGTTTCACATCAGCATTTTGTCCTCACTAAGCATGCTTTAGGGACCATCTACCACATAAGATGCTGCATCAAGGGGACAAGATTCCATGACCAAACTGAATGAGAAAGTCCAAGAGCATTATAAGATTCTGTCACAGAATTCTGGATCTTTGCTTGATCCAGAATTTGTCATATATTTGAAATGTTTAAGTAAGGTTCTATTTCTGGGGTAAAAATCTGACAAAATGCTTGAAATTTTCAGGGATATTTATGATGCATTTATGAATGTTTCAAAGGCTTTGCATTTCTAACCTTTTCTTTATCATAGTATTTTGAGTTCAATGTATGTTTCCTATTAATTCATTGTAATGACTAATCCTTATTAAACACCATCATGCAATCGATGACTGTTATTTCTGTGAGTCTAGGATGCTATGTGGGAAATTTGTGTCACTTCTCTCCAGAAGATTCTTCTTTTACTGTCAGTCATGTGGTTTGAATGCAGGGTCTGAGCATGGACCCTAAGCTCCTCTGCTCAAAGTTAGAACTCTCCACTTTTAACAATAGGGCCACTTCCTGTTTTCAAATGGTTAATTGGAGATAAGAATATTATGGATTTTCCTGCCAAAGCTGGCTCTGAAACCTCTGAACCATGAACCTCAGATCTCAGCATCCTGAGTAGCTAGGATTACAAGCATGAGCCACGGGTAGTCCACTGGAAGACTCGTTCATCCAAATGTTTAAATTTTAAAATCATTTCCCAAGCTTTATGCATGGATCCAGAAATACAACATGAAATCTGAATCTTAGTATGTTTACTTTACTATTGTTTTCTGTTTTTTTAGTAAAAGCAAAATAAAATGAACTAAGTCAAATGACTAATCCAAAAGTAGCTGCCTCAGTGAAAGTAGAACTCACGGATAATGAGACATTATAGACAGGAGTTAGGAACACAGCCTTTGGAGCCAGACAGTCTGGGGTCAAGCCCAGCACATTTTGTTATTAGCCATTTGATCCCATGAAAATTGCTCACTCTTTGCATTTTTAATTTCCTTGTGTGTAAAATGAGCATAATAATTGTACCTGCCTCAAAGAATAGCTATTTTGAGCCAATTCAGTTCAAACACAAAAATTCTATTGCCTGGTATGCAACAAGAGCTGGAGAAGTTTTGCTATGATTATCTAACTTCAGTTTCTAGTTAAAGGTCTTCAGGAGAAAAAGTTGATTTATCATCTCTATAGGAAATAATTCATGGCAGTGAATTAAGTCATAATAAGCAGTATGAGAAGACAAGACAATGTCTCATGGAGGCTCAAGCAGGACAAAATCAACTTATAGTTACCAAGAAAACAGAAACTCAGAAGCTGGAAAATGAATCATTGTGTGTATTTTCCAATGGTACCAAGGTTAGGAAGCCAGCTGACTCCCTTGCAATACTTATTTCAGAGAATGGTTAGAATATGAAAAATAATATTTCTATAAAATGTGATGTGAACTATGAAGATGATCTGATGGTTAAAGACAAATTGTTCTGACTCAGTAGGCAAAGAACAATAGATCATTTGGAAATCTATTCAAAAGAGGGGGAAATAGAATCAGAGTGAAGCTTACTGACCAACTGAGGAAAATGCTAGTGATTAGAAGTAAAAAAAAATAATTGATTTAAGTCTAAGTAGTTTTTTATAATATTATTTCTTCTTTTCTTTATATTTTCTTTATATTTCTGTGCATGAAAAATAAATGCATTACTATTTCAGTCAGATTCTTTCCCCTTTTTTGTTTCCTTTGAATAGTTTTTAGAAAAAGTCTCATATTTTTGCCTATATCAAACTTCTAACCTCCCTCGCAGGTCGGATTTTATTCTTCATTAATTTGTTGGCATGAAGTCTTAATAACAACTTTTTATGCCTAGGCTTGACTTGAACCACAATCCTTTTGGTTTCTGTATCTACTGTGCCTAAGATTATAAGTATAAGTGATGTCACGTGTTTATAAGCCTGATCCAGATATGCCTAATTTTGTTATTACTCACTGTTAACCCTTGCTTCCAAATATTAAAAATTCAATTCAGTTTGATTGACTCAGAACTGATTTTCATAATCTGATGTTAGATAAGAAAAATGCTAAACTCACCCAACTAAACCAGGTAGATTATGTTGCACCCATATCTAACAGAGACATGTGTGTGTGTGTGTGTGTGTGTGTGTGTGTGTGTGTGTGTGTGTGTGTATAATTCTGAGATTCTGAGCTAATAGCTTGGCCTAAGGTTAACTTTCAGAATTGCTCCAGATCTTCTTTCTCTTAGCATCATAAGATGAACGCTGTGTGACCACGCGGTGTTGTAGGTTTCAATTCCAGAATATATGTGGCTGTGACATATTCTAAAAAATGATATATGACATATCTAAGATAGAACCTTAGGTTGTTTGTGCAGGACTCTTGTGAGGTCTCTTGCCAATGAAGCAGTGAATAGTAGCTCTTCCCAATGAAGCTTTGGTTTCAATGTGATTTAAAGGGTCTGTATTGAGGGAAGCCATTCTCAAATCATAAGTTAACATGAACCAGAAATAGTCCTTTCTGTGTACGCTACTGAAGCCCTGAGAGTTTTATTGAACTACAACATAATCTAGCCAAACCTAGCCTACCTGACATATAGTCATAGTAATATGATAACAAATGCTTATATTTTTCTTTGTATCTGAGAAAAAAAGAAGCCAGTTTTAAATAGAATTCCAAATAGGAATTTCCCTAGTTGACATAATAAATGTGAAGAGAAACACTTAAGTTTATCTCCATATCTTTGCATAAGCTATTGAATTTTTCAGAGGAAAGAAAATAATTAAACTTGCATCATTTTATCATTCTCTGTTATCATGGTCTACTAAGTAAATGAGCAAGAGGTGTGAAATTTTCAATGTAGAGAATAAAAACAAGCTCAACTAAAGTGGGCTAATTACTCAGCTTCTTTACTAAAATAAGATATACATAGAAATAGAGATCTAAAAATCATAAAAAATATATCTTACTGAGGTACTAATCCAGTGTACTGCAAATGATCACTTTCGTCTTTTTCAATAAGGGATTTATCATATAAACAAATTATGAAAGACAGCCCAAAAATGTCATAGGGTGTGTTGTCAACCTGACTACACAAGAGCCCTTATTTGTCAGTGTAGAAGACAATTTAGCCAGGATCCTGTTTGTTAGGGATTAGGAGCCAGGGTTAGCTCAGTATAGGCCTTTGTAGGTACGTTAGCTTAAAGAAAAGGTTAAGTTTTGTTCTCAGGAAACAATTGCAGAAAGCTTAGTGGAGGACAAGAGATTTACCATATTTACTAATAAGTTCTTGAGGAATTTCTGTTTTTTTCTGCTAATGGCTGAGTACTTAATGAAAACTTATAGTTTTTTTTGAGAATTCCATATGATCGAGCACCCTCTACCTCAGCCCTAATTTGGTTGGTGCCACACTTCTCCATTACCCCTACATGTTCAAGTTGATGTTTAGTACCTTTGTAAGTTTTTTGATATGTAAAAACCATATACAGAATTTTGACTGATACGTAAACTAAAATTTACTATAATGCTGAGGAGAAAGCAAAGCTAGTAATATAATGAGATTTATCAAAAAATAATCAAGAATTTCAATGTCATAATAAATATGGATAAGTTAACATCACTGCCAACAAAATATAGCAAAATGTCAATTTCCAAGTGGAAATTATGCTTTAGTAGAATATTCAAAATACATGTAAAATCATTTAATAATTTCAAGCTTTTACTATATTATTTTTACAAATTTCTCAACTCATGTATGTCCAAGGTGTGCTGTATTGTGTTTGTGTGTTCCTGTATGTAAAATTCTAGGATAATGTACAAATATTTAGAAGAGTTATTGTGGATTCCACAATCTGTTTAATCAATTTTGCTGTGATAGATAGGTATTACAAATAACTGTTATGCTAAAACGAGATGGATTATTAAACAAGAATCAATCCATTATTTTACAGTATTTGATAAAATATATACTTTTTACTTTTTCCACAATTAAGTTAATTTGAATAATGTTATTTCCATGAAATTAAGTACAGAAAAGAGTTGGAGAGAGTGATTTATCTGGTGAAATGAAAAGAGTAAGGGCAAGGCCACAGAACTAGTAGACCTGGGCTGATTTTGTCTTGTGTCACAATGATCTTAGATGGGAAAACCATGGAAAGGCTCATTTCCTTTGTTACACTGAGGGAGGATGCATAGTGACATCATGGATAGGCTTTAGTTTCGCACAACTGTAGGAAAATTATCAAACTCATACTGTGAAGAAATAAAATGCAACATAAAATTCAGTATGTACTGCAGTCTTAACCCAAAACAAACTATTCTTTTAAAACACAATGATAGTGCTTCAGAAGCACAGGTAATAAAATTGGAACAGTACAGAGATTAGCATGTCCCTTTTGAAAGGATGATAGAAAAATTCCTGAAGCATTATTGTAATCAAATATCTGGAAAGGTTTGAAACAACTGTGTATTGATAAACTTTCTTAAAGACAGATTATTATTTTATTTGAAGATAAATATTGATGGTTTCATCTAAAATATTCTAAATAGCATGCTGATAAGGAGAATATTATTTCTTTCATTTTTTTAAGCACTCTTCAACAATGAGGCTAAAAAAAATTCAAAGTGTTTGCTGATTAAAGGAAGGAGTAAATTTTCCAAGTCAAAAATAAGCAACTATTTATAAGACGTGGTATAGCATAGTCATCTTATTGTGGGTTAAATATAGGCATAATCTGAGAAGACTGTGGTTGTAGAAATTACTTGCTGAAGGGAAATTATCAATAGAGCAGCCATGATACCTGACAGCACAGCATACTTAATGGGAAGGAGCAAAGAAACAACATGACCTTGCTGCAATCCAGGTTTCAACACAATCTCATCAGTAACCACAAGAGCACAGTAGCACCACAGTAATCCTATTAATACTTAGTATATGGCTGGGAGTTTGGCCTAGTGATTGAGTGTTTGCCTAGTATACACGAAGACCAGGATTCGATTCCTTGGTACCAGATACATCATAGAAAAAGCCAGAAGTGGTACTGTGGCTCAAATGATGGAGTATTAGCCTTGAAAAAGCCCAAGGACAGTGTTCAGGCCCTGAGTTCAAGCCCTAGGACTGGCAAGAAAAAAAAAACAGAAAAAACTTAGTATATCCAAGTCAGTATTGGTCTATAGACCTCTTTCACTCTCTGATTTCTGTGTTTGTTAGATCCTACTATCTGACTTTGTTACTTGATATATTGTATATACACTTATTTATTTATTTGAACTAGGGAAATAAACGTGGAAAACAAGATGATTGGGAAGGGGTTGGGGGAGGAAAAGGGGCACAAAAACATGAGAAAGGGGATCAAGGTTCAAGAAGTAATGTAACCATTTCCTGACAAATGTAACTATAACCTCTCTATAAATTATTCTGACAATAAAATACAATAAAAAAGGAAAAACACAGCACTGAGCATCTAAGTGACTGTGGATGAGGGGTCTGTATGGATGAGGTGACCACATATCTAATCCTAATGGATAACTGAAAGCTTCCTGTACTTGTGAGTCAAAAGAATTAGGATGTTGCTTGCTTCTATTTTGAATCAACAAAGCAAACCATTCTCTTCCATCTTCATTCAAATGCAATTTGTCTTTTATACATCCTCTATGGGAACTGTGCTTGAACATATTTGGCTCAAGGCTAGAGCTCTACCACTTAAGCTACAGTACCACTTTGTAGGTATGTGGTACCTAGGAATCAAACCCAGAGCTTTGTGCATGCTAGGTGAGCACTCTATCACTAGGTCAAACTCCAAGTTGAGGAGGAAAAGTTAGTAATAATAAGGAGGAAAGGAAACAGTATCCACTCAAGCCATACCTATGCAGAAAGTATTATTCTACTAATTTCATCGTTCTATAAGATGTGAGAAACAACACTGATGACAAATTATAGCACAAGTATTAGGTGTGAAGTTACTTCCTGCCAACTTGTTTTTATCTTAATGAATTATTTCTCTCTTACATAAGTATTTTGGCATTTTAATTAGATTTAGGATTATCACTGCTTTCCACAGACCCATTATTTTCAACTTTTGAAAAATAGAATTTTGGCAGATTCATTATTTTTTTCTTCATTTGGCAAAAAATTGTTAAGTGCTTTCTCTACCTTAGACAGTGCAACAGACATAAAATATGATACAAATTTTCTTTCTGAGTAAATAAGGCCCAGAAAGATGATTCAGATAGTTTTGTAATTCATTTCGATCCAAAAACATGTTGATAAGAACCAAGTGGGAAGTGCTAAGTATGACCGTTAAAAAAATAGACCCGTGAATGCTGATGATTTAGAAGAGATTCATGGAAAAAGAATTATCTTAATAATATTTTAAAGAAGATTGAAATGTACATTATGTATTACTAAGAGGTTAAAGGTTTGTTCAGGGATGGTTAACAAAAATCTTCATTTTAAACCTTTATAAACTATGCCCAAGCAGAGTAAAATGGCACAATACATTCCTAGATTCGTGGCACAATGTGACAAAGGAATGGGAATGTTAGTTATCATAATTTCACCTTTATGGATCATATACATGTATCAGTTTATCACATACTACTCTATGTATTTGTACAAGTTGAAAAAATATATTAAGGGAACAGGAGTAGTGGATAAGTTTGTGTCAGGTCACAGAATTTAATGTACAAAAGCACTGAAAACTTTACAAGAAGAAACAGGAGATATACTAGGCCTCCTTGGCACAGGTCAAAACTTTCTTAATAAGGACCAATAATCACAACAAATCAGAGAAAGGCTGGATAAGTGGGACTGCATTAAACTGCAGAGCTTCTGTAGGGCAAAGGACATAGCTAGTAAATTAAATAGGAAGCCTTCAGAATGGGAGAAGATTTTCACCAACCATATAGGAGACAAAGGCCTCATATCTAAAATATATCAACAGCTCAAAAAATTGAATCACTCCAAAACTAATCTCCAAAGTAACAACCATCCCATTAAAAGATGGGCCAAAGACTTAAAGAGAAGAAACGAAAATGACCTATAGACACATGAAGAAATGCTCAACATCTCTGGTCATAAAATAAATACAAATCAAAACAACTCTAAGATTCCACCTCACTCCAGTTAGATTGACCAGGATCAGGAAAAGTAATAACTCCAGATGCTGGAGGGGATGTGGCCAGGAGGGATCACTACTACACTGTTGGTGGGAGTGCAAACCTCATTCAACCACTATGAAAAGCAGTATGGCAGTTCCTCAAAAGACTAAACATAGAGCTCCCCTATGACCCAGCAATTCCACTACTAGGCATTTACCCAATTGTCCAGAAACAAGGACAGACTAAATCCACTAGCACAGTGATGTTCATTGCAGCACTATTTACCATAGCAAAGATATGGAACCAACCCAGATGTCCCTCAATTGATGAGTGGATCAACAAGATATGGTATTTGTACACAATGGAATTCTATGCTGCTGTCAGAAAGAATGACATCGCCCCAATTGTTAGGAAATGGAAAGACTTAGAAACAATCATATTAATTGAAGTAAACCAGACTCAAAGGAACTTAGGCTCAATGGTTTCCCTCATTTTCCATAATCAGTAGAAATCTTGGGCTCTCCTAGCAGAGATTTGCAATAGAGCAAAACCTAGATACATAAGTCCATATAGTATGATGCTAAATAAAAGGACCTCTAGGATATAGAAACAAAAGCCATATAATGAATGATTGTTGTTCTTAAGGTACTATGTTATCTCTCATCTCTTTTGCTGTCTCTTGGTTATCTCATATTGTTACAGTATCTCACTTTGTTATCTGATATATTGGATATATTTGTATTTGGTTATTTGAAATTGGATAGGGAAGGGGGGAAAACAAGTTGGGGAGTGGGGGTAGGGAGAGGGAAATGGGGACCAAGACATGAGAAAGGGTATCAATGTATGTGAATTAATGCACCTTCTATCTGGTGAATATATTAATTCTTTTATTAATTCTACTATTAATTACAATAAAAATATATGGAAAACAATATACCATAGGGAAAAAAGGGGAAAAAAGCACAATTTAAATCCTAGGAACTGGCTTGACTTACCATTCACAGGAATAAAGGGAAGTGTTGGGCTGAAGATGATTAAATGCAATTGATGTTAGTCCTATTCTACCCCACCGTAACCTGTAACATCCAGTTTCCTCAGGTCTTCACTTATAAAATAGTATACTAATATCTATGATTTATTATATGGCAAGTACTATAATAAAAGTTCTGGGGCATAATCTCATAACGTTCTTATCAAACTCAAAAAGTGAATTGTCATTTCCTGGAAGAGACAACTGAGCTCAGGAAAGTCTAGCATCTTACATAAAGTCACATCACTGGTAAATGATGGGGCAGGAAATCCCACCAACCTGCTTGATTTACATTTCCAGGTAGCTACTTATGAAACAATATTCACAGTATCTACATTTATGTTTTAGCATACATATGGCTTAGGGCCAATGATGCCATCTTTAATGAGAAACAATATCGGGCACAAGCAACTCTTCTCTGTGAAAGATGAAGACTGAAGAGAAACAGGAATCCCTCACATTAATGCTGCACATCTCACAAAGGCATTAACCTCTAAGACAGAACTAAACTCGTGTACATCAGCATCTCTTAGTTATAGGTTTGTTTATGTCAAACGTGATCACCTGGTTCACTTCAGAGACAAATTGAATAGTATTCTTTGGGGAACAGTTTTATACATAACCATCACAACCTTAAGTTTTCTTGGTATTACCTAGATATACCAGAGGTATGTAGAGAATAGACAAAATGTCTAGTTCTTTGCAGTTTTCTTTTTATCATTTCCTAAAGGCAAAAACATTAGAGTATGTTCATTCTTAAAGAATTCTAAAGATATAGTCATTCTTTTTAGGAAAGATGTTTTCAATTATCTATCCCTAGGTATTCTATGAGAAGTAAGAAATATGTATCATTTCTTCACATCAATAACTTTCCCATGAGACACAAGACATGGGGAAAAGTTTGGATTACCTTCTGAATATTTATATTTTATAAAACGTATGATATCTTGAAAACATTATAAGCATTAAGTAAAATATTCATGGGAAGTTTTTTAGGTCTGCCATTTCATTTATGGTATGTGTGTATGTGTGTGTGTGTGTGCATGCTAGGGAGATACAGTTAGGAGATAGAATATTAATGAAATACATTCAAATGATGTAAATGCCTGAAGAACTAACTCAAACAGTTCTGAAGTTCTGAATTCTGTCTTTCTATCTCCAGGGAAAATCGGAGAATTTTTTTCACACAAATTAACTAGATTAAAGTCCAACACTTTAACAACACTTGTAAACATCCCCCAAAAATTGAAATCTCTGGGCTTTGATATAGTTTTAGTAATTGATTAGATTGCACTTATGGAAATGGCTTCATCATTTTGGTGCATAATTTATTTTCCAGAGTATTTTAGAATAATACTCATTCAAATTTTAATAAAATATTTTGTAATAGAAGTACAACATACAAGTAGAGAAACAAAATACAAAAACGAAACAACGTAAAAAACAAAAATAACTAGAAATTTAGCACGCTGTGGCCACATACATTTTTACAATCAATCTTACACTGAGAAGACTCAAACTAATAACATTTTGCAAATATTTGCTTTGAGGTTTCAATATAAGAGCATTTAATTTTCTGTTCTAAGTTGATTTTTTGTGCCACTCATGGGTCTTGAACTCAGAGCCTGAACACTGTTTCTGAGTTTCTTTTTGCTCCACGTTATTATTCAACCACTTGAGCCACAGCACCACTTCCAACTTTTTCTGCTTATGTTGTTGTGCTGTGGGACTGAATCCAGGGCTTTGCTTTTTACATGCTAAAGCAAACACTTTCACTAAACCACATTCCCAGCACCTATGATTTCATTTTTCTTTTTTTTATAAAAACATTTTTATTCCCATTATCTTTAGTCCTATTAAATCACAATAGTGAAGAACACAGCATTCTTTATTGTTTCTTAACCTTAGTGTGAATTATGCATACTTAATTTAGTCTGTGTGATACTCAATTTTGTATATTATTAACATTAATTTTCTACTTAAGTGAAAATTTTATATTTTTATATTTTGTTTAAAATCTCATGTATTGCACTTTGTAAATTGCTTTATTAGGATATAGTTTCAGTTTGTGCATTCTTTCGGTTAAATTTTGTAATGCCATAGATTTTTGTTAACATTGAACTATTATTTATTGACAAATATTCTCTTCTCATTCACTGGTACTCTGGTTTAACTCCTGAGTATTTACTTTATATTTTGTAGGAAGATGATTACATTCTGTTATTTTTCTGAACTTGGATAGCTATCCATTGGCTATCTTTGTGACTATATTTTGTAACACTGGCTTATTTTTCTAATATAGTGATTTTTTATTGATTCAAGCTAAATATACTAATTAACAAAGAATTCACACCTGTCCTTTTAACAAAAGGATTCACACCTGTCCTTTTAACAAGATTAGCTATCCATCTATACTCACTCTTCACTACAAATATGATTCCGAAGTAATTTATCTTTTTTAGTCTGCTCTTTATCTTTCATTTCATGGGATGTGAAGCTTTCATACTAAAAGTTTGCATTTTGAATTGTACTTTTGGTGGTAGATTATTTTTAACAGGTACCACTGTCTTCCTTTGAATCCCCTTTAAACATTTGTCTCATTTACTCCAACAGCCATTTAGTCAAAATCAAATGTGCTAAGTTTGATTCTGGGCTCTGTTTCTAAGTCTTTGCAATATGAAGATTTGTTCTATTACCTTCTGCTCCCCTTTCCCAATGGCCATTGCCATCTAACATTTAATTGGTATTACAAGATCATCCACTGGTGTTTTGGAGATGGTTCTTTTCCTACATACAAATTGTGAACTTGGTCCTCAGGTCCCTCCCGTTATGGTGTAATCTAAAACACATCTCAAAGCACCTGCCTGATTTATGTGTTCCTTTATGTGAATTAATATTTCCCCATTAGGATATTTCTTTGCTGAAATCATATGAGGTTGATCTATTGATTCAAATGACAGTTTTTTCTCCCTCATTTTCTTTATTCTTCTACATCCTTTAAAAAATATATTCAAAAGCTTTACTAAGATAAAATATAAAGCAAGAATATATATACAATATTTATAAAGCACATATATATGTATATATGCTTGTGTGTATGCAGAGTGAATCTTAAATTTCATATATTTAATGTTTACTATTCAGGTCTGATTTTGAGGGCATATACACAGTGTCAATAATGATTATGATGGGTTCTCACAATGTTATGAAGTCACAGTATTTTTATCAAATTGTTTTGTGATATTCATCTGATATAACTTTTATGACAAATGGATATTATCAATTAAGAATACAGTAATATACATGAGACAATCAGAAATTCCTTCCAAATGCAAATTGCAGTAAAATTGGCATACATTGAACTTCATGCTATTAAAAGATTAAAAAATTCATGGTTTTCCATAAACTTCCTCTAGAAAGAAAACTGTGATGAATGCTATTATTGGAACAAGGCATCTCCAGCGAGTCTATGAGAAAGGAAAGCTTAAATGTTCAGTTTATCATTGAGGTAACTGAGGCAAAAGAGGCCATATTAACTCTGTAAGTATGAAGAATAAATGAGAGAATACCTTAAATTTAATGGCTGCATGCTTTTATTAATTATATGATGAATGTGACACTGGGTAGGAAAGAGTGTAGTTGCTTTATGTTCTATTCATCTCCATGCTCCTCCATTGGAAAGATGCATGTCTAGTCTCTGCTGGTTTTGTTACCAATAACATTGTCATTACTGTCTGTGTCTGTCAAAGTGATCATTCCTGTTTTTATTTCTGATTCTTGTTTAGGCAGTAACAATCTAGCAAAACTCAGAGCAATGTGTTTTCTATAATTACATTTCAACTGATTTGATTTTTGAGGCTAGATCCTTAGATTTTGAAAGTCAATGTTAGATATAATCATAGAGAAAAAAATTTAATAAGTTGTCTTGCTTTCTTTTGCTGTCTACTTTCCAAAAATAATTTGCATCAATCTCTTGAATATAAAGCCTTGGTAAAACTTTTGATTTCATTATAACTTTACACAGCATATTCAGATATTGTTGAAAAGTAATTTTGTCAGGTGTTAAATTTCTTTACTTTTGTGTCCCTGAACAACAGTGAAACTAGTGATTTAAAAAAAATAATTCTCTAAGTCTGCAGCCAAGATGCTTTTCAATTCTGACTGCATTAAACTGGCATTCTGAATATAGGGTGATTATGCTGGTAAGAAATCAGTCTTACCCTAGTAGTAAAATGAGCTGGCTCTTACTCTCATTTTTTTTCTCCTCCAACTGAAGCCAAATCATCCTTATTAGGACAGTTTTATGGTCTAATTTTTAATAGACTAAAACCTGGTGTAAATCAATAGAAAATCGAACATTAAACCCTAAACCTTAGGTGACTTTACACTCAACATAACTACACTCTCTTCTTGAAATACTGAGGAGTGACAAGTCATTACTTACTTGATGCAATACTTGTCAATCAACTGAACAAGCAATCACAAGCCTCACTAATATGATTCAACAAATCCCCAAGCAGGCACCTTGCTGGAGGGACAGATAAATTCAAACACTACCTACTCAAGACATCTCTAAGTGAAATTGTGCTGAATTTGATCATTGACAACGTTGTCTTACTAATGAATATATTGCCAAATCTTATTTCCTGTTGCAATATTTCAAAATATGTCCATTTTATCGTCCAAATAAACCAATTTTGTTACAATAGACAGCTTTCTAGGTGATGACTGAAACAGCCATTCCTCTGTCCTGGCCTTGCTGTCATATATCTCTATCTATCTATCTATCTATCTATCTATCTATCTATCTATCTATCTATGTATGTATCTAGATATTCATCCTGTGTTTCCTGTCTTTGTCATTGACTTTTAAAGGTATTTTAAATTATGCAAAAATGTTCTGTGAAACAATTTTTCACATGCAGATTTAAAAACCAAAAATACAAATGTTTGACAAATTTAAATGAACCACTATAATACACCCCTATAAAGTATGCAGGTTTATTTATTTAAAAAATTGAGAAGCTTTAGGAAAATTTTCATTTGAATACATTGACTATTTTTTGTTGTTGTTTTTAGCTGTGGGGCTTGAACTCTGGGCCTGGGCACTGTCCCTGAGCTCTCAACTCAAGGCTACCACCCTACCCCTTGAGTCAAGGGCCACTTCCGATTTTCTAGTGGCTCATTGGTTCCCCGGGTGGCTTTGAAAGGCAATCCTCAGATCTCAGCTTCCTGAGTAGCTAGGATTACAGGTGTGAACCATCCCATCTCACCCAGCATTTTGGCTAATTTTTTTTAAAGGAGTCTTTCAATATGAATCATATGTTTTC
Organism: Megascapheus bottae; assembly: GCF_031878675.1. NCBI lineage: Eukaryota > Metazoa > Chordata > Mammalia > Rodentia > Geomyidae > Megascapheus > Megascapheus bottae. Next base: position 29,457,557 of record NC_143515.1, read on the forward strand.
TAATTATACTTTCTGGCCCAGGATTTTCATTTGTAACTGTGTGTGGATGTGTGTGTGTGTCTGCCGGACTGTCTGTGTGTGTCTGTGTGTGTATGTACTATTCCTAGTGCTTGAACTCAGGATCTGGACACTGTCTTTTTTGCTCAAGTTACCATTCTACCAATTGAGACACAGATCTCCTGCTGTTTTTCATGATTAACTGGTACAAAAGGGATTCATGGATGACTTCATACCCCATCCCTCATATTTGAACCACCCAAGTAGTGAGCATTATGAGCCACTTGTGCATATCTTTACCGTATAAATTCTATTTTTGGTTTTGGGGTTTGAATTGCTTATTAACAAGATCTCTATTGCTTGAGCCACACCTCCAGTCAAGATTTTATATTAATGAAATGACATTTCATTGAAAAGTTTTGGTTAAAAAATGTCAGAGACAAAATTTGTTCTGAGTAATAAAACTTCAGGAACAATTTATGCTCATTGCTAAGGAAGGTATTAAAATATCATTTTTATAGCTACAAGAGAAAAGACTGCAGGCATTAACTGATCACATGAAGTAATAAGACAATGGGAATTGTTTTTTAGGATTTATGTGTTATATAATTTTTATTACGCGTTTTAGGATTTATGTGTTATATAATTCCAACTATCCATACATTATTCACGAAAATATTGAAAATAAGCATCTCTATGCACAATAATTTCCGACAATTTCTACATTTATGATACTTTGTGACCATATACATAATAAGAAAATATCCCCTCCATACAATATAAAATTGACATGTAGGATTTAATAATTACAGGGACCTTGGAATACTGTGTACAATGTACTCGCAAGTGTTTACATGTATTAGTTTATTTAGCATGGATAAAGTCATTTTTGACATTTCAATACATAAATAATGTGTTCAAACTTCTGATTGGTATGAGATTCCATTTCAGTGAACCATTACACAAATCAGTTCTTCCACAAACTAAAAATAGATCTTCCTTATGATCTTTAATTTTGAGAATACAGAAAGAATTAGAAACCTCCTCCTAGAGAAGCTTTATCCTAGACAATAAAATATGTTCAAAAGTGATATTTTAAAACATGAATAAGCCAAACACTGGTAGCTCACACTACCAGTAATATGAACCCTAGCTACCTTAGGGTCAAAGGATCACTGTTTGAGGCTAGCCCACACAAAACCATTTGTGAGATCCCTCCTCAACTAATAGCTGTGCAGGGTGGCATTTGCCAGTCATTCCAAGGAGAAAGAGATTGGAAAGATCACTTCTCTATGGTTGCCTGAGCAGAAAATCCCACAAGACTCCATCTTCCCAGGAGGAAGTTTGTGATCATGCCTGTATTTCTAGAAAGGACAGGAAGCTTAAAGTACATATATTACAGCTTAAGCACATGCCTAGGAATGAAACAATATGTTATCTCAAAATTGCAAAAACAGACCTAGACTAATGACTCCAATGTTACAAGGCCAGCCAGGGTAATGGTTAAGCAAGATGCCATGCCAGTAAATAGACTCTGTGTGGAGGCTCATATTTGTCATCACAGATTGTAAGTTGAAGGCTGATAGCCTAAGGCTGTGCAAGACTGAAATGGGTTCTCCCTACCTGAAAATTAACAAAAGCACAATAGAGTTGGTTTAGCACCAGCTGAGTTCAAACTCCAGTTCCAAAATCCATAATGCAAGAAATACTCAAGAATTTACTACCTGAATTCCCTACTTTAAGGTTAAACTTCAGAAGAAGAAATATGAGTTCTCAAGGAAATATTTGGCCTAAAGCCAAAATGAGTACAATAGCCTTTTATCCATCAAGAAGAATGCTAGTGTATCATTTGTAGGGAAATTTTTGTGGGGAAAATGGATGGAATTGGAAAAGAATTCTTGTGTTAAGTAAGTCAGGCTGGGAGAGACAAAGGATGCATCCTTTCTCTCATAAGTAGAAGTTAAGTCTAATTTATAAATATATGTAAATATATACATCAAAGTATTTGCTAAAGTTTGTCACATGCAAGGAAGGATACTAATGGTATGACTCATTTGAACTTAGAGATTAAGTAGGGCAATATCAAAAGGAGTGGAGAAACAAATGATGAGGAAGGTAAGTGAACAGTGTTAATATTCAGTGTGGAATGCAATTGGAAAATTGCATGTGGAAAGGCAATTGGAAAATTGAGGGGATGGTTGAGCTTCGAGAAATATGAGGGAATTATGAAGAGAGTCACTGATCGAGGTGCATTGTATTCATAAACTGACATATTAAGTTGAAACAATGTGCAACTACTTAGAGATAAGGAAAATTATGTTAAGCTTCCCATAAAATGATAAAAATAGAATAAAGAATAAAGTAATATATGGTTAAGATATAGCACTGTATTTTGAAGAAATGTAGCAATCATATACATAACAAAATAATTTCAGAATAAAATCATTATGAGATATGATACTCCTTTGCAGAAAGCAGGTGATAATTAATTTATGTTGAATATAATTACCTAATTATAAAATTAAGTACTCAGGCTAATTTTTTGTTACTGGACCTGTTATAAGAATAAAAATCAAATATATAATTTTGCTCTAAATGGACTACAACAAAATGGCCTATCTAAAAATGAACCTGGGTGGGGAGTACAAAGTGAGGAATAATTGAGGGCACAAATTTTCAATAGAGATGAATCTGAAAATCCCCAACTATAACTATGTGTGAGAATGACTGTCTAAATAGGAGACATTAGTGAATTTATTTAAAAAGTAATAAACAAATCAGATTAACTTCTGTGGCTCACACCTGTCAGCTACTGGGGAGGTTGATATCTGGATGACTGCAGTTCAAGGAAAGCCTTTGCTAAACATTTGTGAGACCCTGCCTGAACCAAAAGCTCATGCAATAACTTGTGTCTGTGTTCACATCTACGTGAAAGACTGAGACCAAAAGTATTATGGTCCAGCTAGCCTAAGCAAAAAAGAGACCTTTTAAAAAAAAATCAGGGCAAAATGGCTAGAGGCATGATTAAACCAATAGACCTCTTGCCCAGTAAACACAAAGCCCTGAGTAAAATCCCAACTATTGCTTTGTTTGATTTGTAGTACATATTAAAATATGAGAAAATAAAAAAATACTGCAGCCACAAGAAATAAAAGGTAAGACAAGCCTGGGTAATACTTAATGAAAAAGCAATTGTCCCTATTCAGGAAGGTAAAAAACAGTTTAAAGTATACTTAGAGATATTCAAAATACAATTTAAAGTGTTTATATCTCTCAAAATAATTTTAAGCCACTTCATATCTAACAACGTATTTAAAGTGCCTAATGTAGGATTGGATATATTTGTGAGGAGAAATTGAAAAATCTACTTTCCTAATTGGAGATTCAAGTTTTTCCTGCATTTTAAACTTTACATAATAAAATAAAACAAGCATAAAAATACACATAAGAAACAATTTATTGACTGCTTATAAGATAAGCATTCTTGTGACTATATTTCAAGACATTATGCTTTCTCAGATCCCTTACTAGACTCTTTCTGCCAGTCATTGCCTCTGTTTTGCTCTCTCTAAAAGAAACCACTATTCTGAATTTTATTGCATTTCTTCATAGACTGTTCCACAGAGTGAACATTTTTAAATATAATCCTTTAAAAAATACATTTTTAGTCCCCACACATTCTCTATCTCTTTCCAAATACTTCAGCTTTTCAAGAGCTGGAGCCATTACCTGTTGAATGCAGCAGTCTAGAATTTGAAGAAGGAAAACCCGTATCATAGCTTATTATGTTCTTATGTTCCTGAATTTCATACAGATTTTCTGCTGGATGATGTATCAGATTCAACTCACATTGGATACTTTTAGCAAGATACAAAGTGGCACAGGTGCCAGTGGCTCCTGACTGTAATTCTAGCTACTCAGGAGGCTGAAATACAAGTGATGGTAGTTGAAAGCCTGCCAGTGGATAGAAATGTTCCTAAGATTTTTCTCCAAAGTATATACTAAGAAGTCAAGTTGGAGGGTTTACCGAAATGGTACAGTACAAATCAATGGAGCAAGCCAAGTGTGTATGAAGCCCTGAGTTCAATCCTGATTCCAGAGTGAAAATAAAGGAAGAGAGAAAGAAAAAAGGAAAGAAAGAGAGGGAGGAAGGAAGGAAGCAAGGAAGGAAGGAAGGAAGGAAGGAACAAAGAAAGAAAGAAAGAAAGAAAGAAAGAAAGAAAGAAAGAAAGAAAGAAAGAAAGAAAGAAAGAAAGAAGAATGGTTCCACATGGTAGGGAGATTTTTTTCCTTCAGAATTGTGTTGCTCTAACTACAAATATATCAAGATGTATATAGGTATATAAAAAAACTATACCTGTGGGAAATATTTTATGTGCATAATTTTAATGTGTCAATTTAGTTTGGATGTGTATAAAATACCTTAAATTGTGAAATACAATGAATATTGTTTTTAACTCAAGGACTAATTTTTTCATATATTTTTATTGTAATTAATAAAAGGGTTACATTTATATTCACCAGATAGAAGGTACGTTACTTCACAAATATTGATAACCTTTCTCTTGTCATGGTCCCATTTTCCCTGTCCCCCTCCCCCTGCTCATTTTGATTCCCCCCTTTCCCGATCCTACTTCAAATACCCAATTAAGCATATATAAAATATATCAGATAACAAGGTGAAATATTGTAACAATATGAGATAACCAAGGGGCAGCAAAAGACATGAGAGAAAACATAGTATATTAAGGACAAAAAACACTCATTATATGGCTTTTATTTCTATATCCTGGAGGTCCTTTCATTTAGCGTCATACTATTTGGCCTTATATGTCTAGATTCAAAGGCTAATTTTAAAAAACAGAACTCTTGTATAACATCAAATGTATATGTGTTTGTGTTTTTCATCTTTATAATACATCTTCTTAGACTCTGGATATTATCCATCTTCTGAGTGTGAAATAATAGTCTTCATACAGTTTTTTTGTAAAAACATTACTGTATCCAGGTGTCAGTGGCCCAAGCCTCAGGAGTCTGAAATTTGAAGATAACTGTGAAAAGCCAGCCCAGGCACTGAAATCCATGAGATACTTATCTCCAATTAACCACCAGAAAAGAGGAAGTGGTGTTGTTGCTCAACTGGTAGAATTCTAGCCTTGAGCTGAAGAGCTCAGGGACAGTGCCCAGGCCAAGAACTTTATTATAGTAACATATTATAGAAATGATCCCTGAACATACAGTCTTTAATATGTCATATGTAAACTCTATATAATATAATTCATAAACTATGAATGTGTAAACTACATTATATAGTTTAGACTTGATTACATAACAGGAAAACTTAATAAATTAGGTATTTGACCAGCTATTTTGGTTCACTGTAATAATATGGTCAATTTATATAGCTAAGTATTTTCATGGGAAATAACACCCTCTTGTATATATGTTTTGGTTTATTAATTATGTCTTTAATATAATATAGTTTTATAATATTCATTAGCAAAAATTAATTTTACCAAGAAGCATTGTTGTGATTTTTTCTATAAATGAATATTATGTTATTGGTGAAATTTACCCTTTAATTACTCTTTTCTAGACATAACAAAGGTTATTTTTATAGTACTTCAAAATAATGAGAGTAATATGCCCACTAATCACCTTGAAACAAAAACTATGACTGGTATGAAGATTTCTCCACTGTATATCTCTTACATTCCTATGTTCATATGTCAACTCAAATTTCATGTTTATAGTCACTTTTTAACATTTATATAGGGCATATATTTCACTCATACTACATATGGTACTGTTTTGTATGGTATATTATTGGCATAGTTCTGTTCATAAGTCCTTCTGCATCATTCTTTAAAAGCCTAAACCTTTATAATAGATAATGGACTTGTTTCTTATTTCCATATAACTTTTGATATTTGATATAACATATATGTATATTTGTATAAAAATCTTCTTTGGATGTTACTTAATTTAAATAGCAGAGTTTTTTTTTTCCAGTCCTGGGGCTTGAACTCAGGGCCTGAGCACGGTCCTTGGACTTTCTCAAGGCTAGAGCTCTACCACTTGAGCCTCAGCACCACTTCTGGCTTTTTTTTCTATATATGTGGTACCCAGGAATTGAACTCGGGTCTTCATGCATGCTAGGCAAGCACTCTACCACTAGGCCAAACTCCCAGCCCTAAATAGCAGAGTTTTATTTTAGCTTCACAAAATCACTTTCTCACATTTTTCTACTTAGTTTTTAAGTGTATTGCTTTATTTTTTATGGTAACTACCAAGTTTTCTTTAATTATTTTAGATTTTTACAGGTTTTATTATATTACTTTGTGATTGTGTTTCTATTTGCTTAAACCTGCTCTCCCTTGGTACTTCAGGTTTTTTCATGTTGTTTATAAATTGCAATTATTTTTAACCAAGTACTCAAATTTAATGTGACTCTCCCCATTTTTGCACACAAAAACACCTTTGGGAGTCGTTTATGTGCTAAGAAGGGATCCTGGGGCTCTATTTCTTTAGAAGTTAAGCTTTCACAGCAAATGGAACTTTTTTCCCCAACCTTCCCCCCCCCCCCGGGCCTTTCTTCAGAAATGGATCAGCCTTTGAAAACTTGTGCAAATTCCAGCTTTGCTAAATAAAGAAATACTTTCTGTCATTCAGACCACCAACCATAGCTTGTGAGCCTTGGGGACAAAAAAGCCAAAAAAAAAAAAAATAAACAACAACAACAAAAAAAAAAAAAAAGCAAAAAAAGAAATCCAGTAGTTTAGTCCTCATTTACTTCTGTTTCTTTTCAGTCATTTCTTCAATCAGGACCTCCCCCCACAAAAGTCTTACTTTTATTCTACTTATGAATTGTAACTTTTAAAATACATACAACATTATATGAAACATCTATATGTTTTAATATCAGTTTGATTTGTCAAAATTCCTCTATTGATGACAAACTATTAAAATGTTTTATCTCATGATTTTACTCCTGGTCATGTCTTATATGCAGTCAGATTCTTTTCTTTTTCTTTTTTGCCAGTCCTGGGCTTGAGCTCAGGGCCTGAGCACTGTCCTTGGACTTTCTCAAGGCTAGAGCTCTACCACTTGAGCCTCAGCACCACTTCTGGCTTTTTCTATATGTGGTACCGAGGAATTGAAGAACCCGGGTCTTCATGCATGCTAGGCAAGCACTTTAACCACTAGGACAAACTCCCGGCCCTGCAGTCAGATTATAATATATATATATATATATATATTGTTAGTTTAGTGTAAGTAGGTAAAATTGAAAGTTCAGCTTATCTTCAAAATCCAAGGAATGTTCCTGTTTTATCTGTCCTATGGTTTATATACAGCTTAGTGAATTTTCTTTTTGTTTTCTATAAAAATTAAACAGGTATGTGCAATGATTATGGAAATCACTTAAGAGTTCACACCCATGTCACTTAAGACAGTGATGGATGTATAATTGTTGATGTAGGCTTTCTATAAGATCCTATTATGTTTATTTTTACTAAAATTAGACTTAATATCATGAGCCTTAATGCAAGTCAAGTATTCTGTATTTCTAAGAAAAACACTTCAGTGAAAATAACATTATTTCCATTTTGAAGTGCCACAGACAGAATATTAGGGTTGTTACATTGTTAACTTGAATAAGAAAATTGCACTGAAGCCATGAAATGAATGACTTGTGCTCCCCAAAACTCTATGTCTGTCTTGCACACTGGCCCATTATCATCTGGGAGCCAATTCACATTTGGATAACTCAACTTCCATTTCTTATTTTATATTTTGCTTTCGCCACAACAAACAAATCTATGATGAATGTTCTTCTGTATAAATCATCATTGTAAATTTTCCTATTACTACAATGTAAATTCCCAAAAGTAAGAAGAATGGATTCAAGGCTTTTGAATGGTTTTCCATTCACTTGATACATGACACTTCACATATGTTTTATTAATGCACACATTTACATAGAAGTTTATGAACATTCCCTTTTTCTTTTATTTGTCTGTCCTACTTGTAGAAACTATCTCTCCTCTTGCCCATTGTCACATGCATTGCCAAAACTCAGAAACAGACACTTCAGTATAAATTATTGTATTATTGAAGAGATTGACTTCATCGTCAGTTGTTTAGTCTAATCTTTTATTGAAGAGATATTAAGATAGTAGGAACATGATTAGGGAAGAAAGAAAGCTTATCTTTTTCTGTAATGCAAACTATAAAGCATAGTTAGCTGAAGTCTAAACTTGTTTGATGGAAATTAGAAAGATGGCCTCGGGCCGGGAGTTTGGCCTAGTGGTAGAGTGCTTGCCGAGCATGCACGAAGACCCGGGTTCGATTCCTTGGTACCACATACATAGAAAAAGCCAGAAATGGTGCTGTGGCTCAAGTGGCACAGTGCTAATCTTGAGGAAAAAGCCCTGAGTTCAAGCCCCAGGACTGGCAAAAAAAACCAATAAATAAAATAAATAAATAAATAGATCCCCGCCTCCTGAGTGGCTAAGATTATAAAAAAAAAAAAAAAAAGAAAGAAAGAAAGATGGCCTCATCATGGCCTTCATACAGATATCCCCTGGAGCTTTTGAAATCTTTACAGAGCCAAAATAGGCTGCTTTGCGTGATCTCACATCTCCTCTGATTTAAAATCAATCAATTGTTTGATATCAATCAGATTTTTAGTGATTAGAAACATTGAAAGCAATAGCATTTATATTAACCTGCTGTAATACAATTGTGATAGCTATAATAAACTTTAACCATAATGTTTAAAACATTAAAACATGTGGTGTACTTAATAAATGTCACCTTGCACCATTATAAGCTCTTATTAAATACTGCCAGTATCCCTAAAAATAAGCACGTTCTTTAAATCAAAATGATATATTGTTTTTTCCTGACAAAATTTCAGTGTTTGATTGAAATTTTTGGATGAATGTGCATGAGCTGTGAGCTTTTACTACATTTTCCTATAGGGGGAAATCAGGTTTAGCATTAAACTTTATGCCTTTTTATTAATTGTAAAACTTTCTTTTTATTCACATGACTATTCAACATGGAAAGTGAAAAAAAATCATTTTCTAGCATAAGTAGAAAGGCAGGTATCTATGTGTCATTTGACATTTGGACATATGAGGAGAGAGTTCTACATTTCTTTTAATGATAATATTTATATTTATCTTTTTATTCTTATTTTTATTTGTTCTGGTTTGGGTTTTTAGTTCTTGAACTCAGGTCCTGGATGTTCTTCCTGAGTTTTTTTGATGAAGGCTGGCACGCCAACATTCTTGTTGCAGCTCTACTTTGAGTTTATTGGTGGTTAAATGGTAATAATAGTCTCACAGGATTTCCTACTAGAGTTGGATTCAAACTGTGATGATCAGAGTTCACCCTTCTGAGTACCAAGAATTCTAGGCATGATCCATTGCCCCTGGCCTTTATCTTAGATTTTTTTTAAAAAAAGGAGAAAATGACACTCTTTTGGGTATTGCATCAATGGGTGGTGTTGGCATTTTTATAAATTATATAAATTTAGGAGCTGTGCAAAATATTCAGAGCAGACTTTATCAAAGATGACAACCTAGGAAGGAATAAGGCCGTGCCTCTGTAAAATGGCACCAATGATTACAGGAAAGGTGGGCAGGGATAGGTCCTCTCCACATCCTCAGACAAAGCAATGCTGGCACATCATCCAATGAAGAACTCAGCTGGATCTCTCACACTTTAGCACTTATTTTTTAGATTGCTCTGAGTTACTTTTATTGGACATGAAGTCATCTGTAAGCATAAAGGCTCGACTGTATTGAAGCAAATTGGAAAGCAGGCAAAAATCTTGATAGTAAGCATCAGTAAAGGAGGATGGAAATTGAACTGAAAGAAACTGCAAGAAAAATAACACTTGAAATATACTTTGTAATTTTCCCAAATACTACTTGTTTAGTTTACACGGAAAAGCCTTGAGTCTGGAACTGTTCTTTGATTTCTGAAGGAATGAGTGAATGAATGATCTAAGACCCAGAAAATTGAAAAGATTATTGCCAAGTTTCAACATTAAGTCTTCTAAATGTCATAAATGACATTAGTTGTTGGAGTCAACTATCAGGTCTCATATGATGTCCGTGAAGGCATTTGTTGAGTTGCATTGTAATTTCAAATTAGATACTTCATTGTAAATTTCTTTATCATATCTAGGCAGAATATTCTGAAGCCAGAACACTAATCAAGGACTTTGAACGGAAAAGAAACTGGCTGCCTGTCATGTCTAACTTTCTTTTTTAAATTTTTCTAATTGTTGTTTGAATTAATTTTGCTTAATTAAAGATATACTTTTGGAAATATCCATTTTAACTGCACCATCCATTCCAATTTCTTCCTGGTATAAGAAAATCAAAATAGTCCCATAATCATGAAAAAAATACAATAAGGAAACAGGAAGTTAGAGACAAAGATTTGTCAACCATTTCCTCTATATTATAGGCAAGCACTCTAACACTACAGCTAAACCAAACTTTTCGCTCTGGTTTTTGTTTTGTTTTGTTTTGTTTGTTTTGTTTTTGTTTTTATTTTTAATGAAAAAGGAACCATGAAGAGAAAGTTAGGCTGAAACCATGGAGTAACATAAAAACATTTGTGGATGCCTGAATAAATATTTTGCACTATTTTGAAAGCTAGAAAAAAACAGGAAATCAAATTCCATTATATCTATGTTTCTGCAATTATGATCGTGTTCACTGTTTTTCCTAGGCTGATGGACTCTAAGCAGAACTTTCCTTTGCCTTATTGACTTCTAGTTCAGTAGGAAGCGTCAAAATTGTAAACCTATTTACCTTTGTACTCTGGCAAGGAGATGATATTAATTTGGCAGCACAAAAAATTATTCTCTCAAAGTGTCCTTTCTACTCATTGACTTCATCCAGTTGAAAAATGGATGGAGGAGAGATTGCATGGACTTCTGGGTTAAAGGCATGGAGTGTTCCCTCTGCATAAGACCTGGAGCCAGGCAGAAAATGACAAACGTGGTCACCAGGGAGTCCAAGTTCAGTGACGTATGTGATGTGAGCAGGTTAGACCTCATGATCACCAATGAGCCATGCAGTCACTAATGAATGTGTGCCTCACCAAGTCACATTCAGAAGATCTCACATGTGTCTTCCTTCTCACGGAGGTTTTACTCCAGCCGTGAAAAGTCTCTCAGAAAGGCTGATGTATCAGAAACCAATTTTCTTAACGAAAAGTCATGCAGGTTTCAAGTCCCCCGACAGAGTGGTTTCTACGGTCCTCACACATCAGATATTTGTAACCAGCTCTTCTTCAGCTTACTTGATAGCACTAGATGAATGAATTGTTTTTTCTTTGCATATAGACCTGTAAGTGTCTGATTGTTCTTTAATAGAACAATGAATCTTTGAATTAATGAATGAATGCTGTTACATGGAGCTATTTGAGAGACAAATAGGATCACATTTCAGAATTATAATTTCCAACAACTACAGTGAACAAATGACACAACAGATAAAATACAATTTAATGCTTGAATTTGCTCATTAGATCTGAAATACGGTATTGTAGGATGTTATCAGAAATAAGTTACTACTGGATGTTTTATACATATTTTTAATTTGTGGAAATAGTGCATGTATTTTTTTGAACTCTAGACCTGGAGCCACAGTGGCACTTCCGCTTTTCTAGTGGTTAATTGGAGATAAGAATCTCATGGACTTAGTGCCAGAGCTGGCTTTGAGCCGTGATCCTCAGATCTTAGCCTCCTGAGTATCTAGGATTACAGGCATGTGCAACCACACCTGGCTGTATGTATTCTTTTATTCCTGACCTATGATAATTCAGATAAGGCACAATTAGAAATGTTCATTTTTCCCTTTGTGTGTAAAGGGTAGACTATTCTCTAATATATCTTGACTCTACTAAGGGATAATAGTTTATAACTGTAATCCTTTCTACAGAAGAGGTTGTGAATTGAAGATTACAGTTTGAAGGTAGACTCATCAGTGAGTTTTATGTCCTGGTAACAGTAAGAAGTTGGAATTGGAGACATTGCTGAAACCACTTTAAAATAGAAACAGTCCAGTGAAAGGTCCTTGAGTTCAAGCCTCAACACTGGCACAATAACAAATAAATAAATAGATAGAAAACAAGATAATGAAAACAGCTCTTAGTTACTGGCTCTGAAAAGCATGGTGTAAATAAACACAAATACTTCTTGAAAAAAGTAATTTACTGTTATTTTAAAAGCAATATGCAGAGGGATTACAATTGCAAAAGTCCAGTAATAAGTACATTTCCTTTCATATGGTGGTGTCTTCTGCTCCCTTACTTTCTGCCAGTGCTTCCTTCCCCTCCCCACCTACAGAGTTGTATATAGAGGGGTTACAGATACATAATTCATGTATTGAGTACATTTCATTTTTAGATTTAATTTGGTCAAGTTTATGCACAGTGGGGTTACAGTTACATATGTAAGGTAATATTTAGTACATTTCTTGTGGAACATTGTTACCTGCTCCCACATTTTTCTCCAGTGTTATCTCTCCCCCATCCCTCCCCAAGTTCATTTAACATATTGACATGGGGTAACACCATTGCATTGGTTCTCCTTTTGTACTTTGTCTCAGTATTTTGTGATTCCCCTTCCCTTCCTCGATTCAGAGAAACATATATACAAAACACAGGATACCAAAATAAAATACACTGACAACAGAGAACAAACCAAAAAGGGGGAACCAAAAGAGAACAAAGAAATAACTTCACCGAGAACATTAAAAAAATAAGAATGACATTTCCCCAATGGCTAAGAAATGGAAAAGCTTGGCAAAAATCATATTAAGTGAAATAGGCCAGACTCAAAGAAACAGAAGCTCCATGATTTCCCTCACTTGTAATAATTACTATACATCTAAGATTCTCCTCACAGAGAATCATAATAGCTCAAAAAGTAGGTACATATGGCCACATATGGCTAAGTGAAATGAGCTACAGGATACGGAAGCAAGAGGTTTATCTTTGTGATTATTATTCTTACTATACTATATGAAGCTATTTCTTTTTTCTCTTACCTCCTATGGTTTATTTCATGTTGTTACTGTATGTGATATTCATACCTGGTATATGATATATATATATTCATATTTGTTTATTTGAAATAGGGAAGTGAAGGGGAAAAATAAGGTGATTTTGAGAGTGTGGGGAGAAGGAAAGTAGGAGAAAAACATGAGAATTTGTATTGATGTTCAAGAAGTAATATATCTACTATCTGATGACTGTTACTACACCCCCTCTGTATATTACCGTAACTATAAAATACAATTAAAAATAAAACAGGTAGAGGTTCCAGAAGCATTTTAGTGATATTTAACTATTTCATCCTACAGATAAATTCTGAGTGTTTCAAAATAACAAAAATCTCCAAGTACTTGACTTACTGTTAGATAATTTCATTTACCTATTTTCATAACTTGTTCTGTATAATGACTTCATTTTGTCACATTTTACTACTTTATCTCCAAAAAATTATTGAATTGAACTTGGTGCCAGCAGTGCCAGTGGTTCATAATGGCCATCTCAACTACTCAAAAAGGTTGAGGTTTGACAATCAAGCTTCAAAGCCAGCTTGGATAGGAAAGATCATGCGTCTTTTATTTGCAATTAACCAATAAAAAGCCAGAAATAGAGCTGTGCCTCAAGTAATAGAGTGCTAGCTTTGAGCAAAAAAAAATAAGGGACAGAACCCAGAGCCTGATTTCAATCCCAGAACTTGCACGAAAAAAAGTGACAAAGTGATATCTCATGTGATACATAAAATAAATTTGGAAGATTCTGATTTATTGACATCCCAGTTCAAAGCAGCATAAAAAGTAATGCATGGTCATCACTGTTGGACAAAATATGACTTCATAAAATTAAGTTTTACATCTTATAGTGATATTATTTTCCTAGAAAACTGGGAATAATAAATAACAAGATTGGTGGAATTAAATTTCTTCTAGACAGGTAATTATTTTCACTGAATCTATAACAAATTTGAAAGAATCTATTAAAATATATCTAATTGAAAGTCAACCAGCTACTTTTTTTCTGGTTCATTTATTTAAATTTACAGTTTCTTGCTGTTATGAAGTAAGACTCAAGACCCTTTACTTGTGGAAGACAGGATGTAGGTGTAGACCTGCTAGGCCCAGGAGTTCTCAGTACATCAAACCTAATGACTTAGTTAGACAGTCAGACATATGTTCCAGGAGCACATTTAATTAGGACAGAAACGTTTGTGTGCACAAGTGCAGAGCAGAATTAATGGCACATTGTTTCTCTTTGAGCTCCAAGGGGTTGGTATTACTGAGATTGGAAAAGATCTATCACAAACATTATGCCAATGCAAATTTACCGTTACAAGACGATGATCATGTGTACTGCATCCTAACATCCACAAGGTAGTTTTCTTTTTTTTCCTGCTGTCTATACTCTCCCCTCTATCATCTATATTCTGGGTAGTGTTAGTATTTTTTTTTATAAATGATCTTTAGTTACTCTACCAATACAATAAAAAAAAAACTTATTGGACAACTTTGAAGCTTCAGTTCCGTTGCTCCTCCTTTTAATTTCATTTACATTTTACAAAAATATAAACTCAAATTAAAAAATAATAAAGAGATATGAATGGTAAATTGTAAGAAGGCACATATAAGGCATTTTATGTAGCATACAAATAGGGAAAACTAGTCTAAAGATGCAACAGGCAACTGGACTTCTTACTTTCTGTATATAATATATACATTATGTTGTGTAAAGTATAAATATATACTATTTATATTTATATCTTCCTGCATGTAAAATACACATATAGTGATATGTGTATTATATGTATATTTACATTCAGGGAGATATATGAACATTACATATATATGACATACACATACAGTACAATTTGTTTGTATATGTATGTGTATGTATGTATGTGTGCATTTATTCATGTATTGAAGGCAAATCCAGGGTTTTCTAGACTAGCTATTGCTTTACCACTGGAATACCTCTACAATCCTACATTCTGTATTTTTAAACTTTAATGGGTTCTCAAAGTTAATTTACATGGAGTTTATTTCATGCAGACTTGGGTTTGTGAAAAATAACTCACTTTATTTTTAATTATATAAAAACATTTGGGAAATTTGTAAGGCTGGAATTTTTCTCTAACTCATAACATCTAAGCACACTTTGCAAACAAAATAAACTATTTCTGTTAGCCACAATTACAGGGCTTTAACGTATACTGGCATTAATTCCATACCCTCCTTTTATGGCATAAAACAACTTTTAAAATTTTTTAAACTTTTTTCACCTTTTTTAACAATTACTTTATAATCCCTATTTTTCGTTCTAACTTTTACGTCATGAGCATATATAAATAGTGTTCCTTGAGTTGTTATCAATTACAAACTGACAAATGTACTCTGAAAATGCCTTGGATGTTTTGCAAGATGAAATGCATTTGGCATCCCTCAAAGCATAGGGCTAAATATATTAACTAAATCTCTTCATGTGATTTGAATTTCTTTTTTTTCCTCTTTTTGATATAGTCTTGAGATGATAAGGAACTATAGATGGCAACCTTTGTGGTAGTAAAGTTCACCTACGTGCCTATGTAATTTTCAAGGAATTTTTATACTCAGTTAATGGAGAAAGCTTGCCATGCACCCAAGTCTCTCTTTACATTGTGATGTCTTTCCCAGAATGCTCTTGACAGAGAGACACATAGTCTACCTTATTTGGAATTAAAATCAACAGGGGTTGTCTTAATTAGGCAAAGCATCTCTGTCCAAAGCCATATCCCTTCTCAGTAGATCCATATTCAATGACAGATTTTTGTGAAGTCTAGAAGTCCTGGGCAACATGGGTGTACCTTGGGACAATTTAAGAGAAAACTTTATAGGTCTTGAGCTTCTAAAAGAATAGACAAAAATCTAATATCAACACTTCATTACAGCCCAGCTTCTCCTTGTTCATAACCGACTGTCCTTCTCTACTCTTTCCACAGATGTTCTCTACAAAGGGAATTTTCTAAAAAAAAAAAAAAATGAACACATCAGGCCATCTCTGAATTTGCTTCCAGAGTAACTGACCCTGACAAAGGCTCATGCTGCAGGGAGTTTCATCTTTCTGAATTGAATAACTTAGTGAATGACATGCAATGTGAGACACACAGGCAAGGACATGTGTAGTTCTGTCCAACAAATAAATGAAACAAGTCTCCCGTCCAACTGCTCCTTTCCTCTCTTAAACTAAAAGCTATCATTCACAGTTTTGTAAGGATGATTCTTACTTATTTTACTGCTTGGATTTTACTACCTTCATTGTGAATGATCATTTGGCTTGTTCCTTCCCTCAATATAGAATTCTGCATAAACTTCAGAAAATTTGACATACTTCTAACTTAAGAATGAAGTAGTTTTCCTTACATGTACGAGACAAGTAAGTTTTCTTTTTTTGATATTTTTTATTGTAATTAATGAAAGTGTTACATGGTATTTGCCAGATAGAAGGTGCAATAATTCAGATACATTGATACCCTTTCACATTTCTTGGTACACATTACTCTCTCCCCCACCCCTCATCTTGTTTTCCCCCCTTTCCTATCCAATTTCAAATAACAAAATACAAATATATCCGATATATGAGAAAACAAAGTGAGATACACTAACAATATGATATAACCAAGGGACAGCAAAAGAGATGAGAGATAAAAAGTACATTAAGGACAACAATCATTCATTATATGGCTTTTGTTTCTATATTCTAGAGGTCCTTCATTTAGCATCATACTATATGGACTTATGTATCAAGGTTTTCCTCTATTGCAAATTTCTGGTAGGAGAACCCAAGGTTTCTACTGATTATGACAAATGAGGGAAACCATTGAGCCTATGTTCCTTTGAGTCTGGCTTACTTCACTTAATATGATTTTTCTAAGTCTTTCCATTTCCTAACAAATGGGAAGATGTCACTCTTTCAAACAGCAGCATAGAATTCCATAGTGTACAAATACCACCTCTTATTGATCCATTCATCAACTGAGGGACATCTAGGTTGGTTCGATATCTTTGCTATGGTAAATAGTGCTGCAATGAACATGGTTGTGCTAGTGGATTTAGTATGCCCTAGTTTCTGGATGGTTGGGTAAATGCCAAGTAGTGGAATTGCTGGGTCATAGGGAACTCTATGTTTAGACTTTTGAGGCACTGCCATACTGCTTTCCATAGTGGTTGAATGAGTTTGCACTCCAACAATCAGTCTAGTAGTGATCCCTCCTGGCCACATCCCCTCCAGCATCTGTTGTTATTAGTTTTCTTGATCCTGGCCATTCTAACTGGAGTGAGGTGGAATCTTAGAGTTGTTTTGATTTGCATTTCTTTTATGACCAGAGATGTTGAGCATTTCTTCATGTGTCTATAGGCCATTTTTGTTTCTTCTTCAGAGAAGACTCTCTTTAAGTCTTTGGCCCATTTTTTAATGGGATGGTTGTTACTTTGGAGATTAGTTTTGGAGTGATTCAATTTTTTGAGCTGTTGATATATTTTAGATATGAGGCTTTTGTCTGCTGTATGGTTGGTGAAGAGCTTCTCCCATTCTGTAGGCTTCCTAATTGATTTACTAGCTATGTCCTTTGCCATACAAAAGCTCCGCAGTTTCATGCACTCCCACTTATCCAGCCATTCTCTGATTTGTTGTGATTCTTGGTCTTTATTAAGAAAGTTTCGACCTGTGCCAAGGAGGCCTAGTGTATCTCCTATTCCTTCTTGTAATGTTTTCAGTATGTCAGCTTTTACCTTCAGGTCTTTGATCCATTTGGAGTTAATTCTAGTGCAGGGTGACAAAGAAGGATTTAACTTTAGTTTTCTGCAGGTGCTTAACCAGTTCTGCCAGCACCACTTGTGGAAGAGGAGTGGAGAGATTGGGCATCCTTGTCTCATTCCTGATTTTAGAGGGAATGGCTTTAGCTTTTCGCCATTAAGTATAATACTAGCTGTGGGCTTGTCATACACAGCCTTTATTATATTGAGGAATGTTCCATGGATCCCTAGTTTCTCCAGAGCTTTTAACATAAAGGGGTGTTGGATCTTGTCAAATGCCTTTTCTGCATCTATTGAGACAATAATGTTATTCTTGTTCTTGCTCCTGTTGATGTGTTCAATTATATTAATTGATCTGTGTATGTTGAACCAGCTTTGCCTCCCTGTAATGAATCCAGTTTGATCATAGTGTATGATTTTTTTGATGAGTTGTTGTAGACGGTTGGCCAGTATTTTGATGAGAAGTTTTGTATTGATGTTCATCAAAGAAATAGGTCTATAGTTCTCTTTCTTTGATGAATCTCTGTCTGGTTTGGGGATGAGGGTTATACTGGCTTCATAGAATGAGTTTGGTAAAGAACCTCCATTTTCAATTTCGTTGAAGAGCTTGAGGATTATTGGTGTGAGCTCTGTTTTGAAGACTTTATAGAATTCAGCTGTGAATTCATCTGGCCCTCGGCTTTTCTTAGGTGGAAGGTCTCTTATTGCCATTTCTATTTCAGTGCTTGAAATAGGCCTGATTAGTTGGGTTAGTTCTTCTTGGTTCAGTGTGGGTATGTTAATATTGGCTAGGAATTCATCCATTTCTTCTAGATTCTCAAATTTGTTGGCATAAAGGTTTGAGAAGTATTCCCTCGTGATAGTCTGGATCTTGGTAATTTCTGTCGTGATATTACCATATTCGTCTGCGATTTTGTTTCTTTCGGTATGCTCTCTTCTTTTTTTGGTAAGATTTGCTAAGGATTTGTCAATTTTGTTAATTCTTTCAAAGAACCAACTCCTTGTTTTGTTGATTCTTTCTATAGTTTTTTTTATTCCAAATCATTTTATTCTGCTTTGATTTTAATAATTTCCTTCCTTCTACTGGGATTAGGGTTATTTTGTTGCTCTTTTTCCAGGAGTTTAAGGTGACACATTAACTTGTTGGTTTGTGATTTTTCCAATTTGTTGTTGTAGGTACTCAGTGCTATAAATTTTCCTCTGAGTACTGCCTTTGCTGTGTCCCAAAGGAGCTGGTATTTTGTGTGCTCCTTTTTGTTAAATTTCCTAAACTGTTGGATTTCTGTTCTGATCTCCTCGATGACCCATTGGTGATTCAACAATGTGTTGTTCAATCTGCATGTGTTACTGGGTTTTTGTTGATGGAGATGTGTGTTCAGTTCCAATTTGTTGCCCTTTTTTTCTGAGAGCGTGCATGGAATTATTTCAGTGTTTCTGAATCTGTCCTGGTTCGTTTTATGGCCTAAGATGTGGTCTATTTTGGAAAATGTTCCATGTGCTGTTTAAAAAACGCATATTGTGTTGTTGCTGGGTGGAATATTCTGCAGATGTCTGTTAGATCTAGTTGGTCTATATAGTTGTTCAATTCTAAGGTTTCTCTGTAGAGTTTTTGCCTTGTTGATCTGTCCATAGGTGAGAGTGGTATGTTAAAGTCACCAACAATCACTGTGTTTCGATCTATGTATGGTTTCAGTGAAAGTAAAATTTGCTTGATGAAGTTTGGAGCTCCGGGATTCGATGTGTAGATATTTAGGATGATTATGTCCTCCTGGAGGAAAGATCCCTTTAGTAGTATGTAGTACATTTTCATTACTCCTTATTTTTGTATATTACTGATTATGTTTATGGGAATTTTTCAAAAGTGGGTTATAAAAAAACAGTGAGTATAGCTAGCAATTGTGAAGCAGAGCGCTTTGATATATTACAATCAATATCAATAGGATTTTCTACACTAATAAGACTAGTTAAAATGTACACTGACATTCACCAAAACAAGAAATGAATAAATATGATGGTGCTTTTATAATTATATTTGAAGATGAATATGTAATAATTGTGTGCTAAATATATATATATATATATACATATACATGTACATGGCTATGAACCTCATCTTTGGCCTGCTGTATGTAAGAAATATGTGTTACTCAACATAAGGAATGTTCCTTAGAGAAGGAATATCATCTGTGAGTGGGAAGGTTTGGCTTGCCACAAGTGATACAACTCGGGGGTCATTTGACACCATTGGGTTATTATTAATTGGGCTATTATTAATAATAGTTCCCAAAATCAGTCTGCAAGAGCCTGACAAAAATATGATTCTACTGAAGAAGATAAAATGCTAATCCTAATACTATTTTCCTCAGTTCTGCTTGATTTTATGTCTTTATCAGTGTATTTGTAATGAAGGAAGAAATGTATCATTTATGTTAGGTCAGACTATGTTCCTCAGTATTTAGCTCCATTACTTCTGAGCTTGCCTGTTATGTTTTAAATATTTGCCAAGCTGCCAACACCTTCTTAGCTCCATTTCTAAACAAATAAAATGACAACAAAACCATAATTTCAAACCCAAATATTTATTATGGTCATTGATAATGTTAATATTAGAAATACAATTTTGTGAACTTGCTACTTGTACTCCAGGGTTGTTTGTGAATTCGAATAGATATTCTTTTTTTGTTTATTCGGTTGGTTGTGGGACTTGAACTCTGGGCCTGGGCACTGTCTCTGAGCTCTTTAGCTCAAGGCTAATGCCCTACCCCTGAAGCCATAGTGTCACTTCTGGTTTCCTGGTGGTTAATTGGAGATGAGTATCATTCTTTTCTCTTTTTTTCCTCTTATGCTTAGTCTCATGTGGTTACTGTATCTGACTTTGTTACCTGGTATATTGTATCTATGGTTGTTTATTTGAAATGGAAAAGGGAAGCGGGACAAACAAGATGATTGGGAGTGGATGGGAGAAGGGAAATGGGGGCAAAAACACGAGCAAGGGTGTCAATGTGTAAGAGTAATGCACCTACTATCTGGCAAATATAACTGTAACCCATCTATATATTACCCCAACAATAAAATAAAATAACAAAAAAGAGTCATGGACTTTAGTGCCAGGTTGGCTTTGAACATCGATACTTAGATCTCAGCCTCCTGAGTAGCTAGGATTACAGGCGTGAGCCATGGCCTGTTTCTAATAGATATTAAGGAAATAAGAGAACATGAACATATTGACAGAGGTGATTCCAGAGTGCCTTAGTGTTTATTCTAAGCTTTATATTGGCCCTCCTTCTTCTCACTACTTATTTCTCAGCCTCTACCATCTCTTCTTTCCTTTTGTATTTCTTTCACTTTTCTTTTAAAAAGTCCTGCTTTTAAGTTTTTTATATTTTAAGTTTCTGATCTGTATGTCAACCCAAATCCATGCTCTGAAAGTCACCATTTCATACTTGTACCAGCTGGACACTTGGTGAGATTATATGTGGTCAGTGAAAACTCTTAAGAATAGAATAAAGAGACTTGACAGAGTAGACAGACATATGAGGGATTTTTGCCTTTATACAATGTAAGAACATAGTGTTCAAGGCTCTGAAATGGTGGCAAAACCCAGGCCTTCATAAGTTGGCAAATTCTCTTGATATATTTGTCTGGAACTTTACAATTTATAGAATTATGAGGAATACATTTCTGTTTTGAGTAAATTCTCTAGCCTGGAGCTGAAAATGTGAGTTAATGGTAGAATACTTGCCTAGCATGCATGAAGTTCTGGGTTCAAATACCTAGTACCACATAAACAGAAAAAAATGGAAAGCACTGTGGCTCAAGAGTGCTATTGATGAGTAAAAGAAGCTCAGGGATAGGGCCCAGGCCCTGAGTCCAAGCCCTAGGACTGGACAAAAATAAATGAATGAAAATAAATCATCTAGCCTATGGCACCTTGTTATATTAGCACAAACATATAAGATAAAATCCTTCAGGGATGGTTTCTTTTATGTACGTTAGTTAGGTGTGGTCAAAGAGTTCACTTAAAAGATAAAATTTCCAGGACTGGGAGTTTGGCATAGTGGTAGAGTGCTTGCCTAGCATACACAAGGCCTGGCCTTGATTCCTCCACACCACATACATAGGAAAAAAAAAAAAACTGGTAGTGGTACTGTGGCTCAAGGGTAGAGCTGTAGCCTTGAGAAAAGTCCAAGGACAGTGCTAAGGCCCTGAGTTCAAGCGCCACAACCAGCAAAAAAATAAAAGATAAAATTTCCCAGAGTCGAAACTGTAGCCTAGTGGTAGAGTACTCACCTAGCATGCACAAAGCCCTGGGTTCTATTCCTTAATACTACTACATAGAAAAGGCCAGAAGTTTGGCCTGGTGGTAGCTTGCTTGCCTAGCATGCACGAAGATTCAGGTTTAATTCCTTGAACTGAATCTTTGACAAAGTGAACTATAATATATTGCTCATGTCCCTGAGCAATATATTAGTAAATGAATTATGTTACTATAGTATATACTATGCTATGAATTGAAACTTTTATTCAGCTAAGATACAAATTTATGTTTGTATTACTGAGCATTTGACATGCCCATTCTAAAAATTGTTTTATACATTTTTTATACATTTGGTAAACTAGAATATCATAGCCAATTCAATGAAAACATGGATGTTTTAAAGACTGTAGGGAGTTTTACAGGAGTTAATTTTACAGAAAGCTTTCACATTTAGACAGTTATTTGTTTATATTCCTTGAATTTCATGCTATTTGGCACTAAAATTGATAACACTGATATCGAATTCAGAGGTTACTGTGATGAATATTTATAATTTTCTTTGTACTTAAGGCTTTGTTTAGCTAATGTTTACATATCTGCTCTCTTTAACAGAGCATGAAGGAAAATCAAAAAATAAAGCGAAATATAATTATATATATTCTAACCTGGTACTTATTACTCAAATTAATCATTATAATCATTTTGAATTAGGATATCTTTTCAATACTTTCTTCCCATACAGATAACTATAAGAAAGTGAAATTACAACATACTCAATGTTTCACAGCCTTCAATTATTCATATAGAACATGAAAGACTAATAATGTACCATCATTGAGGAAAAAATGTTGACCATTGGGAAACTTGAACAAGTAGACTGGGACAACATGTTCTAAAAGTTGGATTAACACAAAGCCAACAATATGTTCAACTGCTTTTTTGTGTGTGTAACTCAATAATTTTCCTCTAACTTCCCTAGTAAGAAATCCATTAAAATATTGATGCACTTTAAAAATAATTATGAAATATAATTCAAGTTCTTGGTCCGTAGCTTTCATTTAAGTAGGACTTTTTTCTTGGATCTTTGGAAAATAAATATGGATAAAGTCTAATATGTCTTATACTAAAGCCTTTGTTAGACAATATTTCCAATCACATATTAAAGCTAGTCAGAGAAATAAAAGCAAACCAAGAACTTGTTTACATTCGTATTTTCAGTCATGTAGCTCACATACTGTGCACACATATTTTTTTTTCCTTTTTACAACTATCCCCTCTTTTTTATATATTTTATTGTGATTAATAGTAGGGTTACATTATATTCACTACCCTTTCTCATGTCTCGGTCCCCATTTACCTCCCCCCCACCCTACCCCTCATCTTGTTTTCCCCCTTCCCTATCCTATTTAAAATTACCAAATAAACATATATACAATATATCCGATAATAAGATAAAATACTGTAACCATATGAGATAACCAAGGACAGCAAAAGAGATGAGAGATAACATAGTACATTAAGAACAACAATCACTCATTATGTGGCTTTTGTTTCTATATCTTAGAGGTCTTTTCATTTAGAGTCATTCTATATGGCCTTATATATCTAGGTTTTGTTCTGTTGTAAATCTCTGCTAGTAGAGCCCAAAGTTTCTACTGATTATGACAAATGAGGGAAACCAATGAGCCTATATTCCTTTGAATCTGGCTTACTTCACTTAATATGATCTTTTCTAAGTCTTTCCATTTCCTAACAAATGGGGCGATGTCGTTTTTTCTGACATCAGCATAGAATTCCATTGTGTACAAATACCACATCTTGTTGATCCACTCACTAACTGAGGGGCATCTGGGTTGGTTCCATATCTTTGCTGTGGTAAATAGTGCTGCAATGAACATCACTGTGCTAGTGGCCTTAGTATGTCATTGTTTCTGCACAACTGGGTAAATGCCAAGTAATGTAATTGCTGGGTCATAGGGAAACTCTGTTCAGACTTTTGAGGAACTGCCATAGTGCTTTCCATAGTGGTTGAATGAGTTTGCATTCCCACCAACAGTGTAGTAGTGATCCCTCCTTTTCACATGCTTGCCAGAATCTGTTGTTACTAGATTTCATCATCATGGCCATTCTAAGTGGAGTGAGGTGGAATCTCAGTTTTTTTGATTTGCATTTCTTTTATGACCAGAGATGTTGAGCATTTCTTCATGTGTCTATAGGCCATTTTAATTTCTTATTCAGAGAAGACTCTAAGTCTTTGGCCCATATTTTAATGGGATCGTTATTTCTTTGGCGATTAGTTTTGGAGTGATTCAAGTTTTTGAGCTGTTGATATATTTTAGATATGAGACCTTTCTCTGTTGTATGGTTAGTGAAGATCTTCTCCCACTCTGTAGGCTTTCTAGTTAGTTTGCTATCTATGTCCTTTGTCATACAAAAGCTCTGCAGATTAATGCAGTCCCACTTATCCAGATTTTCTTTGATTTGTTGTGTTTCTGGGTCCTAGTTAAGAAAGTTTTGACCTGTGCCAAGGAGACCTGTGTATCTCCTATTACTTCATGTAATTTTTTCAGTGCACACATATTTTTTGTTTAATTTTTTTTTGCCAGGCCTGGGCCTTGAACTCAGGGCTTGAGCACTTTTCTTGTGCTTTCTCAAGGCTAGAGCTCTACCACTTGAGCTACATCACCACGTCTGGCTTTTTTTCTATGTATATGGTACTGAGGAGTTGAACCCAGGTCTTCATGCATTCTAGGCAAGTACTCTACCACTAGGCCAAACTCCCAGCCACAAGCACACATATTTTTTCCCAGCATTAATAATGAAAAAGAACTTTATTAGCTTTGCTGTCATATATATCTATTATATTACTAAAAGAGATACCTCCTGTGATACTGAGTTAGGAAGTATACTGAAATAGAGATTTAATTGTGTTAAGTGAGTTTGGGGCTAAAGCATAGAGTAGAAAAGTTTCTAGAATGTTGTGGAAAGGACATGATTAACAGCTATGTGTCAAAGATTCTTGGTTCAGTTCCTCATTCATATTATTCTCATTTTGTAGCTGGTAGCAAAAAAATATCTAATTACTCTAGAAAACAATATGCCTTACTCGTTTAGTACTAGACAAAACCATTGAGTAACATGGAATCCTCACAGAATCCTAGCAGAGTCAGAATTAGTACAAATCAAGATTTACCACTTAATAAATTAATGCTTTCTAAGTATGATATTAATGTTTATTTTTGAGAGAGACTATATGAAAAGAGTTACTGTTATAGGCAATTCCTTGTTGACATGTGGGACTCAACATTTGACAGTTACAATTTTGTGGGAATCCTGTTGGAAAATCACTGTCAGATTATGTAGGTTCTCACTTGTATTTGACAAATACAAGTCCACAATAATGTCAACCTTCATCAAGGAGATATGAACCTAGATGCTTGAGGAAGCTAGGGTGAAACACTCTGTGGAGTAAACTTGCCCTTGGCTTATGTTTGGCAATCACTTAATGCTCAAAAGTAGGAAAACAGTGGGTCAGGAGTTTGGCCTAGTGGTAGAGAGCTTGTCTAGCATGCATGAAGACCAAGGTTTGATTCCTCAGTACCACATATATAGTAAAAAGCCGGAAGTGGTGCTGAGGCTCTAGTAACAACAGAGCTAGCTTTGAGAAAGCCCAAGGATAGTGCTCAGGCTCTGAGCTCCAGCCCCATGACTGGCAAACAAAACAAAACAAAAAAATAAGTAGTAAAAAAGAAAATCACAGAAGTCCATGCTGACTTAGCAACACAATTCAAACAGGTTAGGTAAGACTTTTTTTCAAATACTGATAACTGTGAGAGAAGTAACAGCTTGAGAAAGAACAGTTTGGGAGGAGAAATGGTAAGAAAAACAGGATAGGGATCTCCTACACTCAGTCAAAAGGTACTGGGCTACAAAAAAATTTAACTCTTCACTGTCCTAGACCAAAGGGAAGTGTTGCCTCTTCCTAGGAAGGTATACTTAGTTCTGTGAGAAGCATTTTTATTGTGAAGAGATTGTCAAAGCATTGCCCTCCTGAGCAGAATTGCTGTCAGAATTCTGTGGAAAATCTGGTGTTGCTTCACTGAATGCTAGGATTCAAAGGAACAATCAGTCCTGTGGGCTGTGGCAAAGATTGTGTTGCTCTTTCCCAGGACAAACCAAAAGATATGAATAAAACTATAAAAAGAATAATCAGTACAGTTTTCAATTATAAAAGTGTCAGCATAATACTCCTCATTATAATGCACAGTGAAATCTGTCTTCTGACTACTGGTAGGAGGCATAGGAATGCAAAGGTTTTAGAGGGTTTTAGCAGATGCGGCTTCTTGGGGGATGATTATTGTGCTGAAGAACAATTGATTATTGTGTCTCTGTCTGTCACAAGTGCAGTTCCAGGTACACAAGTGGTAAAATTTGAGCCTTAAATATGAAGGTCCACACATCTGTCTGCATGTTGCATACTTCCATGTTTTTAACTCTTTTGTGATATTTTATGCATCTAAATCCAGTTATATATCTTTAGGTAAAGAAATATGACAATTTTAACATTTGCTTGAACATTAACCTTGGTATTGTGTTTACCTTCTTAGAAATGTATTTATATTATTACCAAACTTAAAAACTTAAAAAAGGGATCTTTATCTGACATATGCCTGAGGAAAAGGAATCTATATGGTGCTTAACTTTGTCATCTCTCCAGAAATAGTCCTCAGCTTTTTATCAGGATTACGTAGGATGTTTGGTTCTGAAGTAATTCACACACTTTTGTGTGTGAGGAGACCTCGGTTCTTGACACGTAAGTTATTGATAAAGATTCCTTGCATTTTTTTCATCCACAGTAAGTGATAAGATAGGCAGAGATTGAATGACACCGATGGTAAGTGCAGTCATCTATTATCTAACCACATATGTGGCCTATTATTATTTATTGTATTATCTAGTGCTCAGAGAGTACCAATCATGAATATGACAATAAAAAACTAAACACACAGAATATCAAGTGTCAGGAAACTTTGGGGTCTTTCTTGGGAATGAATTACCACAGTATTCATTAGTTTTGTTTGATTCATGATTTATGCAATGAAATTAAAATTAACACTTCTCATGAAGACTTTTAATTGGCTTTCCTGGAGCATATGTGTAGTGTATACTAGGTGCCTCTCAGAACTTGCAAAGTAAACAAGTAACCAGGTGATTGAAAGTAACTGGATTAAAGTTGTAGCTGGGTAGGACTTGGGAGCTTATTTGAGGTTAAGTGGTCAAGAGTCAAACACATCTACTCTAAGGTCATCCAAACTGAGGAGAAGAATAAAATAAACACCCTTAGATAAGTGACAGTGGTGTATTATGTGCGGTCCTGAGTGAATTTAGATAGTAAGAAGAGATTAAGGATGGGAAGAAGAAGATATAATTGTTGATAAAAGAGAAACCTGGGAGTCAGAAACAGAAGTAGCAAAAAATTTCAAGATGTTTCATAAAATCATTGGCATTGCTTAATATAATCCTCAATTGCTTCATAGAAGATGGATAAAATTATGAGTACCTTACTCTTGAATCCAAAGGAATGCAGGCCTATCCCGGAAAATGCTAGGCATGAAAACATCTGGTTGTCCATTGTTCAAATATTTCCTAGGTGTTTCCAGACCAACTCTCAGAGGACTCCATGAACACTTCCAAAACTTTCAAGAGTGGCCTGGCCAGACTCCTATGTCACTTTACATTTCTCTCTCTGTCCCAAAGTTCACCTGTGGGATGAGAAAAATCCATAGCAAGTGAGTTTAGAGAATTGATTTTTCATGAAGGGAATCTGTCTTTCTTACATAAATGGACTCTCTAGTAATGGAACCTCTATTTTACTTACCTTTGGGATTCCTGGATGCAGAATATTTTCTCTTTCCATTATAGATCGAGAAATACAGTACCTGAGAGACAAGGAGATGATATGGGATATGGTATAGAAACACAGAACACCAAACTCTTCATTTATCTTCTAACCCAGAGTCCCACTATGAAGACCATGTATTGCCTTAGTCATTTAGTGCTCCTTGCTCATGATGCTTAACTGTAATTGTTGTCTCTTTGACCTTTATTTTAATCTCTCTTAACTCTATTAATATGTTTATTTATTATATTATGTCACAGAATCTGTACTAAATACTACTCAAAGCCAGATACAAAATAAAAGGATAAATTGATTTTTGTGCATGTGGGAGTTAGGAGGGGGTCTTGTGGCTGTACTCTGGGCCTAGCACTGTCCCAGAGCTTATGAGCTCCAGGCTACTGCCCTACTCTTGGGCCTGGGCTTTGTCCCTGAGCTCTACACTTCAAGGCTAATGCCCTAGCCCTGAAGCCACAGATCAACTTCTCGTTTTTTCTAGTGATCAATTGGAGATAAGAGTCACAGGTTCTTTAGTGCCTGGGATGGCTTTGAACAGCTATCCTCAGATCTCAACCTCCTGAGCAGGTAGGATTACAGGTATGAGTCACCACGGCCAGATTATTTGGGGAAAAAATGTTGAGATTAAATTATTAGGAATTTGATAAACTGACTTTTATATGAGAATCGCACAGTTTATTATTAATTTACTTCTTTTTAATACAGAATAGATAAATTTTATAAGTATATATATGTATATATATATACATATATATGTGAAAATGTGTACCTATGGTATTTTGTCTGTTTCTTGAGAATGTATATGTAAGAAAATATGTGTATATCTGTATTGTATACAAAGATATCTTAAAATTCAAACACAGTGATGGCTACATGTTTTCACACAAACATATATTACTGGGTGTCTTTAGTTTTTGTAACATGGAAATTAAGATCTGATGGCTAATTTCAATTGAAATTTCTATAATATGCAATGATTTTTTCAGATATTTGTGAACTAGAAAATTTAAAATTTTCTCATATGGAAGTACATTTCCATATCTTCATATAATTTTTAATTCATACCTCCCACACCCTCAAGGAAGTACACATGTAAAATATACAATTATGAGCATATTATAATTATTTATTACAGAAGATATAATGATAACTTAGGAAAAAAAATCTATCTATGGTCTGGTTTGTTCCTGCTGCTAATTCAAATCTTATCATAGTTCTAAGTGCTACTACACAGATACTCATGTCTGATTGCTGATTCCTGCTGTCCAAAGAACACATCTGAAAGTCATGAGGGACCACACAAAGATGTATTTTTTGAAATGTCAGCACTTTTCTCTGCAATGACTTAAAGAAGATGAATGCTATGTACTGCCTTATAGACCAAAGCGATACTCAGCATTTTATCTTGTTGCCATGGTCTTTTGACAGCAAAATATGCTACACAATCTGGGCTAATGGCTAGGAGAGTATGAAACTAACCCAAAATATGAATATTTATTTGGGGAGAATGGTGAACATAGAGAACTATTTCAATATTGGTAATTTAATAAAAATTGGATAAGCCGTTAAAGAGGCAGCATGAATCATCAGGCTAAGTTCTGTGACATGGATACAAAAGAAATACACACTCTAAAATTTCCATGGCTTTCATCTATCACAAAAAAAAATATTTCATTGATACTTGTGCTTTTTTTAATGGGTGACAGTAGAGGGTTTTTAAAGCAGAATCTCAGTATTTGCTATTGAGAATTCTATCACTGAATCATATTGTCAGTTATTTGTTTTATTTTCCGATAGTCTCACCTTTAGCCCAGAGCAGGCTTAAACCATGATGCCCCTTAATTCTACCACACACTGACTTGTGATTATAGGTGTTAACTATCATGTCTATTTGCCTGACTTCTGTTGTTCTTCCTTTGTTTTCCTTTGTTCTTCCTTTGTTTTCTCCTCCTTTCCTCCTCCTCCTCCTGGTCCACATTTTCCTACACCATCATCTTATTCTCTTTTCTTCTTTTCTAGTTTTCTCTCTTTCGTGTGTGTGTGTGTGTGTGTGTGTGTGTGTGTGTGTGTGTGTGTGTTAATTTAGGGTCTTGCTCTTTTTATTTGTGTTGAATTTGACTTATGATATGCTAATATCCAGTCTCCACCCCTGAAATTATAGGCATGAGCCATCAATGCTATTAAGAATACTGTCTAATTTTTCTAGCCTTTATGTCTACTTTATCAATATTAGTGATATAAAATGAAATATTTACTCATATCACATATGGAACATGTGATTAAAACACACTTACATATTTCCAGGCAGAGGTTAAACGTGAGCACTCATATGAAGTAGATAATTCCTTTCAGATTAATTTGGAATTCTCTTGTGTGTGCCATAGAAATTACTCATAATGGTGAACAATAAGCAACAGCCTAAGAAATCACAATTCCAAATGGGAAAACAATATTAAATTTTTAATTTTTGTTTTAAGCAAAATTCGGTCTTATTAACATTCATGTAGAAAACAAAAAAATAAAATATAGTATGAATAGGAAATTCTAAAATAGGAAAAATAAATTCTCATCTTCTGAATATTACTTCAGTGTTTAAAAAAGTTTTGTTATCTCAAAATGTAAAATATTTGAAATAAAGTATTAGCTACTGTACTCATGGACATACTACTATGAGAACTTTCTATTCACTTGAATTTCTTGATATCACTGTTTCACAATGATACATTCCCACAAAACTTCACAGATATTAGTGAACATAGGAGAAATAATGGGGAAAAATCCATCTGGTTTTCTATCTAATTCAACGTGGTCTTTCCTAATTTATTCTTTTTTTGTCACTTAAAGGCTATTTATTGACAATGTAACTTTTCAATTTTCCAGGAAAATGTTTATGAACAATTTCTTGACCAATTTCAGGAAATTTCAGACAATCAATATTGATTTTTGATAAAATATTTTAAAGCAAATTTCATATTAGACCCTGAAAATAACCCAAATATCAACAACAATATTTATGTTGTAGAACTAGTTTCCTAACGGGCTTCCAATTTTTTTCAAATATTTTTATTGTTATTAATAGAAGAGTTACATGATATTTGCCAGATAGATGGTTCATTAATTCCCATACACTGATACCCTTTCACATGTCTTGGTCCTCATTTCCTTCCCCCCCACCCCCACCCCTCATCTTGTTCTCCCCGTTCCCTATCCAATTTCAAATAAAAAAATACAAATATATCCGATATATCAGGTAACAAAGTGAGATACTGTAACAATATGAGATAACCAGGGGACAGCAAAAGAGATGAGAGATAACATAGTACCTTAAGAACAACAATCATTCTTTATATGCCTTTTGTTTCTACATCCTAGAGATCCATTCATTTAGCGTCATACTATATGGCCTTTTGTATCAAGGTTTTGATCTATTGCAAATCTCTGCTAGGAGAGCCCAAGGTTTCTACTGATTATGACAAATGAGGGAATCCATTTAGCCTAAGTTTCTTTGAGTTTGGCTTACTTCACTTAATAAGATTTTTCTAAGTCTTTCCATTTCCTAACAAATGGGGCAATGTCATTCTTTCTAACAGCAGCATAGAATTTCATTGTGTACAAATACCACATCTTGTGATCCACTCATCAACTGAGGGACATCTAGGTTGGTTCAATATCTTTGCTATGGTAAATAGTGCTGCAATGAACATCTTTGTGCTAGTGGATTTAGTATGTCCTTGTTTCTGGATGATTGGGTAAATGCCAAGTAGTAGAATTGCTGGGTCATAGGGAAGCTCTATGTTTAGCCTTTTGAGGAACTGCCATAGTGCTTTCCACAGTGGTTGAACGAGTTTGCACTGCCACCAACAGTGTAGTAGTGATCCCTCCTGGCCACATCCCCTCCAACATCTGTTGTTATTAGTTTTCCTGATCCTGGCCATTCTAACTGGAGTTGTTCTGATTTACATTTCTTTTATGACCAAAGATGTTGAACATTTCTTCATGTGTCTATAGGCCATTTTTGTTTCTTCTTCAGAGAAGACTCTCTTTAAGTCTTTGGCCCATTTTTTAATGGGATGGTTGTTACTTTGGAGATTAGTTTTGGAGTGATTCAATTTTTTGAGTTGTTGATATATTTTAGATATGAGGCCTTTGTCCATTGTGTGGTTGGTGAAGATCTTCTCCCACTCTGTAGGCTCCCTAATTAATTTACTAGCTATGTCCTTTGCCATACAAAAGCTCTGCAGTTTAATGCAGTCCCACTTATCCAGCCTTTCTCTGATTTGTTGTGATTCTTGGTCCTTACTAAGAAAGTTTCGACCTGTGTCAAGGAGGTCTAGTGTATCTCCTATTCCTTCTTGTAAAGTTTTCAGTTTCGGCTTTTACTCCTGTATTTAAAGAATCCTATAGACTCTATTCCCAAGCTCCTTGAGCTGATTCAAAACTTTGGAAGGGTAGCAGGGTATAAAATTAACCCTCAAAAATCAACTGCCTTCCTCTACGCCAACAGTGAGAGGAATGAGGCAACAATCAGGAAAGCAACTCCTTTTGCAATAGCTTCAAAGAAAATAAAGTACCTAGGAATTAGCTTAACTAAGAATGTAAAGGGCCTTTTTGATGAAAACTTTAAAATCCTGAAAAAGGAAATTAAAGCAGAACTAAGGAAATGGAAAAACCTCCCATATTCCTGGATTAGAAGAATCAATATCGTGAAAATGACAATCTTGCCAAGGGCTATCTACAAATTCAATGCAATACCCGTCAATATCCCAATATTATTCTTTAAAGAAATAGAAGAGGCAATCCAAAATTTCATATGGATTAATAAAAGCAAAAATACTTCTTAGCAGAAAGAACAGAGCAGAAGGAAT
Organism: Megascapheus bottae; assembly: GCF_031878675.1. Taxonomy (NCBI): domain Eukaryota; kingdom Metazoa; phylum Chordata; class Mammalia; order Rodentia; family Geomyidae; genus Megascapheus; species Megascapheus bottae. The sequence goes on from NC_143515.1 coordinate 29,490,455, forward strand.
TTCAATACCAAACTTTAGACTCTATTATAGAGCTATAATTATCAAAACAGCTTGGTACTGGCACAAGAACAGGCCTGAAGACCAATGGAATAGAACTGAAGACCCAGATATTAAACCACAGACCTATGGCCACCTAATCTTTGACAAGGGAGCCAAAAAAATACAATGGAAGAAAGATAGCCTCTTCAACAAGTGGTGCTGGCAGAACTGGTTAAGCACATGCAGAAAACTAAAGTTGGAACTTTCTTTGTCTTTCCTCATTTATGTGTATTTCTAAGGAAGACCACACAAAATGAAATTATTCAGTAGCTTTCCAAGGAAATGCTAATGCATTTCACTGAGAATGTGCGAAATGCTTGAGAAAATAATAAGTTTAAAGGTTTAATTATGAATTTATTCACTACACTCCACAACAAACCAGCATCATTGAGTCTTACATTAGGGAAATTTTAGCTCAATTCAGTTAGGTTTGTTTATAGTCCATACTTTTCTCCTTAAAATATTATTCATTTCCTTGATTGTGTCTCACTATTAAAATTAATGTGGATGTTAGTGTTAGAAAATACGGTTTTCCTTTCTGTAGATTTATTCTAATTTCCTTGGTTCTTAGCATATTAAATAATGCCAATGTTTTTTAGCATATGAGCATATCATGTTCTGACTCATGCTGGTGATGTACTTGGAAGTGTACATATCCTAAATTTATTAGATTCTTAAGGAACCATGAGAAGCTACTCAACCACTCGGATTGATAACAGGAATCATATATTCATAATCCATTATTTCTTACTGATTACAGAGCAAAGGTCTCTTTTCATGGATGTTGTTTCTCCATGAATTTTAAAACATATTTTTAATATCTTTAATAGTTGTACACTTCAACAAAGAACACTATGAATGTGATGTATTTTAATTAATGTAACACCACCTTACAGGCTAGTGAATATCACATTTCTGCACAGATTGTAAGAATTGTGTTTTCCTATCCTATATATATATCTTTTAAAAGATATTTAAAAACATTAATTCTGTGAATCTGAAAATATGAAAATATTCCTGAACAAATCATTTTTAAAAAGGTTGAGCAAGGAGTGTAGCCTAGTAGTTGAATATCTTCCTTGGATGCAGGAAGTTCTAGGCTCGATTCCTCGGTACCACATACACAGAAAAATTCAGAAATGGTGTGGTGGCTTAAGTGGTAGAATGCTAGCCTTGAGAAAGCTGAAGCACATTGCCCAGTCCCTGAGTTCAAACTCCAAGACTGATAAAATAAATAAATTAATTAAATATTCTATTGCTAGAATTAGCTATATACATTTAGAAAACTGTAGATCCTAATGCACCACCCTGCAACAGAATCACTTTCAAATAGATCAAACAACTTTCCTATGACCCCATAATCACTCTCCTGGCTATTTATCCAATTGACCATAAATCAGGCCACCAATGCAATTGTGTTCACTGCAGCATTGTTTACAATAGCCAAGCTATGGAATCAACTCAGATGAACATCAGTGAATAAATGAATCAAAAATGTGATTTATATATTCAAGGAATCTTATGTTTCCATCAGAAAAATGGCATTGCTTCGTTTGTAAGCAAATGGAAATTACATAGAAAAAATTATACTAAGTAATCCAGACCCAAATAGGCTGAATGGATTCCAACATTTGTAATAGCCTGGATATGCCTATAAATCTACAAGTAAACCCAATGGACAGTTAAAGACAAATAATTAAACCTGGAGATGATTAATTGAACTGCAGTCTAAATATTTACAATTTACACAGTGAGAACAAAGGAGGATCTTCTTAGCAGAGGATCACAAATACTTAATAGCTATGTGCATAAGAGCATATCAAACAATGCTTATTGAAATGAATTCCAGTAAACAGAAACAAGATGTTTGTTTTTTGTTTTGTTTTTACTGTTTGTAGTTCTTTGTCCTTCCTTTTTTTCTTTCTTTCTTTCTTTCTTTCTTTCTTTCTTTTTCTTTTTTCTTTCCCTTTTCCCTCCCTCTCTTCCTTCCTTCGTTCCTTCCTTCCTTCGTTCGTTCCTTCCTTCCTTCCTACTTTGGTTTATTCCCCTTTGTGTCTTAAAAAAATTCTGTATCTTTTCTCTTGTATATAACTTTATCTTATTGGGGAACGGTAAGAAGAAGCACAGAAATAGTGAGACAAAGGGTGAATTAATTTATCAGTGAAATCCACTAGAAATTATGTTGGAAATGAAGTATACAACTTTAGGGGGAGGGAAAACCAGAGGAAAAAAAGTGGGAAAGTGCTAAGGAGCAGTGACTTTGTTCAAAACATTATATACTCATTTTGTGAATCATGTAATTGATACCCCTCTGTATATCACCTTTACAATAAAATTAAAATTAAAAAGGGAGGGGTGGGGGAGAGAAACAGGGACAAAAACCTTGAGAAGGGGTATGAATGAATGAGAAGTAATGTACCTACTAACTCGCCAATGTCACTGTAACTCCTCCATACATTACCCAAACAATAATTTTTTAAAGAAGTAATATACCCACTACCTGACAAATATTATTTCTCTATACATTACCCTGACAATGAAATACATTTATCTTGTGTCATTGTTGATCTTAATGTATTATGTTATTTCTCTTCTCTTTTGGTGTCCTTTCGTTAATCTCATAATGTCATGGTATCTGACTTTGTTACCTGGTATATTGTTTATACACTTATTTGTTTATTTGAAATAGGAAAAGAAAGGAGGAAAACAAGATAATTGGGAGGGAGAGAGTGGGGGGAGGGAAATGGGGACAAAAACATGAGAAGAAGTATTACTATAAGAGAAGTAATGCACCTACTATCTGGCATATGTAACTGTAACCCCTCTATACATTACAATTAAAAAAATTTAAAAAAAGCTATTGCTATCTGGGTTCTGGAGGCTCACACCTATAATCCTCTTGAGGATTGAGTATTGAATCTGCTACTCAGGAGATGGGGATCTGAGGATTGCAGTTCAAAACCATCCCAGGCAGGAAACTCCATGCTACTCATTTCTTCAATTAACCCACATAATAAAGGAAATGATGCTGTGGTTGAGTGGTAGCCCTGAGCAAGAGAGCTCAGAGACAGTATCCAGTTCTTGAGTTCAGGCCCCATGACTGATAAATGAATGAATGAATGAATAAAAAGCTCTTGATTGGAGGGAAGGGTACACATAATGTGATTGATGGGCTAAAAATAATTGAAACAGAGTGGTAATGTGTAAGAAGATATAATGTTGAAATCTTCCTCCTTCTCATGTAACTGATATAAGCTGATAAAAATGACATTAAAGGAAAATTCTTAAGGAAATATGTAATTTTCATGCTTTAGGAAATGTTTTCAATGTGATTGACACTGCAATAAGTTTCACAAGCTGACATTGTATAGTATCTGATTCAAATTCAATAGCATTACTTAGAAAATGTTTCTATAGTTGACTTTTTATAAAACTTGAAGTTTTATTTACATGGAGATTGTGCTTGATGGATTTAATAGCTGAGCTGGCATTCTACCACTTGAGCTGTGACTTCCCTTCTGCTTTTGTTATTTATTTTGAAGATAGTGTCTTTCATAATATTTCTACTCATGCTGATTTTCAAACACAATGCTTGGATCTGGTCCTCCTAAGTACCAAGACATATAGTTCTGAGCCACGAATGCTTAATTCTTTAATCAGTCTTTATGTTCACAAAATCCTTGATGAATACCTTTTTGTCTTCAATTATTAACAATATATAATATAATATGAAGAACATCTAATTTTGTGTTTGTTACTGACTTTGAATTCTAAGTATCATATTGGTTAGGTAAATAGTCTAGGACTAGAACTGAACCCTTCCATACACTTCTGACCATTAGCTTGGATTATAGGCATTCACCACTGGACCTGATCCAGAATAAATACCTATTTCTAATCACACAGTACCCCTATTGTTGCTACCTTCTCTTCTATTCTCAAAAGACAGAAACATTGAACAACATTTCACTTACTTTTAATAAATTATGGAAAAGTACTTGCCAAAGTCCTCGACCCAGGAAAACTATACGAAAACTCATCCCCAAATATCAGGGAAATCCAATCAAAGAAACCTCAGTTTGCTTGGCAAATAATAGCTTTGTCAAGAAAATCCATTTTTCAATACAATTTATTGTTTTCTGTAGTATTTCAAGCACACACACATATATATTCTACTTTTGTAAATAATTTCTGTACAATTACGAAACTCAAATTTTGCAATTGTCAAAGCAACAAAGTTAAAATTAATATAATATACGTAGGATTTATTTTCAGTATGAAGCATCAAGAGTCTTATTATCCTTCCCCATTTTCCCCTTATTTGAGATTATACCTGAATTACCCTGAGAAGCAGTTATTCATTTTAATATATTCTCCATGCATCTTAGATTCATTTAAAAAGATGCTAGTATTGGTGCCCTTTCTATAATGTAAAGCAGCTGATTACTGAAAATAATTATATATGATTCTGTTTAAATTTTTATAGATTTGCTCAATGTCTAAAACAGATATATAGACTAGTACAGCTGATGGAAGAGTTGAACATAAGAGGATGTTCCTAGTTTGTATTTCGTAGTTTTGTTTTCCCTTATTTACCAAAGGAAATGAAGTTGTTGTTGTTGTTGTTGTTGTTTAACTCTACAAAAACATTTGACACTGAAACTCTATTTCTTGATCTCATTCATGTCTTATATCATTACCTTCTAGTTTACTACACAGTCCATACAGAAGCTTCTTTTTTATATTTGCTTTAAAAAGTATTTTCAAAACATGAGGTCTGCACTGAAGAAAGATAGAGTAATGTCAGAAAGCCAAATTAAATTACATGTTCTCAGATTGTCAGAGAACAAGAAATGTTACTATAAAAGAGTTTTCCTCCACAGAAACAAATATCATGCCTCAGAGAAGTGGATGAAACACTTGTTTCAGACATGCCACAGTTATTCTTTCAATGTGCAGATTCTGACTACCAAGACAAATATTGTCCTCTATGTAAAAAGAAAGTCATATTTTAGGTACTGTCAAGACATTTTTCAGTGGACTTACGTCTAAGAAAATGAGCATAAAAGAGAATGATGCTTCAATCTAGTCTTCAAATGAAGCATCAGAATCATCGAATTGCTTTATCGACCTAAAAAACTAGTGAAGTCTACGAAGGCCATATGTATCTGAATCATTTCATATGACCCACTTTAATATCTCTTTGTATTACTGACCCAGTACTGGAGAATAGCTCTTCCTTATGTACTATGAATAACTTTCCTTCTAAAACTTATTTCTTTATTCAGTAAGAAGTCATATATTTCCAAGACTTTATCAATATATTCACCTCCGTTGTGATTAAATCCTCATTTGAAATTAACTAATGTCTATCTCATTTTAGTTAATCTTCATATGATACTTTCTTACAGCATTACTTAAGAAACTTGTAGGATATGAGTATAAATCATGTTGACCTGAATCAATACCGATGTGTTTTCCCATGCATTTCAGACTTTTTAAATACTATGCAGAACCAACAAACTATTAAAGGGCAATTTAGAAGTTTCCAGCATATCTCTTCCATTTTATTGGACACCATAGAGGCCAGTGGAATAGCTTTATAATGCAGAATTATCCTGTTTGTAGAGACTGCCCACGAAGTAGCAATATACCTGCATGAGGTAGTATTCGTTAAAGAATGGAGAGATGGTGTGGAGAGAGGTATTTGCTCTCTCAGTTTAAATATACTCCAGTCTTGTTAGTATACCTCTTGAAAAACAAAAAAATCTTAGACCAAGCAATCCAAAATTCATACTTCCAATGCTAATACAAACAACAGCAATGATGCACAAAGGCTACTTAGTGCAACGATATTTAAAATTATACACATTTAATTTAGACTTACTGTGGAAAATCAGTAATAGAAGCAAATTTATACCCTAACTCCTTTATTAAGTTTTTCCAAACAATTATGTTGCCACTTGACAGTTTTGTTTTGTTTTGTTTTTTTCCCCTAACCACAGAGTCTTCCCAGGGCTGGGAATAGGTTTGGCACAAAATGTGTCTTAATAGCTATGATTATGAGAAAGCCCCCCTGGGACAGAGATTGGGTTGAATTTTGATCCTAGTTCCTATTTGATAACAGAATTAGGCCAATATCCTTGATATTCATGGAAAAATCCAAAACAACCAATGTTGCTAAAATGTAATATGAACATTTTAACTGAATTGATGAAATTGTACCTGAACAATATTGAGGAAAGCATTCAGAAAAAAAGAAGCTCCATAAATGTGTAGCTCAGATAAACAGCAACATCTATGAAAATTTTCAAAAAATCAGATAAGGAAGGAAGTGACTAAAAAAGGACTGGAAAGTATGGTATAACTGCGTTATTAAGCAGAAAACTAACATTTACTCTCAATAGGAAATTGCATCAGTTGACACCTGAAGATACTAAATTCTTATTTTAAAATGACATTGTATGCGAATATGTATAAATATATATATATATATATTGTTTTCCCACCATGATTTTCTCCTGGTTGCCCCTCCCTACTCTCCTATCCCCAAGTTCTATAGCTCATTTCAACATAAAATCTAGTGAGTGTCACTGTTGCGTTATTTTACCATTTGTTCTGTTGCTTTTCTGATTCCCTTTCCCTTCAATTTATCAGATAAACAAATACAAGACAAAGGTTACAGAAAAAAAACAGAAAAAATATAAATAAGTGCACACAGGACATTATATGAACCTCTTGTTTCCAGTTCTTGGAGTTCATTTTTAAATGCTTAATTACATATGGTCCTATATTCATTAGCAAAATCATTATCACACTACCTCAAATCCTATGTACATAAAGTCATACAGGATGAAACTAAATGAAATGAACTCTAGGTTATGGAAACAAAAAGTTTATCTTTGGGATTGTTGTTCATAATGGACTATGTGAAGTTATTTCTTTTCTCTTTTTTTTTTACTTATGGTTAATCTCATGTGCTTACTGTATCTGACTTTGTTACCTGGTATACTGTAATATACTTTCTTGTTTATTTGAAATAAGGAAGGGAAGAGGGGAAATAAGATGACTGGGAAGGGGGAATGGAGGAAGGGAAAGGAGGACAAAAACATGAGGCGTGGTATCAAATTTCAAGAAGTAACATACACACTACCTGACCATTGTACTGTGACCCCTCTATACACTATCCCAACAATAAAATACAATAAAAAAGAAAAAAAATCATAATCAAAATCTCAGAAGTAATAATTTATCTCATCAATTTTGCATGATCTATTTGCTTTTGGAAAATATTGAGAAATTATAAGGCTCCACCAAGGTTTAAAGAAATCAGAAGCTTTTCCAACTTCAAGGATGCATGTTTTCTCATATATATATATATATATATTTAATTTAGATTTGATTTATAAATACATTTGTGAACATACAATGTCATATGCATATGTAAAAAATATGCAAATAAAGTATTATATATTTAGGAGAGTATTTTAATTTAAACAACTACTTACAATCTGACAAAATATCAGGAATGTAAAACTCAAGATATCAGGGAAGGGAATGAGTTCCAGGACAGAGGGTCAAGGAATGAGGGGAGAAATCGTGTAAGCATTCTACCATAATATCCTCCCTCCCTCTCTCTCTCTCTCTCTCTCTCTCTCTCTCTCTCTCTCTCTCTCTCTCTCTCTCTCTCTCTCTCTCTCTCTCTCTCTCTCCCTCTCTCTATCTATATCTATCTATCTATATCTATATATGTATGTATATAAAACTGAAGCTAAGAAAACTGAAGTTATGGGTCAGGTTTGGAGAGATGAGCAGGAATGATGAAAGGGTGACACTGATCAAGATATATTGTATTCATAATTGCTCTGTTGAATTGAAACTCCTTTGTACGACTACTTAATGATCATTAAAAAATAATAAAAATGTAAATTAGTAATGTTCTACCTGCAGTGATATTATTAGTGAGCATTAACCTTCTTTCATGAAGAAAGCAGTAGATGCTCTCCTGGCTTTGAAGTTGTAGCTTTTTATAAATATTACCTTAATACTAGCAGTCAGTATTATTAAGCCAATATAGTCTTTGATCATTTCTGGAAATGAAACTATTACTTTGATTTTTATGGCTGCCTTATTGTTTGCATTGCTTTCATTTCCAAATATGGTGTCCCCACGACAGTATCTCTACACATCTCCTAGTTTCTAGCAATGATAGTGCTTGACAGAAGGCTGAGTAAATGAGGTCAGTGTGGAGAGAGAGATTTCCTGAACATAGCAAATTTACTCCTTGTTATGTTATGATTTCTAAATGCAGTGAACATATGATGTGGTGATTCACTGGCAAGATAAACTATAGATTTCAGCTGTCAGCACTTTGCTATGAATCTCCATAGTGATGCTTGAATTGGGCGGGTAGACGCCAAGTACTTCTAATGGCCTGGAATTACATCTCCTCAAAGAGTACACAGATAAAGACAGCCAATTAACTCTCACCATCTTAAGGCACGAATAGGCTCCAGCACCTAGAGCAGTAAAGGCTTCTTGAATGCTTTTGGAATATTTGAATAATTTAAGCATTTTCTTTTTATATAATTCTAAAAATCAAAATGTATGCGATTTTATGATGGCTATATAATATGACTTTCCCACACAATTACAATTTTCTTTCTAAAAATCTGAATTAGCTGAGTATATTTTTCCACCAACTTAATTATATAAATAAGTATGAGTTTGTCAAATTTATTTATTTGATCATTGCTAATATACAAAAATACTTTTTTTTTCTATTCTTTCTTCTTCTTTCTTTTTTTGCCAGTCCTGGGGCTTGAACTCAGAGCCTGAGCACATTCCATAGTCTTCTCAAAGCTAGAGCTCTACCACTTGAGCCACAGCACCACTTCTGGCTTTTTCTATGTATGTGGTAATTGATTTCAGGTCTTTGTGCATTCTAGGCAAGCACTCTACCACAGGCTTCTTTTACTTTTTCTTTTCTTTTCTTTCTTTTCTTTTTTTTTTTTTTTACCAGTCCTGGAGCTTGATCTTTGGGCCTGAGCATTGTCCCTGTGCTTTCTTAAGGCTAGCGCTCTGCTACTTGAGCCACAACACCATTTCCAATTTTTTTTTTCTGTATATGTGGTACCAACAAATCAAACCCAGGGTTTGATCATTTGATGAATCTTGATTCAATTAATCATTTGATGAATCTTAACTTCTCTTTTGTTTTCTTTTGCAAATAAGACATTCTGAATTGCATCCTGTACCCAGTAAAATTTACCTCAGAGAAAGCTTATTGCATCCACTCTCATACAGAATATATATTTCAACCCTATATGTGAGATTCTCTCACATGTATTAAAATCAGTTAAATGTTTGGTATGACATTGAACATTTTTTGCAGATTTATTAATTCTAACTCTCATATGAAAGGCAGAATTCTCCTCTAAATTCACCTGTGTTTCATCTCAGTCATGTAGACCTTCATGTTACAGTAATGTAGCTTTCATGCTATCACATATTTTCACCACGCAGCTGCCCCTCAGGAAAGTCAAGTCTCCAGTATCTTTCTGGATTGTTCCAGACAAAGAAGTAACCAGCTGCAAATTCTAAATTAGCAGTAACGATGATGAAAGATAGAAGTTATTTAGTTGGTTTTCATATAATTATTATATTACAGAGCTTTTTCATATGTTGATATTAGTCAAATGCACTTGACTACCTTAGAAACAGATTTGGGTTCCCAGAAATATTTCTTTTTTTTCCATCCTCTTGTCTCAGACATTTCCCCCTCTAACTATCCTGACTTATTTTGTTGTCAGTTTCTCAGGTCAACTCACTGAACTCTACTGTAACTCCTCTTGTTTTGTCCTCAAAACAAACAAACAAAAAAAAAACATAGAGTGTGATTTCTTTTCAGTGTGAATTCTTGTTCATGAACTAACATGTCAAATTAATTTTAGGATTAAATTATGCTCCATGCAAATCATATCATACCATTTTTATATGTGCTATGTTACTTGATAAGGCACTAAATGTTTAGACTTTTCATTGCCTGCAATTTCTATGACTTCAAATTCTGTTAATTCATCTTCTACAAAGGTAGTGATGAAAAACACATGAACAAATGGTGTTCCAGTATTTCAATAAAGTTTAATTGTCAAAAGTAATCACCATATTTATTTGTCCCTCATGTCCTAGCTAGGGGACCACTCACTATCTATCATGTAGTCAAATTCAGGTTCTACTGGAAAGTCTTCCCTTTATAATCAGAGGTTCCTGAATCAAGACCCCAAATCCCAAAGCTCTTCTACTTCTCACTGCTGACCTCCCTGCATTCAGAATCTTATGGAAAATTTATGGATATCGGTATAAAGATAAATTGTCATCTAAACTTGGGCCAGTATTGTATCTATTTAAGTATCTGAAACATTTATTAAATAAATGTGTGATAAGTTTCCTTATAGAAGTCTACTCAGAGGATTAGCATGTAAGGAGAATTGTCTTTAAAAAACTGTAATTACATTTTTATGACAAAATTGTATATTCTACCAAAATTTTACATAATCTATGTGTCCTATAGCATAAATAATATGGAACAAATGAGAAAAACATACTTAGATGAATTATTGAATTCACAATTCTTAGGTAGATTGTAAATGATTTTTCATGATACTAGCCATATTTAGGTACAGTATTTCTCATCCAAAATTCTAGCTATAAAAATGTCTTGAACTGTATTTGAATAGTGCACATATTTAAGTAGATAGGCTTGGCAAATTCAAATAAAAACTCATGTTTCATATGCATTTTACACATGTGAGTGAAGGCATTTTGTCAAATATCCTTAGATAAGTTTGCAAAATAAAGCTAGGTTTTATAGTGTAGGAGTTTCTACTTGTGGCCATATATTGGTAGCAAAAAAAGAGATTTTAATTCTTAGTTATAACTTATTTTGGATTTTTCTTTTTTTTTTCACTCTAAGAAAAGAGATTAAGTACTGAATGTACTGGGACTCATGGGATGTTAGAAAGGAGGCTCAAGAGAGGAGTTGTGCACAGACCAGTGTTTAGGATCCTTTGTAGGGCTGGTCATGTAATTGCCTAGAAGAGACAGCAAACCTCTGATTAGAATGCAGAAAGAATTTGCAGGCCAGTGTTCTCCTCTACTCCTGCAGTGAATCAGACAGCCTGATTAAGGGAATATGGGAAATCTAGTCTATTGAATCCCATGAAAAAGAACTTCTGAAAGAAGATAGGTTTGGGGTGCAAAACCAAGGTCACTAATCAGCACAAAATGAATTTAGTTATATTCACTTTCATGTTTGGAGAAGTTAGCTGTAATGATCACTTATGGGGTACAGGCACCAAAAGTATGAAATGTTCAGAAATACTGCTTTTCAAAATAGATACAGAAATTTAAAAGTTGACTATCGGCCTACCACCATCACTAAGGGTTGATGCTACTTGTTTAGTCTCTACCTTTTCCATTGGTGTGCCTCATTTTAGAAAAACTCAAGTTCTATACAAGGAGATTTTGTGATATTATTGAGATTTTTATTATTAATATTAAGATAATCCCTTACATGCTAGGGATACTATAATTACATAGCTATAAATGTGTATACATATACACATATTTCTTACTTTGTTTACTTAGTTCTGATATCTTCTCTGAATACAGCATTGTGTTAGATCATAAAGGGTTCTAAACAATAAACTTTTATTCTTTCAATGAAATGATCCATTTTCTTAATGATAGCATTATTTTAAAAACAACAGCTAATTTAGTAGATGCTTGAGAACATTCCAGGACTTGCATGTACTTCAGTTTAAACTTAGAGATAAAACTTTTGACAAATCCCATGATATTACTTAATTAAAAATTTTAAAAATCTTGCTGTCTCCTGAGAGTCTCATGTTCCCCCCCCTTCCGATACTGGTTTATTTGAGCCAGCAGGAACATGGTTGAATATTAAATTTAATTACTCCATCTGTTAGGAATTTAAGATATCTCACTTTTTGGAATTGTAGAAACTTGCATAAAAATGCAGGTCCTTGACTTTTACTGCAACACTACAAACAAAATTTACTTTTATTCTTACAATAATTAGTAACTAAAGATGCTTGAATTCTATCTGGATTTTTCTAATAATGTTTTGGTGATAAGGTGTCATTTGACCTCTATACATATACTTCACTTTAATTGGGGTAAAGATTTGATTCCACTCAGCAAGGCTTTTGTTTGTTTATTTATTTGTTTTTATATTCTTTGTTTTGCTTTTTAAACTCAGGGACTTTTTAATCATACGGCATTTCCTAATTTGTGAAAAATATATAATGTCTGTTTGTTGAAGTGTATTGTGCTATTTTAAACCTTAGCTTATAATGAGTTGATGGCATAACTTCCCAGCCTAAGTTGAAATAATTAGTGATAAAGCATTGGATACTCTCCTTTCTATCACACTTATTAAAGTATGTCAAAAGAGTGGGTCGAGGCTGACATAAAGGTTTGTGTGTTAATGATGCAGAAACAATAAAATTTATATCATATTCATGAAAAGATCAAACAACAACTAAGAGAAAAATCCATCATTAGTTTAGAGAACGAACAGTTTGGAAAAAAGATATGTTCACTATAATAAAGTAATTATGTATTTTGTATAATATATTGCTATAGACTCCAGAAATTTATCCATTATATCCTTGCACTATGATTTAAGGAAAACCACATGTGTTCATAAGTAATATTACTTATTAATTAAAAATTTTATAACTACCTACTAGTTCATATGCAGCAAGATATATTTCTTTTTTCTATTTTTCCCTGTTTTAGATCCTGGCTAAAATTTAAAATTAAATCACGTGAAATATTTATTAAGTGCCAGTGAAAATCCTTAACTTAAATTTCATAATTAATCCAAACATCTGCTTTCCAATTGCTTGATATTATTAGTTAGATCGTTTGTTTACTTAGTTTGTTCTTTTATTTATTCCCAGTCCTGGGGCTTGAACTACAGGTCTGGGAACTGTCACTGAACTTTGTCAATGCTAGCATTGATCCACAGTACCAGTTCTGGATTCTTCCATATATGTGGTACCTAGATTTCTAGGGCTTCATGAATGTTAGGAAGACACTCTACAACTAGACTACCCACCAGCCCAATAATTTAGTTTGATTATTAATTTGATTGATCATACTGGTAGAATAATAGAACCAATAATTGTGATATAATTTGAGTATTCCAGTTCTTAAAAATCATTAGGAGGCCATTATAAATTATTTCCCATGAGAAAAAAGGAGAAAGAGTGCTATGCTTGTATCATTTTTAGACATAATAAAATAAAACGCTATAAACTTTATGGGTATCTCTTGAAAACCCTTCATCTATTTTCATTTCACTAAAAGTAACAGTTTTACAAAACATTATTAATCATATATATATATATGAACATATGATATTGATAGATATATATGCCACATGTATCTTATATATGAATATATAAACATATATACATATGTTTTTTATTTCCATTTCATTATAGGTTATAATGCTTTTATATGTGAATATATATTATGATTAATATAGTTTTCTATGGGATTTAATCCTTATTAACATTTTTGCATGTTTTTATGAGCAAATTTTTGTATTGTATTGTACTGTCAGGGTAATATAGTATAGAGAGGTTACAGTTACATTCATCAGGTAGGGGCTACATTACTTCTTTTTTTTTCCAGTCTACTTCATTTATTTCAAATATTTGTAAAATTACAGTAGAAATGACAGAGGTTTGTATGTCTGTATGTTAAAATGTTGCTTTAAAAAAGCATACCATTCTAAACTATTACTCATGACTTTGTTTGTACATTAAACATTTTAATTTATAATTTAAACCCTATCTGAGTTATCACAAAGTATAAACTAGAAGGCTGAAATGAAAAAAAATAATCTAAGTAAATCTAAGACAAACACAGTGTAAATGAAAAGAACTTACAGAATTTGGATAGAAATGCAGCAATATTCAGAATTTTTTTTCACCATCTTGTGGGCTTGAACTCAGGGCCTAGGCTTTGTCCCTGATCCTCTTTATGCTTATTATTAGAGCTCTACCACTTGAGCCATGCACCATTTGCGGCTTTTTCTGTTTATGTTGCACTGAGGAATCGAACCCAGGGCTTCATGTATGTTAAGCAAGCACTCTACCACTAAGCCACCTTCCCAGCCCCAATACTCACTAAAGACACCAGCCCAGCCATGTTCATTGCAGCATTATTTACCATAGCTAAGAAGGGGAACCAACCAAGTTGCTTCTCAATAGATGAATGGTTCAAGAAACTGTGGTAAATACACACACACACACACACACACACACACACACACACACACACAGACACACACGGGAATTTTATGCTTCCATCAGAAAGAATGACTTCACCCTATTTTTAAGGAAATGGAAACACCTGGAAAATATTGTATTATATTGTTTCAATCATTTTGAAACACGATTTGATACATACCTTCCCTCAAGAGGTCATAATATCTAGCTGTGCTGTTTTTGACAATATTGATGCTGATTTTTATGACAGTCTACCTCCTCACTTTATGAAATCATTTATAAAACTTTAATGTGTGTGGTCTTTTTAAATCATTTATTGTTTTTCAAATAATTGTACACAGAAGTTACAATGTAAATTGTTCATTGTTCTCCACCAGTCACCTCTACACATTTTCCAGAATTCATTTCACACTTCCTACTTTCTCTTCTACATACGCTTATTAATTATTCTGTTTGTATTTGTTCTCCATTCCTTTTACCAACCGTCTGCACTATTCTCAGAAATCCCTCCCATTCAATTCTGCTTCAGTTTTCTGACATGAATTCATTTCTTTCAGAAAATTTGCCTCACTATCACATTCTGTGGTGATAATTAGAGCTGTTCTTTCAAATTTATCTTTAAATTTAATTTGGAAAATGGTGCCTTTCCTCTGAAATAAATTTTAGGATTGAGTGCTAGAATATTTTCATTTTTTAGAGCACTGGGAATTGAACTCAGGGTTTTAAGTTTTTGTAGGAACTTTTATATGACTTGAATCATGATACAGATGAGTTGTAGGTCTAAGATCAAGTTTTAGGCTGGTGGGTATTTCTATTTTGTTTTGTTCTACTGTTATTTGGGATTTTGTTTTTAAATGAATTAAGTTTTATGTCAAAGTGTCTACTGTGTCTAATTTCAAATTATTCACTAATTACATTTAAATTATTTAGTCTCTAATTTTATGACATTTTTATGCTTACAATTTGTCTCCTTTTCAATTTAATGTAGTATAATTTATTTTTTTGTGACTGTCCTGGGATTGACCTCAGGGCCTGAGCCCTCTCCATGTACCTTTCTCCTCAAATACAGTACTCTACAACTTGCTCTATTTTGGCTGTTTGTAAATTATTGGAGATAAGAGTCTCATGGACTTTCTTACCCAAGAGGGCGTTGAATACAAATCCTCATATCTCAGTCCTGAGTGCCTGGACTTATAAATATGGCCTACCTGCATCTAGCTTGTTTCCTCCATCCATGCATGGATGAACTTCTAGATATTGTATACATAGTAGTATGTTATAATCACCTGCAATCAGTGTCTTCTTGTACCCTGGAGCTTCTTCCTTCTGTTTAATAATGACTTAGTATCTAGTGACCAGTCTCACCTCATCCATGTCCACCTGTTACACTTTGTACTCCCTAGTAACGAACAATCATTTGGATTTCATTTGTGAGAAAGAACACATATTATGTCTCTTTCTGCTATTTCAATTAACACAACTATCTCCCACACTATCCATGCCATCACTGCTGTCAGAATTTCATTTGTTTTAAGGCTGAGTTATATTACAGTGAGTACATATATGACATTTTCTTTATAAATTCATGCAGTAATGAACAATTGTATCCTCTGTTCTGGAAAGTGGTACTGAGAACATAACAAAGCATGCATATCTTCAACAAACCAATTTCATTTTCATTCTAGGGATAAACTAGTAGCATTGCTAGGTAAAAAGGTTGTTTAGTTATAAGCTTAATTTTTTGAGAAAGCTTCAAATTGCTTTCAGTAATGATTGTACTCATTTACATTTCTAAAATGGTATAGAGATTTCCCTTTATTCAACATCCTAAATAGATTATCATTTTCTTTTATTTAAAATAGGCATTCAAACAAGTTGAATGTGATTGTACTTTTAATTTTCACTAGCCACTTACATCTTTTACTTTTGTGAAGTATCAGTTCAGATTCATTGCTCATCTTTAAACTGCATCATTCATTTCATGACTGGTGTAACTGTTTTGATTACCTTAAAAAAACTGATATAAGTCCTTTATCAAAGACACATTTTTAAACACTTAAAACTTGTATGCTATTTTATCATTATATTAAATATTGTCTTTAGGCTGCAGAAACCTAGATTGGTGCAATCTTATTGGTCTTTTTTTCATTATTCTATTTTTAAATTTTTTCCCTGGCTTTTAGAATCATATTAAAAAATTCAGTTCTTGGGGCCAGGGAGTTTGGCCTAGTGGTAGAGTGATTGCCTAGTATGCAGGAAGACCAGAGTTTGATTCCTCTGTACCACATACATAGAAAAAAGCCGGTAGTGGTGCTGTGGCTCAAGTTGTAGAGCTCTAGCCTTGAGAAAGGCCAAGGACAGTGCTCAGGTGCTGAGCTCAAGCCCAGGAGTGGGGGGGAAAAAAAAAGGCCTTACTTGGTAGACTTCATTGTTTTGTTTGTCAAGTTTTGGTTGACAATTAATTAACCATAAGCACTTTGGTTATTTCTGGGACTTTTTGTGGTTGTTGTTTCTTTGATCAATAGGTCTGGTTTATTTTTTGTTGTTGGTGGTTTTTTTTTATGCCAGTACAATGTTATCTAAATTAGAATACTCTTTTAAGATTATTATTATTATTATTAAATATTATTTTGGCCAGTCCGGGGCTTGAGCTCAGGGCCTGAGCACTGTCCTTGGACTTTCTCAAGGCGAGAGCTCTACTACTCGAGCCTCAGCACCACTTCCAGCTTTTTTCTATGTATGTGGTATGGAGAAATCAAACCAGGGTCTTCGTGCATACTAGGCAAGCACTCCACCACTAGGCTAACTTCTGGCCCCTTAAGATATTTTTAAATCAATGATTGTTTAACATCAGAATTTTAATGAACATCTAATTAATCAAAGTTTTTGTTTTTTTAAAATTTTTTATATTTTTTATTGTAATTAATAAAAGGGTTACATGATATTTGCCAGATAGAAGGTGCATTAATTCACATACATTGATACCCTTTCACATGTCTTGGTCCCCATTACCCTCCCCTCCACCCCCCCTTCTTGGTTTTCCCCCCTTCCCTATCCAATTTCAAATAACCAAATACAAATAAATCCAATATATCAGATAACAAAGTGAGATACTGTAACAATATGAGATAACCAAGGGACAGCAAAAGAGATGAGAGATAACATAGTACATTAAGGACAACCATCATTCATTATATGGCTTTTGTTTCAATATCCTGGAGGTCTTTTCAATTAGCTTCACACTATATGGCCTTATGTATCAAGGTTTTGCTCTATTGCAGATCTCTGCTAGTAGAGCCCAAGGTTTCTACTGATTATGACAAATGAGGGAAACCATTTAGCCTAAGTTTCTTTGAGTTTGGCTTACTTCACTTAATAAGATTTTTCTAAGTCTTTCCATTTCCTAACAAATGGGGCAATGTCATTCTTTCTAACAGCAGCATAGAATTTCATTGTGTACAAATACTACATCTTGTTGATCCACTCATCAACTGAGGGACATCTAGGTTGGTTCCATATCTTTGCTATGGTAAATAGTGCTGCAATGAACATTGTTGTGCTAGTGGATTTAGTATGTCCTTGTTTCTGGATGATTGGGTAATTGCCAAGTAGTAGAATTGCTGGGTCATAGAGAAACTCTATGTTTAGCCTTTTGAGGAACTGCCATAGTGCTTTCCACAGTGGTTGAACGAGTTTGCACTCCCCTCAACAGTGTAGTAGTGATCCCTCTTGGCCACATTCCCTCTAGCATCTTTTGTTATTCCTTTTCCTGATCCTGGCCATTCTAACTGGAGTGAGGTGGAATCTTAGAGTTGTTTTGATTTGCATTTCTTTTATGACCAAAGATGTTGAACATTTCTTCATGTGTCTATAGGCCATTTTTGTTTCTTCTTCAGAGAAGACTCTCTTTAAGTCTTAACTGCAGAGCTTTTGTATGGTAGAGGCCATAGCTAGTAAATTAATTAGGAAGCCTACTGAGTAGGAGAAGATCTTCACCAACCAAACAACGGACAAAGGCTTCATATCTAAAATATATCAACAGCTCAAAAAATTGAATCACTCCCAAACTGATCTCCAAAGTAACAACCATCCCCTTAAAAAATGGGCCAAAGACTTAATCAAAGTTTTTATCTTTTTAAATTTAATTACATTGTCAAGGTAATATACAGAGAGGTTACAGTTACACTATTCAGTTTAAAAATGTATTGTGTCATACACATTTGGGGAGTTTGTTTTTTCTCTTTCTGCAAAATGTGACATTAGAAATTGGTTGTGAATTGTGTTGAATGTATACGTTTGATAGTTTAGCCATTTTTTTTGCAATTAGTGAGCCTAACATTTGATATATTGGTATCTTCATTTTCTTTAGTCCATGCTAGTAATCTTTTACTATCAATATTAAATTAATTCTAAATATTTTAGATTTCTCTACCTTATTGTAAATGCAGTAATTATCTCATCTTCATTTTTACATAGCTTTGTTATTACAAAAAAAGCAGTATTGATTTTTTAAATCTTTACTGTCTTTGCTTATAAATCCTGGTTGATTTCAGTGAGATATGCCATCAGAGAAAAGACAATTTCACTTTTTCTTTTGTTATATAGATAGCAAATAAATCCCACAGTGTATAAAGCTTCAAAAACAACTAAAAGTTCTGGGTGATGTCAAGAAGCACAATGCAGGTATGAATTTAATAAGTGTTTATTTGATGGCAGTAGAATCTAGAAGAATAAATCTCTGTAGACTCATCAGCCTATAATAATGCTAGTTATAGGAATCCAAAAATTCTATCAATATTTTCTCCCTGAAGATTGTCTGAAGTATTTGATACCCATTCACATGAATGTGTGTGGAGGAAACTGACAAATAGAAAAAGAAATTCTGTAATCAAGATCAATTCTCTTCCTAAGATCAATTCTCTTATTTGTTCAGGCAAGAGCAAGCATTCAACCTGACATGAAGATGTATAACTAACTTAGTAGCATTCAACGCACTCTTGGTATTTGTTGTCTCCATTTTCTTTCCCTTTTCCCTTCATTTATGCTTCTCTAGATTGCATTTTTGATGTGCTATTTGATCTTTTCTGATGATGAAGGGAACATTAGCAGGGGCATAGTTTCATTACTTTAAATTCTGCACAAATAGCTGCTATCTCACTAATTATCCTTGGCTATTATTTTAGCATATCTGAGTATATTTATTTAATACTTGTGGCTTTGTAGATGATGTATTTATTTGTTGTCTTTCTATTCTCTTTTTATAAAACCATACATTATTCTTTTGTTTAAAATTCTATTGAAATGAATTTATTTTAGCTTTATAATAAGTCAATAACCATTTTACCTATTCCTTTCTGTGATTATTACTATATACAATTGCTTTTGAGTACTAGTACTATTTTGATGGTTTTCACTTGTTGTCATTCATTCTCCATATATTTTTGTCACTTCAAATGCCAAGACAATTTGACACCTCAAGATGTAAATTGAAATACCTCTACCAGGATTTGTTAAAAATCTGAACCTCAAGCATGTATTTGGTCTTAATGCAGCCAGACATTCTAGCTTACTTGCAGTCTGGGAAAAGGTTGATGGGAAATTTCTCCTGGACCACACAGAAACTGTAAAACTCATATTGCTAAATGGTCAGACTGGCTGTGACTTTTAATTTTCAGAGAGACATATTTTCCCCTCAGATTTTATGCCAGGATAGACAAATTCACTTTTCTTTTCCCCTTCTCAGCTGGAAGAACATTCTAGTCCAGCAGCTCATTTGGAATGTCAGCCTGTAGAGTTGAACTTGAGAGGGGGTGTGTCTGTGTGGGTGTGTAACCACCTTCTAAATGCTATGTGCTGGGTTTTTGTCTACAAAGCCATTGAAACCTAAGCTGCCTAACAAGTATACTCTCTTTGTATCCCAAGAGCTACATACTGGTTGTTTTAGTGTTCCTATTAGCATGCTGATTTCTAATTCTGTCTTCTTTGTGCCACTCATAATACTCTATCTTGGGATTCCAGCTACAGTATTTAAAAGGTTTTATTTTTATACTGAACCCAGAATTTCTGAGTGTGTTTGTGAGTTGTTTCTTCAGGTTATTTAAATAACATGATGGCCATAAACAAGCATGCTTTCTGATACCGAATTGTGATTTTAATTCACTGTACTCATTCTGTACCAACTTTGAACCTAATCATCTTTCAAATTATTATATAGAATTTCTAAATATAATTTCCTGAAAACAAACATATATGAAAATACTTTAAAAAGCTATAAGAACAGTAATATTGAAGAGCAATAAAGAAAGTGAGAGTGGTTCACACCTGTAATCCTAGCTGCACAGCAGGCTGAGATCTGAGGATCAAGGTTCCTAGCCAGCCCTGACACTAAAGACCCAGAAACTCTTATCTCCAATTAATCTCTAGGAAAGGTTAAGGTGGTAGCCTTGAGCTGAAGAGCTCAGGGACAGAGCTCCCAGACCCACTGGAGTTCAAGCCCCATGACCCACAAAAACAAAAACAAACAAACAAACAAACAAACAAAAGAATGTGATGGAATGCACAATCTATGGCTTCTGAGAGCCCAAGAAGGTTTTCAGCCATTTCAAGCCTGAATCCTAAACTTAGTTCCTGCAACCTGCCTCACTGACCCTCTTTCATCATCTACAAAATGGACGTATAAATAGCAGTGTCTGAGCCCTCAATGAATATGGCAATTAAATTAATCCTTATCGAGAAGTCATATGCAACAGAGCTGGTAATTTAAATGCTCTATGAACATTTTCAGTTATTAATATTTATCATAGTCCACCTCAGTGAATTTCTGAATTACTTAATCAATATGATCAGGGCAGTTTTTCACAGGGTATTTTTTTTAAGCTGAACTTAACTCATTTGCTTTCTCCTTGTTTCAAAAATTGATGCAAATTACAGTGCTATAACCATAACATGATAGTTTGTTCCTTTTGGCTCTCCATTTGCCATAAAAATGTTCTAAGGATAAGAATACTCATGCAAACACAAAATCTTTAAAAGATTTAAAAACTGTGAACATTTAGAAACTATTTTAGCTCTATATATTTTACATTGCCTAATCATTTTGTGATAAGAAGTCATATTTAAACTAGCAGGAAATCATTAGACAATGTACAAAATACTGGAAACAGACCAAGAGAAGGGGCTATAACTTCGGAAGTAGAAAATAATTTGAACGTTCCTGTAAAGTTAAATATGTTTTTCCTGGTAAACTTTAAAAGAATTTTGTTGGAAAGAAAATTGTGTTATATTTTTTTCTGCATGTGACCAAATGGTATATCAGTAATTAGTTTTCTCCATTAGAATATAATTCTGTGTCTCAAACAGAATAAGACATTACGTCTTTGTCCTTCTATAGTTAGCTTGGAGTATTAGGATTTATCTAAACCTCCTTCAGAAAAATGCATAGAGAAAGCTGATCATCTCCACAAATGCATGGAAAATCCTTAGGAATGCTAAAGTCATGAAAATTAGGATTAACATTACAGTCATGCTGAGCACAGGTGGCTCACACTTATTATCTTAGCTACAGGAACATGTGAGAACTGAGGGCTGCATTTGAAGACCAAATTAGACAGGAAAATTTCCAGACTCAAAAAAACACAAAAGACCAAACTGGCAAGTGATATAGTTCTGGCCTTGCACAAAAGGGATCGGGGCAGCTCATAGGTCTTGAGTTTAAGCTCTACTATCAGCACCAAAATGAAGAAGAAGAAGAAGAAGAAGAAGAAGAAGAAGAAGAAGAAGAAGAAGAAGAAGAAGAAGAAGAAGAAGAAGAAGAAGAAGAAGAAGAAGAAGAGAAGGAGGAGGAGGAGGAGGAGGAGGAGGAGGAGAAGGAGGAGGGAGGAGGGAAAAGGGAGGAGGGAGGAGGGAGGAAGGAGGAGAAGAAGAAGGAAGGAGAAGAGGAAGAAGAATGGGAAGAAGAAGAGGAAAGAAAGAAAGAAAACCTGTAATAACTTCCCAATATTTGTTTGTACATTTCATTTGTTATTAGCCTTAAGAAGTTGAAAAAAGGAAGAGGGAGTTTTGCCTAGTGCTAAGAGTGCATGCCTAGCAAGTACAAAGACCCAGGTTCGGTTAAGTTCTAGCCTTGAGAATAACCAAGGACAGTGCTTAGGCTCTGAGTTCAACCCCCAGGACTGGCAAAAAAAAAAAAAAATGGAGTTGAACAAAGGGATTCCAATTAAATATGCGAGCTTAGAAATGCAACATCTCTAGATCAATGTTGCTTATCTTATCAATCTTTTAGTTATTTTTCCAAAGAGTTTTGCAATTTGAAACCCCTCCCACACATACCATACTTTTGTCATTTTTGCAGATTTCTTGTATACATGCCTATGACTCTGGATATACTCATATATGTTTATAATTCAGATACAACTTTGACATATCTTAGAAAATGTGTGCCTTTTTTCTCTCAAAGTTTGATTTATTTCATTTAACATATTTTTCCAAATCTATTTCTCTTCAAATGACATAATGCTCCTCTTCCTGACATATTTTCTTGATCCATTGTTGTGAATCTAGTCTATTTAAACAACTTGACTATGGTGAATTTTGCAACAATGAGCATACATCTGCAAGGACATTTATTTTATTAGAATATCTATTCTCAAAAACAAATGATACCCAGGTATGGTGCCTCACGCCTGTAATCCTAGCTACTCAGGAGGTTGAGATCTGAAGATCAAGGTTCAAAGCCAGCCTGGGCAAAAAAGAAGCTGAGACACTTATCTCCAGTTAACCTCTAGAAAAAAAGAAGTGGGGCTTGGCTCAAAGGTAGAATGGTAGCCTTGAGCTGAAGAGCTAAGGGACAATGCCCAGGCCCAGGGATAGGGTGGTAGCTTTGAGATGAAGAGCTCAGGGACAGCGCCCAGGCCATGACCCACACACACAAAAAAAAGGATAACAAGTTTCAAAGAGAATGTAAAAACAAACAAAAAAAGCAAAAAAAAAAATCCAAACAGCAAAATGTCTGCTAAAATATTTTGTCCAGGCCAGGAGTTCGGAGTAGTGGTAGAGCTCTTATCTACTATGCACAAAAAGACCCAGGTTTGATTCCTTAGTAACACACACACACGCACACACACACACACACACACACACACACACACAAACATGCAGAAAAACTGGGAAGTGGTGCTGAGGCTCCAGTGTTAGACGTCTAGCCTTGAGAAAGCCCAAGAGCAATGGTCAGGTCCTGAGTTCAAGCCCCAGGACTGGAATAAAAAATTGCTCATTTTAGAAAGTGTAATAATGGGGCCGGAAGTTTGGCCCAGTGGTAGAGTGATTGCCTAGCATGCACGAAGACCCGGGTTCGATTTGATTCCTTTGTACCACATACGTAGAAAAAAGCTGGAAATGGTGCTGAAGATCAAGTAGTAGAGTTCTAGCCTTGAGAAAGCCCAAGGACAGTGCTCAGGTCCTGAGTTCAAGCCCAGGACTGGAAAAAAAAAGTGTGATAATACTTTTCTTGTTCTTAAATTGTTTGGGTTCCTTATATACTTTGAATATGTCTATTATTAAATTAGAAATTTTAAAACATTCCACCCAATTATGTGCTACTGTTTTCAGTTTATTAATTTTTCAATTTACTGTTAGGATCAATGACGTGGTTGTAATTTTATACCTCTCTAGGTTGCATGATTTTCTTTGCAAATAAGAAACAAATGTGTACAGGCATATGTTCAAATATTTTCAGTTTTCAGTTGGTTGAGGCAACACAGAAACTTTATAACCAATATTAAATTTTATAGGATACTCTTCTGTATACCCTTTTTAAGTTGTCATTAAATAAATTAAATGTGATATACTGACAAATGGGTGTGTTTGTATATAATTCTTTAAATATACATTTTATTTGTATGTATATCTAATATACCAGAAAGCTAATAATAAACTATATAAAATATACTTAATGTAATAATAATCAAAAGAGTAGGAAACGGTGAGGAAAATGTCATAAGACCAAAGTGAGAATGCATGAAAAGTTGAAATTAAATGAGGAAAGAATTGTACTGTTTACTGGGCATATGTTGATTATCTTCCATAGTGGAAGCTATGAAAATCAGAAATTAGATATTATTTGCCCAGTAAAATGCATTAAAATGAAAGAAAAGAACAAAAGAGACAGGCTTTTGAGTACTGGAAACTGATCACTCAGCACATAGTCAATGTGTCATATCACAATCGAAAATTATAGTAAAAATTGTTAATCAATCAGTGTGTGAGAAAAACAAGAGTGAATTGTGCCTCAGAATATAATGTGAAGACAGATCAATGTTCCTGGAATTTTACACAGAGCAAAATAGACCTGAGTAAATTAGGACACTAACAGAAATCAGGAAAGCCCTTCAAGGAAAAAAATTATTCTTCAGGAATATCCTTATTTTGTTGAAATATTAAAAAATAATAACCTGGAAAAAAACTAAGAGAAAGTATAGGTAAAATGTTAGCATAACACTCTATATCTTAGATCTTTCATAAAATACAAGTGGGTTATGAGATACTATTGCCTTTAACATGGAATTAGCCTAGCAGTTCTACACTTATATAAAATGAATCTCCAAAGCTGATCCAATGTGTCCTTGTAAATTTTCTTATGGTGTCTGTAGCCTTCCCTGCTGGAATAATGTTTCCAGGGATGAAGATCTCTGACTGGTACAGCAGGATATTTAGTTGACTCAAGATATTTAGTGGCCAAAAGTGGATCATTTTTTTCTGTGTGCCGCATTATCAGAAAATTAGGTCTAGAGAGAGAGAGAGAGAGAGAGAGAGAGAGAGAGAGAGAGAGCGCCTATCCAGAAGGTGTCTCCAAACTGATAAACTGCCATTGAACTGTAAACTCTGAGAAAAATAAACATATATAGGATCACAATCTTAAAAAATATGTGCCATTTTGAGGGAAAAAGTCACTTTTCTTAGAGTAAAACTTTGTAAACTGATGAAAGACTAAATTCTCCTGTTATGCAGGGTAGGTTGAAGTCTTTACCATCTGAGTGTACATCAACGTATGCTATATTTTACATATTTATTTAAATTGCATATACATCTGTGCTTATATACAGGAACTGCTCTCAGTTACTATTTTAGGTGCTAAGAATGCATCAGGTACAAAATAACATGAAATTAACCTCCTTTGAGAAAAACAGATATTATAAAAAGTGTATAGACATGTATTACAATGACTGATGGAAAATAGTGAAGGAGCATGGGGAGTCCACTGTACAAGAAAGGGTGGGGAAATCACTTGAAGCATGAATTAGAGCAAGGATAGATGTGAGGAAGTCATAGGGCATGTTTGCTGTATGTGAGCAGGGCACCCTCAGAGCTGCAGATGATATCAGCTCAGATCAGGGTATTATATTATCTCTCTTGTTTGTAAAAATTATGACTCTTACATGTATAAAATTGAAGCTAGAGTTGGTTGGATTTTTAAGTGAGGAATGAAAGATTACCATTAACCAAGACAGTGGGCCCTGAGAGTAGAGTACAAGTCAGAAGGTTCAGCTGAAATATTGGTGAGAATTCAAATGAGATATATGAAAAAAAAAAGTCAAGATAGGCCAGGAGTGTGGCCTAGTGGTAGATAGAGTGCATGCTGGTATGCATGAAGCCTTATGTTCAATTCCTCTGTACAATACATTGAAAAAGCCTGTGGAGCTCTGCCTCAAGCGGCAGAGTGGTAGCAATTGAGAAAAAAATTGCTGAAGGACAGTGCCCTGACCCTGAGTTCAAGCCCAGGACTGACAATTTTAAAGTCTGTCTTGGGGTGAATTTGTGATAAGAATTAAGCTCAGAAAGAATGATGCTGGTAGAATTTATAAAACACAATGATTTTCTTTTTTTTAAGAATTTATTAACATTGAGGTTTACATCATATTTTAAATGGCAGGTTTAACAAACGAGTGTTCAAGAAGGGCACAATGACTTTCTTAAAAGAGTAAACAAATATAATATTAAATTAAATTAAAAAGTTTTCACTATATGTGTTTTATGTGACCACCATAAACCTTTTAGAACCTCCAAAACTGAAACAAGAAAGAAAATGAGTGTGCAGGGATTGGTGGCTCACACTAGTAATCCTAGTTACTCAGGAGGATGAGATGTGAGGGTCTGGGTTCAAATCCAGCCCAGGCACAAAAGTCCTTGAGACTCTTATCTCCAATTAAGCACCAGAAAACCAAGAGTGATGCTGTGGCTCCAGGGGTAGAGTGTTTAACCTTGAGTTGAAGAGTTCAGGGAAAGCA
This sequence comes from Megascapheus bottae, assembly GCF_031878675.1. NCBI lineage: Eukaryota > Metazoa > Chordata > Mammalia > Rodentia > Geomyidae > Megascapheus > Megascapheus bottae. Next base: position 29,517,102 of record NC_143515.1, read on the forward strand.
CTCAGCCCCAGAGTTCAAGATCTATGACAAACAAAACAAAATAACTAAATGAGGGTGAATTTGAAAATCTGCATTATTCTATTATCTAATAAACAGTTTTACCTAAGTGTCACTGATCATGATATATTATCGTAAACTGATTTGTTGGGCTGGGATGTACCTCAGTGGCAAAGCACTTGCATAGCAAGAGTAGCATCCTGGCTTTCATCCCATACTAAAAAAGGAAAGTCAAAAACAATCCAGTAAACAAAGAAAACGAAAATAAACTGGCTTCTTGCCTTGTAATTCCTTAAAAATAATAAAAATATACTACTACTATTAATAATAATATTAACAATAACAACAGACTTCAGTTTCCATTTTTCTTGAAGACTGGAGTTCATTCATCTGCACGGAAGTCATTAGTTATTCAGCATTTCCACAGTAATTCCGTAAAAATGTTCAAACACTTGAGATCCATTCATTTAGACTGATAACTGATAGAAAAAATAAGATTTCCTCATACCAATACATTTTTCCATATTTAAAATCTATTGCTAGATTCTGATTTTTGTTTCTCCCACTCTACCGGTGTATGTTGAAATCCTGGCCCATAACTGATGGCATTAGGAAGTTATTTTGAAAGGTTAGGCCATGGAATCAAAACACTCAAAGAAGTGTTTTGTGCCCTGGAGAAAGGTTACCAGGGAACTGGATCACTCTCTTTCCCACAGGAAAGCACAGTAAGATGTCCTCTATGAACAGGAAGAGGGTCTTTTTTTGTTTGTTTTTGGCTTTTGTATTAATTAATTAATTAATTTGTTGGTCTTGGGACTTGAACTCTGGGTTTGGGCACTGTTCCTGAGCTCTTCAATTCAAGGCTACAGCCCTACCCCTTGAACCACAGCCTTACTTCCTGTTGCCTAGTGTTAATTGGAGATAAGAGTTTCACATTCTTAGTTTCCAGGATGGCTTTGAATAGCAGTCCTCAGATCTCAGCTTCCTTAGTAGCTAGGATTACAGGCATAAGCCACCGTGCCAGCTCAGAGGGTCTTCTTTTTTTCATATATTTATTATTGAAATTAATAGAAGGGTTACATTATATTCATCAGATAGAAGATGCATTACTGCACAAACATTGATACCCTTTCTCATGTCTTGGTCCCCATATCCCTCCCCCCAATCCTACCCCTCATCTTGTCCCCCCAACCCTCCATCTTAGAGGGTCTTCTTCAGGAGATTTATTATCTGCAGTGCTTTGCTCCTACACTCCTGGCCTCCAGAATTCTGGGAAATGAATGTCTATTGATTAAAAGTTATTCATTCTATGGTATATTGCTAGAGAAACTTGAAATTTGAAGGTACTAAAATGACATTTTGAACTATTCACTCTAGTTGAAGATGTGGCTACTGTGATATCATGCCTGCATATCTATATCTCTATCTATATGTGCATATATGTATATGTATATATTGTAGTCTTACCCAAATCTACATATTTTCACTATCATTCTTGTCTCATTGCAAAAATATCCAATCATTATATTTATAAATATCTTCTAAGCCTAATGGCAAACTTTACAACAAAATATCCCAGTTCAACTATACCTGTATATTTTAAGTAACAAGTACCAGCTCACACTAATTCTAACTATCCAGAAGCTGGGAATCTAGGTATTTTTGTTCAAAGCCAGCTTGGGAAGCAAAGTCTTTGAGACTCTTGTCTCCAATTAACCATCAAGAAGCTAAAAGTAGAACTATGGCTCAGTGGAATATTCCTAGATTTAAGCAAAAGGAGTTAAGTGATCGCATCTAGGTTTTGAGCTCAAGATCTAGGGGACACACACACACACACACACACACACACACACACACACACACAGTGTACAATTGGTGACTAGTACCCATGAGTGCATTACTGTATGTGCTTTTCTCTCTATTGACAGGACAAAAACTAGAAAAGCACTCTATAATCATGTGAGTGTGTGTGTTGTTTGTGTGTGTCTGTGTGTCTGTGTCTGTGTGTGTGTCTGTGTGTTGTGCATACATGAATTTCCAAAAGGAAGGCATTTTTCTTTGATGGGCTATTATTTTAGAAAAAAATGGTCATGAAAAGAAAACTACAATGAAAGAAACAGAAGTTAAAATTCAGGATGAGTCAAAAATGGTCATCCTTATTGGATTAGTTCTGGCGGATAGTTCCAATGGCTCAAGGGAAGTATTAAAACATTAATGCCAATGTTATTTATTGTCTCAAAGTAAAAGGTAAAAACACAAAGTTACAAAGCAAAGTCTACTTACAGATTTGAAAGTGTAGCTCAACTTCAGAAAAAGAAAAAGTTAAAATTCACTGTGTGTAATATTGGGAAAAAAGGTATAGAAAACTTTCCTAATGAAAACAAAAGGAAACACATTATTTTTACTTCATTGTGTCTGTCTTTCTTCACTTACAAATGCAGTGCTCCTTTTGTTTCAGGGGAGGATGAAGATTAATTAGTTGACATGTACTAAGTACTAAGGATGTGTTCCATGGAGCTTTCTCATTAATCAAACTGTATACTCCTTCAATCTTGGTCAGTGTATTGTTTTTAGAGGCTACTGTTAAGTGCATCCTACACTTGTAATAACAGACCAAGAAGCAACACATTTATTTTAGTTATTTCCAACAACATATTCCAGATTTTCTGTGGTCCATCCAGTCCTTAGGATTCCACAAGAGTCTTACATATACACATGGAGGGTTGACAGATCTTATGCACATTCCCAGGACACTGGGCTGTAGCTGGGGAATACTACTGAGAAGGCAATATAACCATAGTTATAGTTTTCAACCATAGTCTATGAGAATTTGGGGATAACTATTAAAGCTATGAATGTCTGAAAGTGCCATATGCCTACCAGAGTTGTCCTAATTTTAAGTAACTCCTGGAAGAAGTGGAAAATTTCTCTGAGAATGTTTTATCTGAAGATATTTCAGGATGCAGAAAAACTTACCATATTTTTAGACACAGGGGTAAGAAAGTTCTGTTCCTGCTATAAGGATTAGGTTCTGACGAAGTTTTTGATTGATTATAACACTGGTTATAAGTGATAAAGCAAATTTGATACATGAAAACAGAGTTATTTCCATTTGTATGTAACTTTTTCATATGTTGAGATACTATATAGAGAGTATGTAAATGCGTACATAAACAAAATAGAGCTGTATACTATATACATATATAAATATAGGTATGGATATGTGTATGTATATATATATATACATTCTATATATAGAGAGAATGTATTTCAACATTTACCAATGTTTAAATCAATATACAGAAAGGATACTTAATCGTGTTTTACAGACTTTTCCCTGCTCAACTAGTAACGTATTATAGAAAGGTTTACAATAGGTATGACTTCTTTTATTAGCATGGTAATAAAGAAAATTGAAAGGAGAGAAAAATACACTTCCTGATAAAGTAATAAATGATTACAAACTTTTGACATTTACTAATCCACCAAAATCTAAAAATTAAGTCAAGCCAGGCCCAGTGGCTCACACCTGTAATTCTGGCTACTTAGGACATAGATCTGAGGACTGTGGTTCAAAGCCAGCCCCAGCACTAAAGACAGTGAGACTCACAGCTCCATTAAGGGCTAGAAAACTGGAAGTGGTAATGTGGCTCAAGGGGGAGAGCAAATAGCCTTGAGTTGAAGAGCTCAGGGATAGCATCCAGGCTCAGAGTTCAAGCCCCATGACTGACAAAAAAAAAAGTCAACTCTCATAGCTTTCTTTTCTCAAAGTCTACTTTGTCATACAAGCTAGAATTAGTGGGTAATATAGACAATAGAAACATGATCAAGGTGTGGCACAATTTAAAATGATTTTAAAATATGAGGGATGTAATCATCATGTCCATTGGCATGATTTTTATACTCTTTTAAAATAATACAATATTTGGGGTTCTTTTAGAAGCATATTCAATAAAATTACCTGCAATTTACTTGTACTCAGCAAAAATTTCAAATGAAAGATTTTAATTCTGTTCTTCAGAGAAACAAGATAGTAATGTTCATTTGCTATAAGTAAACAGAAATAGTACAGCATATCTTGCTTATTATCTTTGCAGTGGTGACTGCAATGTCTTTATATGTATATATATATATATTACTTATATATATTACTTTATTTTTCTGCCATACTTCAAGCTTAAAGAGTGACTAGGGGATGAATCTTAACCCATTTTTCAACCTGCAAACTAAATTACATCTCATGAGGGACTCATTTGGTGACATATTCTATAAAGCTTTTAAAATGTGTTAATAAATCACAGCCTACAGATGATATGGTTTGCTACAAATTAAGCTAGTTAATGTCTTAAGTTAAACCCAGCCATTGAAAGATTTGTTTTTTTTCTGTCTTCCAAGGACTAGAAAGTTCTGCTAAGTATTGTAGCTCAGTGACAAGTCATTTATGATAACTATGCTTTTAATTAATATTTTCCTAAAGTGTGTTATCTTTCTTAAAAGAGTAGTTCTGAGCAAAATGCTTTGTGTAAGTATCAGAAGTCTCATTGACTAATATTATACTAAAAATTTCTGAAATAAATGGAAAAAAACAGTGTATATACCAAACATAACAGTGACCCCATGAGAATGCAGGTTGTCTCCTTAACCTACTTCATTTAAAACCAGGTCTAAATTGATTCCAAGGATCCCATCAAAATAATATACAATTATATCTGTGAGAGAATGCTGAATCTATATGACAAGTATAGAAAAGAATCTGTAAGAGTAGTGGGTTGTCAGCCTCACCAAATCTCAATTACTGTGAAGCATGTCACAAATCTTTGTGAAATATCAACCAAAGTATAAACTCAGGGTGATAGTTATTCTAAAGTAATTTAAAACAATTGAATTTCTGATTACTTTCCCAAGACAAACAAACAAACTGAAACAGAATCCTAGGTAATTTGTGCTGAAGTCTAACTTTTGTGTTGTAAATTGGAATAATAATAAAGTTGCCCTTTTGAAAAAGGAGACTATTCCTTTCAAACACCATTTGGAGGAATTTGAAAGTATGTAATATGTATATATATATGTATATGTATATGTATATATATATATATATTGTATGAATGTGTCCCAACTCTAAATTTACCCCATAGTGACAAAAGCAGGAACAGCTCATGAATGTATGTTTATAATTATATGAAGAGAGAGACAGAGAGAGAGAGAGAGACAGAGAAGAGAATAGAGAATGAGATGAGTTGTGTGTATGCATATTTACATTAATGTATGGGTATGTATATGTATATATATATATAATGCATAGGTATGTATATCCATGTATACACATATATATGCATATATATTTATATAAGTATATGGATGTAATTATCTTCTACCATATAAACTAGAACAGAGTAACACTTATCAAATATGATTGAATCTATTTGTGGTTTTGATGTAATGTTATCAGTCTGGATTCAATTACATTGATAAAGTTATAAACTGTCAGTACTTGTAGTGTGTATATTGTCCCAATTATACCTCCACTGAAATGACTAAAATATAGAAAACAGCAAAACCTTCTTGGCTTGAAAAAATTTAACTCATGAAAAAGCATCCTTCAGTGTAACATCTGGAACATATATTTTATTTCCTCAACTCCTGGCCCATGCTTGCTGTGCCACCTGGGGTTACAGGGAAATCTGTTCTCTGTTCTGTCACTTAGTTTAGAATGTCCAAATCTGCATTCATTGGTCTTCTGCTGTTTTAATGTTTAGAGCTGATTTCTAAAACAGCATTATTTCCCTCTGTTCCGCTCAATAATTTTCATTTTATTTCCAGTAGATTGCAATAATCCACAGTAAAAGAAAATGCATACAGTCAGGTATATACTCATGTATAACTCTGAGACAAGCAATTTTTCAATTACAAAAGCACAGACATTTGGTCACCAACAATAATCACAGGCTACATACAGAAGAAAATAAACATGAATATTTGTCTCTGTTGGCTCATACTGTAATCCTAGCTACTTGGGAGACAGAGACCTGAAGGATTATGGTTTGAATATCCCTGAAACTCCATCTCACCTAAGCAGCAAAATGTCAGACTGGAAATGTGTCTCAAATGGTGAAATGCTATCCATGAGCAAGAAAGTCAAATGATTGCACACACCATGAGTTAATGCCTTGGAACAGGCACAAAATACTCCATGGGTAGTGAATATTTAGGTTTGGGTATGTCTAATGCTAACAGTACACTTAATAGAAAATATTTATTATATATCTTCATTTGTAAATGGTAAGTCTATGACAACAATAAATGTGTTGAAAGAATTACAAGCTAAAATGCACTTGTCACCAACCGAAAGGAATATTCTGATCATTAAGGCTCAGGGACAGACTGAAGAAACAAGCAAAATCATGTCTCCTTCCAGCACAGTTTGCTTAAGAGCCCAAAACATGCTTATTAATAAGTATAAAAACTAATGCACTAAGCCCCAATGAAAGAAATGTAGGTATCACCCAATATATGTGATATATGTAAAGGTAACTCCACTGCATATCACCTCTAAAGCAACAATAAAAAAATAATATAAAAAATAAGGAGTAAAAATAGAAAGATGACCTCAAGGCACTTAAAATATCCATTACAATATTTAATATTGCAGAAAAGTAGTGATATTAAATCACTAATAAAAAAAGATTGTAGAATTTGTCACAATGAAAAACACAATGAAAAGGAGACTAAAGAGAAAAGTAATCCTGACCTTATTAAGAATGCATTTATCATATATAAATGTTAGTCATATTTATTGAATGAAATAATCTCCACTGAAATAATACAAGAAAATACAAAAAAAAATCTACTCCATGGTCCTATTAAAAACATTTGTAGGTCACATATTTACTCATGGTAAATTTTAATTATTTGCAAAACTATATACATAAATATATATGCACAATGCATATATATATATACATACATGCAAATATTCAGATAAAAATGGTATAATCCGGCTGGGTAGAGTGGCTCACGCCTATAATCCTAGCTAATTGGGAGGCTGATATCTGGGGATCACAGTTCAAAGTCAGTCCAGGCACTAAAGTCTGTGAGACTCTTGTTTTCAGTTAATCACTAGAAAATTGGAAGTGGGGCTGTGGCTCAGGCCCCACAACCCAGGAAGAAAGGAAGAAAGGAAGAAAGAAAGGAAGGAAGGAAGGAAGGAAGGAAGGAAGGAAGGAAGGGAAGGAAGGAAGGAAGGAAGGAAGGAAGGAAGGAAGGAAGGAAGAAGGAAAAAAAGAAAGAAAGAAAAAAAGAAAGAAAGAACTATTCACCATAGCAAAGATATGGAACCAACCTAGATGTCCCTCAGTTGATGAGTGGATCAACAAGTTGTGGCATTTGTACATAATGGAATTCTATGCTGCTATCAGAAAGAATAACATCGCCCCATTTATTAGAAAATGGAAAGACGTAGAAAAAATCATATTAAGTGAAGTAAGCCAGACTCAAAGGAACTTAGGCTCAATGGTTTCCCTCATTTGTCATAATCAGTAGAAACCTTGGGCTCTACTAGCAGAGATCTGCAATAAAGCAAAATCTTGATACATAAGGCCATATAATGTGAAGCTAATTGAAAGGACCTCCAGGATATTGAAACAAAAGCCATATAATGAATGATTGTTGTCCTTAATGTACTATGTTGTCTCTCATTTCCTTTGCTGTCCCTTGGTTAATTCATATTGGTATAGTATCTCACTTTGTTATCTGATATATTGAATTTATTTGTATTTGGATATTTGAAATTTGATAGGGAAGGGGGGAAAACCAAGACGGGTGGGGGGTGGGGAGGGGAGGGAAATGGGTACTAAGACATGTGAAAGGGTATCAATGTATGTGAATTAATGTACCTTCTATCTGGCAAATACCATGTAACCCTTTTACTAATTACAATAAAAAATAAATAAAATAAAATAAAAAAAGAAAAAAGAAAGAAAGAAAGAAAGAAAGAAAAGAAAAGAAAAGAAGGAAGGAAAAAGTAAAGAAAAAGAAGAAGGAAGGCTATTATAAAAAATACTAATGATGAGTGGTGCACTACATTGAGATATCATATATGAAATGTTTATGTGTGTTACATCACAGAAATGCAGTTCATAATTTCAAAACCATCATTTGCATCATTCATCTGAATACTTAAATACAAATTCTGATGTTACTGGCCTCACACTCAGAAGGACATATTCATGTCTAATCATCTACTAGCTCATACCAAAGATGCCACTAATATGCACAGTGCAACTGTGATAGGCTAGGAAGTATATGATGTTCTTAAGGTAACATTCCTTCATTATTATGAATTTTGTTATTCTTGATATTTTTAGTAAAACATTGTTCAATATGTTTTATGCAGTGACTTTATATTTAAGATTTATATTACTAAATATAGGACAGTATAAAATGACTATAAATAAATTTAAACTGACTATTGTCTTGCCCTCTTCTTTGGACTCTTTAGAGAAAATTAACAAAACTGTTTCTTGTCTGAACAAACCATCATCTTCCAATGCCGTCTCTGATGATCTGACAGGTACAAGTAACTGGATAAATGAGAAAGTCGTCATTGACCTTGGGGATTATGAGAGGAACTGAGAGAGAAAACAGTCTTGTGTGACCAGAGTGATACACTGAAATCTTAATTACTCATATATCCTATATTATTGGAATCATCTATTTTGAAGTCATATTTCTGTGTTTGGACCAGCCAGCGTTCTTGTTTTTTTTCCTTTTCTTCATACAAATGGTGCCTAATTACGCTAAAAAGCTTTTTGAGCATTGAGCTTATAACTATAATGACATGAGTTGCAAAAGATCACCCATTTAGAAGAGATCAACCTGCAATTTTAAGAACAGTCAGCATTGTAATTACTTGGCTTAATTTTCCCCATTGTTATGTTGTTGACAGTAGCCATTAGATCTCAGTCTGGTGTTTTAAAATTGACAGTATGCAAGGCAAATGTTCGATTATTTAATAATGTTTTTCAACTCAGTATTTTCCTAAAATTTCATTTATATATATATGTTTAATATATATATATATATATTGCTCTACAAGGCAAAAATCAGAATATTTAAGGGATATAGAATATAAAAAAATTAATACTTACGTGACATAACCTCAGCTGAGAGACTCTCATCATGGCATACATCTTTTGTTCTCATACTTTCTAATAGTGATACTTTCATTCAAACTAGGCCATAGTTTATTGAGGCATCTAGAAAATGTCTGTACACTATAATCCTGTATAATTTGAGATTACAAATACCAGGTTTTGCGTTCTGTTTGAAAACATTATTAGTTGATATATATTGTTTAAAAAATCAACTACCATACTCTCTTCAAAGAATAGAAAGATTATTTAATTCATTGTTGTCAAGCACAAAAAAAGTTTTGCATTTTCTCACACTTATATTTTATTGCAAAGATGATGTACAGAGGGATTGCAGTGATAAAAGTCATGTAATGGTACATTCTTTTTGAACAAGGTCACCTCCTCCCTCATTTTATTTCGTACATAGTATTTACTATCACTGCTGAAATAGTTCACCTTCTTCTGCCATTTCTTTGTTTCCCTTTCCTCTTTCCAACTCAGATAAACTCACTTTAGACAAAGGTAAGAAAACAGAAACGGTAACAAAAGAGAAATAACAAAAGAAGGGGGAAAAAAGGACTAGAAACAGTACACTTGAAAATAAAACTCTTGTGTCTATTTCTTGGCGTCCATTTCAAAAAAGCATCTTTTTATATGGTCACATGCACTGTAGATAATCTTCTAAAGATATCCTCCTTTGGGCCCACCGTATGAATATATAAGGGTAATTGTCTTTTTCTATCCATTGGCTTTACCAGCACATTTTTTTCAGATATTTTTTATTGTAATTAATAGAAGGGTTACATGATATTTGCCAGATGGAAGGTGCATTAATTCACATACATTGATACCCTTTCACATGTCTTGGTACCCATTACCCTCCCTCCCACCCCCCATCTTGTTTTACCCCCTTCCCTATCCAATTTCAAATAACCAAATACAAATATATCCACTGTATCAGATAACAAAGTGAGATACTGCAACAATATGATATAACCAAGGGACAGCAAAGGAGATGAGAGATAACATAGTACATTAAAGACAACAATCATTCATTATATGGCTTTTGTTTCTATATCCTAGAGGTCCTTTCATTTAGCATCATACTATATGGCCTTATGTATCTAGGTTTTCCTCTATTGCAAATCTCTGCTAGTAGAGCCCAAGGTTTCTACTGATTATGACAAATGAGGGAAACCATTGAGCCTAAGTTCCTTTGAGTCTGGCTTACTTCACTTAATATGATTATTCTAAGTCTTTCCATTTCCTAACAAATGAGGAGATGTCGTTCTTTCTGACAGCAGCATAGAATTCCACTGTGTACAAATACCACATCTTGTTGATCCACTCATCAACTGAGGGACATCTAGGTTGGTTCCATATCTTTGCTATGGTGAACAAGTCTGCAACGAACTTTGTTGTGCTAGTGGATTTAATATGCCCTTGTTTCTGGGTGGTTGGGTAAATGCCAAGTAGTGGAATTGCTGGGTCATAGAGGAGCTCTATGTTTAGCCTTTTGAGGTACTTCCATAGTGCTTTCCATAGTGGTTGAATGAGTTTGCACTCCCACCAACAGTGTAGTAATGATCCCACCTGGCCACATCCCCTCCAGCATCTGTTGTTGTTAGTTTTCCTGATCCTGGCCATTCTAACTGAAGTGAGGTGGAATCTTAGCATTGTTTTGATTTGCATTTCTTTTATAACCAGAGATGTTGAGCATTTCTTCATGTGTCTATAGACCATTTTTGTTTCTTTTTCAGAGAAGACTCTCCTTAAGTCTTTGGCCCATTCTTTAGTGGGATGGTTGTTACTTTGGAGATTAGTTTTGGAGTGATTCAATTTTTTAAGCTGTTGATATATTTTAGATATGAGGTCTTTGTCTACTGTATGGTTGGTGAAGATCTTCTCCCACTCTGTAGGCTTCCTAATTAATTTACTAGCTATGTCCTTTGCCATACAAAAGCTCCGCAGTTTCATGCACTCCCACTTATCCAGCCATTCTCTGATTTGTTGTGATTCTTGGTCCTTATTAAGAAAGTTTCGACCTGTGCCAAGGAGGCCTAGTGTATCTCCTATTCCTTCTTGTAAAGTTTTCAGTGTGTCAGCTTTTAGCTCCAGGTCTTTGATCCATTTGGAGTTAATTCTAGTGCATGGTGACAAAGAAGGATCCAACTTTAGTTTTCTGCAGGTGCGTAACCAGTTCTGCCAGCACAACTTGTTGAAGAGGCTATCTTTCCTCCATTCTATTTTTTTGGCTCCCTTGTTAAAGATTAGGGGCCATAGGACTGTGGTTTAATATCTGGGTCCTCAGTTCTATTCCATTGGTCTTCAGGCCTGTTCTTGTGCCAGTACCAAGCGTTTTGATCATTATAGCCCTGTAATAGAGTCTAAAGTTTCGAATTGAAATTCCTCCAGTGCTGTTCTTTCTGCTAAGAAGTGTTTTTGCTATACGGGCTCTTTTATTATTCCATATGAAATTTTGGATTGCTTCTTCTATTTCTTTAAAGAATGCCATTGGGATATTGATGGGTATTGTGTTGAATTTTTAGATAATCCTTGGCAAGATTGTCATTTTCACGATGTTGATTCTTCCAATCCAGGAGCATGGGAGGTTTTTCAATTACCTCAGTTCTGCTTTAATATCCTTTTTGAGGGTTTTGAAGTTTTCATCAAAAAGGTCCTTTACATTCTTAGTTAAGGTAATTCCTAGGTACTTTATTTTCTCTGAGGCTATTGCAAAAGGAGTTGCTTTCCTGATTGTTGCCTCATTCCTCTCACTGTTGGCATAGAGGAAGGCAGTTGATTTTATACCCTGCTACACTTCCAAAGTTTTGAATCAGCTCAAGGAACTTGGGAGTGGTGTCTATAGGGTTCTTTAAATACAGAATCATGTCATCTGCAAAGAGGGATAGTTTTACTTCCTCTATCCCTACTTGGATCCTGTTTTTGCTTGCTTTTTGCATTGTTGCACTGGCTAGGAATTCTAGTACTATGTTAAAGAGGAGTGGAGAGAGTGGGCATCCTTGTCTTGTTCCTGATTTTGGAGGGAATGACTTTAGCTTTTCATCATTAAGTATAATACTAGCTGTGGGGTTGTCATACACAGCCTTTATTATATTGAAGAATGTTCCATGGGTTCGTAGTTTCTCCAGAGCTTTTAACATAAAGGGGTGTTGGATATTGTCAAATGCCTTATCTGCATCTATTGAGACAATCATGTGATTTTTGTCCTTGCTCCTGTTGACGTGTTGAATTATATTAATTGATTTGCATATGTTGAACCAGGTTTGCCTCCCTGTGATGAATCCTGTTTGATCATAGTGTATAAATTTTTTGATAAGTTGTTTTAGACTGTTGGCCAGTATTTTCTTGAGAAGTTTTGCATTGATGTTCATCAGAGAAAGAGGTCTATAGTTCTCTTTCTTTGATGAATCTCTGTCTGGTTTGGGGATGAGGGTTATACTGGCTTCATAGAATGAGTTTGGTAAAGAACCTTCATTTTCAATTTCATTGAAGAGCTTGAGGAGTATTGATGTGAGCTCTGCTTTGAAGACCTTATAGAATTCAGCTGTGAATCCATCTGGCCCTGGGCTTTTCTTAGGTGGAAGGTCTCTTATTGGCATTTCTATTTCAGTGCTTGAAATAGGCCTGTTTAGTGGGGTTAGTTCTTCTTGGTTCAGTGTGGGTATGTTAATATTAGCTAGGAATTTGTCCATTTCTTCTAGATTCTCAAATTTGTTGGCATAAAGGTTTGAGAAGTATTCCCTCATGATATTCTGGATCTTGGTAATTTCTGTCGTGATATTACCATATTCGTCTGTGATTTTGTTTATTTTGATATGCTCTCTTCTTTTTTTGGTAAGATTTGCTAAGGGTTTGTCAATTTTGTTAATTCTTTCAAAGAACTCCTTGTTTTGTTGATTCTTTCTATAGTTTTTTTGGATTCCAAATCATTTAATTTTGATTGATTTTAATAATTTGCTTCCTTCTACTGAGATTAGGGTTGGTTTGTTGCTCTTTTTCCAGGAGCTTAAGGTGGCACATTAACTTGTTGGTTTGAGATTTTTCCATCTTTTTGTTATAGGCACTCAGAGCTAAAAATTTTCCTGTGAGTACTGCCTTTGCCGTGTCCCAAAGGAGCTGGTATTTTATGTCCTGCTTATTGTTAATTTTCATAAACTGTTGGATTTCTGTTCTGATCTCTTCGATGACCCATTGGTGATTCAACAATGTGTTGTTCAATCTCCATGAATTACAGGGTTTTCGTTGGTGGAGATGTGTGTTCAGTTCCAATTTGATGCCTTTGTGATCTGAGAGCATGCAGGGAATGATTTCTGTGTTTCTGAATGTGTCCAGGTTTGTTTTATGGCCTAAGATGTGGTTTATTTTGGAAAATGTTCCATGTGCTGGTGAGAAAAACATATATTGTGTTGTTGCTGGGTGGAATATTCTGTAGATTTCTGTTAGATCTAGTTGGTCTATATAGTTGTTCAGTTCTAAGGTTTCTCTGTTGATTTTTTGCCTTGTTGATCTGTTCATAGGTGAGAGTGGTGTGTTAAAGTCACCAACAATCACTGTGTTTCGATCCATGTATGGTTTCCGTGAAAGTTAAGGTTGCTTGATGAAGTTCGGAGCTCCGGGATTGGGTGTGTAAATATTTAGGATCGTTATGTCTTCCTGGAGGAAAGATCCCTTTAGTAGTAGGTAGTAACCTTCTTTGTCTTTTCTCACTAATTTTAGTTTGAAGTCTTTTTTATCTGATCTGAGCATGGAACTCCAGCCTGTTTATGGGGGGCCGTTAGCTTGATAAAGCTTAATCCAACCTCTCACTTTCAAAAAATGTTTGTTTTTTGGGGTAAGATGTGTCTCTTGAAGACAACAGAATGATGGATCTTGCTTTTTGATCCAACTAGATAAACTATGATATTGAGAGTTAGGACTGAGAGATATTTATTAGTTCCTACCATTTTTAAAAGCTTTCATTAGGGCCTGTGTCTTGACAGTTCTTGTGGTACTTAGATGGTATGATGCTTAGGTGCCATTTATTTCTCTGTATTGCATTTATGCTGATTTTCTATGTGTAGAACATCTTTGAGAATTTTTTGTATTGTTGTTTTGGTTGCTACATAATGTTGCAGCTTTTCCCTGGAATGGAATGTTTTTATTGTTCCCTGAGTTATAAATGAGAGCTTAGCTGGGTACATTATTCTTGGTTGGTAGTTATTTGACTTAAGGGCATGACATATATGTTTCCAGTCACTTCTTGCTTGCATGGTCTCTGCTGAGAAGTTTGGGGTTATTCTGATTGTTTTGCCTTTATATATGATTGATCCCTTCTCCTTGGCTACCTTTGGGATCCTTTCTTTGGTCTCTATTGGTCCAGTTCAGATTATACTGTGGTGGTGGATGTTCTTTTCTGGTCAGGTTTGTTTGGGGTTCTAAAAGCTTCTTGTGCCTGGATGGGCCTGCCCTTCTGGATATTTGGGAAATTCTCTGAGATGATTCCCTGAAGTATATTTCCAGTACCATTGACCTCTTTCTCCAGACCCTCCTCAATACCAATTAGCCTTAAATTAGGCTTCCTAATTGTATCTTGGACCCCCTGAAGCACTCTCTCATATTTCCTAGATTTGGATTGACTCATTTTCTGTTCTTTCTCTATAACTACTAAATTAACTTCAGCCCTGGAAATTCTCTCCTTTGCATTGTCTAACCTGATATCAAAACTTTCTACTTTATTCTTCATCTCTCTTGGTTCTAATTACTCATTTTTGATTCCTTGCATCTCTTGTTTTGCATCATGTATGGATTTCTTTAGCTCCTTGATTTCCATTTGAGTGGTTAGCCTAACAGCTTTATTCTCTTTGGACATTTGCTGGAGTTTGGTCAACTTTTTGTTTGTGGATTCTATGAATTCATCCATTTTTCTTTGAAAAACCTTTATTATGCCTCCTTTATGGCTTCCCCTTTTTCACATATCACCTTGTTTACTGTTTCCTCCTGTTTAGCTGTGGCTTCCTCCCTTATCTCTTTCTTTATGTTTTCACACTTTTCATTAATGATGTTTATCAATTGCATTTGTATAGCACTTGGAAGGCTCTCCTCTAGATTTGCCACTGACTGCTCCATTGCCTGTTTATGTTGTGTGGGAGATGCTATTCCTTTATTTGATATTTTTCTGAGTTTCTTGTTCTGCCCTTTTAAAAATAGGAGCAAGATTAATACTAAACAATATAACAACTTTTCATATATAACCAACTTAGACCTTTTTAGTTGGCTGACAATAGATATTCACTCTTTTAGATTGGTAATATCACTCTCTCTTTCTTTTTGTACACTTACATGCAAATCTAATACAACCACAGATTACCGATTTATGACCAAAACAATAAGCCCCTCAATCCAACATCTATTGTATTTAAGTCCCTCTGGACCTAGAGTATAATTGAACACCTAGATACACAGCATTGCTCAACAACCATCAAATGTAGATCCATGCATTATAAGAGTTGAAGGATGAACAGAGAACCAGAGATAGAAAAATAATATGAAAGACAATAAGGGAGGTAGGAAAAGAATAATGCAGGAGTGTAAGATTATTATAGTAATGAAGAAAAGTTATCCTGTAAGGATAACTGACCTAAGGTTATAGGCAGGTAGAATGTTTGTGTAGAATATTTAGATGAACTTAGATAAAACTTATGAAAATAAGGAGAGTAATAAGAAGACTATATAGAGAAAAGAAGGAGGTAGATTTAGGAGATTTCAATGATACAAATTTTAAAAAGAAAAATGAAACAAAACAACAACAAAATAAAAGAAAACAGACCACACACACACACACACACAAAGAAAATGTGGGGGGAGATTCCTCACTATTGTGAGTTCTTACCCAAGAGATACTAGGGTTGAGAACCAGGAGTTTAAAAAACAGGTGACTGTATCAATATAGATATCATTTTTATTCAGACTGTACCCAGAGCTGTCACCACAGTGACAGAAGGAATGTGGGAAGGAGAGGAGAAAAAAAAAGAGAGAGAGAGAAAAAAAGAATGAATCATAACATTAGAAAAAAAGATGTAGGTAAGATGGCAAAGAGAAAATAAGAACCCGTAAAAATGCAAATGAAAAGGGGTAGAAGAACCAAAAAAAAAAGGGTATTCTTCAGTTTTTTTCGGGGGGGGTGGGATAGGAAACTTGTGTCTCCACTAAATTTGGGATCCAAACACTTCACAAAGTCTTTTTCTCTTGTGATTTGGCTTTGCGGTTTTTCGGATCAGATTGCTTAATTGGTAAAACAAAGCTGAAAGATGCACAGGCGGCTTTGATTACCAGGTCAGTGGCCAGCACAGGGGACGGACTTCAGCAGCGCTGGGGCCAGATTTATGGCTAAGGATCTCTGGGAAATCCTTTGCTAGTTAGAATGATGGCATTTCAAGCATCACCTCTCAGGCTCCAATTGCTTTGGCCTGTCTTTGCCAGTAGTCAAGATGGCACTGCTCTCAGGTGGAGGGGGAGGGGCTCCCTCCCAATGCTGTTCCGCGAGCAGTAGTGGAAACTTCTCCTCGGAGGTACTCACAAATTTCTGGAATCTCTGATTCCATGAAGCTGGCAGGACCATGCATGGCCGGGTATCGGCTCTGAGCTCGGGCAGGCTCTGTGTGGCTCTGTCTGCAGCTGGCGGGTCTAGGCCACCGTGAAGCTCTATCTGCTCCAGGGCAGGCGGGGCTCCATGCTGTCTTCTGGTGCTGGTATTCTCCCTTTTTCCTCTCTGACTGAGATCTTTATGGAGCTAAAGCTTACTTAGGATCAATTTTTGGTAAAGAACTGTCCCCTATGCTGCCAGAACTTGAATCTTGGTGGGAGCTCAGTAAGTCTCACACTGAACCACCACCATCTTCCATCGATCTCCATTACTAGCAGATTTATTGGCACATTCTAATTATTACAAATGAGGGAAAGCTGTAACCTATGTTTCTTTGTCTCGCTTACTTCTCTTAATATTTCCAAGTTTTACCATTTTCTTACAAATGGTAGAATGTCACTCTTCCTGAAGGAAGCAGAGAATTCCACTGTACACGGCTGCAAATCACAGCAATTAATAAGTGGATATTTTCAGATATGTAGTCCTGTAATTTGGAAAGAAGTCTGTAACAGATTTGCATTTGAACTTAAGGGAATAAATCACTGCTTTTGTTTATTTATTTATTTATTTGCTTATTTTTTCCCTGCTTATTTGTTAAAACAGGCTATACTTATGATGAATTGTTTATTATTATTCTTTATTATCATGGACAAACATCAAGAACAGTTTCCTCCACCATATTTAAATTTTGTGGGTTTGTGCAGAGTGATTAAAAGATTTTTAATAATTCTAAGGGATAAACCATAGAGAAAAAAGAAAAGAAATTACATAGTTCATTAAAAACAACATCCATGAAGATAAAACTCTTGCTTCCATGTTCTGGAGTTGGTTTCAATTAGCAACATTCTATATGCTCATATATAACTAGCTATTGAGTTATTGTGATGCACTGCTAGGACTATCATAGACATATAGTAATTATTACCAATGAAGAAATCCATGAATCCTATGTTTCTTTGGGTCTGGCTTATTTCACTTAATATAATTTTTACCAAGTCTTTCCATTTCCTTACAAATGGGGCCATGTCATTCTTTCTGATGTCACCATAGAATTCCATTGTATTTATTCCATTTTCTTTATTCATTTATCTATTCAGTGGCATCTATGTTGGTTCCATATCATAGCTACATAAATAATACTGCATTGAACATGTTTCTGACCTTGTTTATGGACATTTGGGTAAATGCTCAGGAGTGGAGTTAATGGGTCATAGGGGAGTTCCATGTTTAGTCTTTTGAGTAATCACCATATGGTTTTCTAGAGGGTTAAACAACTTTACACTACCACCAACAGCGTAGTATCAATCCCATCTAGCCACATCCCTGCCAGCATTGGTTGTTATTAGATTTCTTGATAATGGCCATTCTAACTGGAAGGAAGTAGAATCTCAAAGATGTTTTGATCTGCATTTCTTGTGTGGCCAGAGATGTCTAGCATTTCTTCATGTGTCTAATTGGCCTTATTTCCTTTTCAGATAAATCTCTTTATATGTTTAGCCCAACTTTTTCATGTTTTTTTTTTTGAAGATTTGTTTGTGGTGATTTAATTTTTTTGAGTTTGAACTATATTTTAGATAAGAAGCCTTGTCTGTTGTATGGTTAACGAAGATCTTTCCCAGTCTGTGGGCTTTCTATTTATCTTGCTAACTGTGTCCTTTGCCATACAGAATCTCTGCAGTTTAATGAAATCTCATTGGTCCAGCCTTTCTTTAATTTGTTGTGTTTGTGGGACTTTATTAAGAAAGTTTAAACCTAGGAGTTCTAGTGTTTCTCCTATTCCTTTGATATTTTCAGGGTATCTGCTTTTTTCTCAAGGTCCTTGATTCATTTGGAATTGATTCTGGAGGAAGCTAATATATAAGGCTATAACTATATTCTTCTACAGCCATTTAACCAATTCTGCAAGCACCATTTTTTTTGAAGAGACTGTCTTTCTTCCATTCTATTGTTTTGGCTGCACTATAAAAGAGTACATAGCCATAGATCTGTGGGTTCATTTCTGGGTCTTCAATTCTATTTCATTGGTCCTCAGACCTGTTTTGATGCCCGTACCAAGGTGTTTTGATTACTGTAGCTTTGTAATCGTGTTTGAAATTTGGTATTGTTTTTCCTCTAGTGCTGTTCTTTCTGCTAAATATTGTTTATGCTATTTGAGGTCTTTTATTATTATACATGGGCTTTATGTTGAATTTGTAGATAGCCTTTGGCAGTATTGCCACTTTCATGGTGTTGTTCCTCCTAATACAGGAAAATGGGAGGTTTTTCCACTTCCTTAGTTCTTTAATTTCCTTTTTCAGTTTTTTAATGTTTTCAGCTTATATCTCCTTCACTTCTTTGGTTAATTCCTAGATTTTTTTTTTGAGGCTATTACAAACTGAGTTTTTTTTTTCTCCTGATTTCAGCCTCACTGTTCTCATTGCTGGCATAAAGGAAATCCATTGATTTTTGAAAGTTAACTTTATACCTTTATCCAAACCTTTTATTAATGACACTATTAGTATCACATGATATACTCAGAATAACAATTACCAAAGTCCCAACAATTTGTCTGAGTTTACTTATAAACACTCACTTCATAGGAATATAAGAAAACTTTCTAAAATTGATAAAGCACGTCTAAGAGAAACTGTGGATATTGCAGACAATTGGAACCTGGACATTTTTCTGCTAATAAAAGAATAAACAAGAGGGCCGAGAGCATGGCTGCGAGTGTGGCCTAGTGGTAGAGTGCTTTCTCGGAATGCCTGATGCCATGGGTTCTATTTCTTGATATCACATATTCAGAAAAAGCCTGAAGTGGTGCTGTGGCTCAAGGGTAGAACACTAACCTCGAGCAAGGTCAAGGAGAGTGCTCAGGCCCTGAGTTTAAAACTCAGGACTGGCAAAAATAAAAAACAAAAAAAAGAAACAAACTAGGGTATCTACTTATTTATGCCACCCCTGTTTTTTGGAAGAAATTGAAGAAGATATGAACAAACAAATAAGTAAGTCTATAGATTGGAAGATATTCATAGACTGGGAAACAACAACAATTAATAGAAATTCTTCTTAAATGAAACCAAAACTTCAGTGAGATTACTGAAATTCCAACTACCTTGGGCATAAATAAATAATTTGGTCCTAAAATTAGTATGGAAATATAAAGTTCATAGAATAATAAAGAACTGTTGGAGGGAATGTAAACTCTGGAAGGCAGTTTGGAGGTTTCTCACAAAACTAAAAAATAGAGCTTTCCTATGACCCAGCCATACCACTCCTAGGCATCTACCTACCCTGAGCATCATAACCCAGGATATGATAAGGACATCTGCACAGTCATGTTCATCTCTGCACTATTCCCAATAGTTCATCTCTGTACTATTCACAATAGCCTAGTGATGGAAACAACCCAGATGCCCTACTGCAGATGAATGGATACAAAAATGTGGTGTATATATATATATATAATGGAATTCTACATAGCCAACAGACAAGATAAAATAATGGCAGTCGCTGGGAAGTGGATAAAATTAGAGCAAATCATGCTGAGTGAGATAAGTCAAAGGAACAACAGGCACATGGTCTCCTTGATATGTGGATATTAAATCCAAACAATACAAGAGTGATGACTCAGTACTTGAGTACTCAAAGGTCATTGACATGAACTTGGAGATATAAATATAACTACACAGACATATAAATCTGCTATCGGATATATACTCTATAAACATATTAGTTCATAGATCAATAAGTATCTATGACATACTGTCTCAGCATAATTTCAATTTTGTTTTTAAATTTATGCTCCAGTGATTTCATACAGAGATTGCATTCTTGAATACATGTTTGTTAAATTTAACATTTGAAATATAATGTAAAAAACAGTGTTAAAATTTTTTAATAAAAAAGAGTAATAAAGATTTAAAAATGAAAACTAATTTGAATGACTCTTGTTTCCTAATGTCAATACTCAATACAGAGTTGAAGTTATCATGCTAAGAAAATAACCACCATCACATAATGACATGTATAACAAATTTAATATGAAAGCTTAATAACAATAGATAAAATTATAATAATAAAATTCAACAATTATAAAAGATTCTGATAGACACTAATCCAAAGAAGATATACACATCTTTTATGTGCATATGAAAAGAGATTTAATGAGATTAGTAAATAGAATAATGCAAATCTTGTAAAAAGACAATGCTTCTCATGCACAATAATTACTGTTTTTAAAGGAAAATGACAAAGTTCAATTAGAAGACT
The DNA here is from genome assembly GCF_031878675.1 of Megascapheus bottae. Classification (NCBI taxonomy): domain Eukaryota; kingdom Metazoa; phylum Chordata; class Mammalia; order Rodentia; family Geomyidae; genus Megascapheus; species Megascapheus bottae. Next base: position 29,538,126 of record NC_143515.1, read on the forward strand.
GAGAAATTTAAACTTTTATGCATTGTTGATAACACTGAGCAAACTTAAATATAGAAGCTATTATGGGACCCCAATAAGCATAGACATATACTCATAATTATAAATATGTATATAAAATATATACATATATAGAGTAATACTATTTATAATAACAGTGAAATTCACACAAATGTTATTCAATTGAATAATAAGTAAGAGAGGCATACATTGTTATTTAGCCCATGTCGATAATTGAATTACTGTTACATGCTGCAACTGAATGAACCTTTAAAACATTATAACATGCTTATACAATTTGCCACATGCAAGTGTTCACATTTGTATGATTTTGGCTATGTAATACTCAGAATAGATGAATTCAGGAAGATGAAAAACAGATTAATAGCTACCAGGAGCTGACAGAGAAGAATGAAGAATGAACACTGATAAATGTGGGCTTTCTTTGAGAGGCCATAAAAATATTCTAGAATTAGCAATGATTATAAGACTTCTTCAAGCACCAAGTTCTTCATTTTAAAAAGATGATTTTTATGGAATGTAAATTACAAGTCCATTAAGGAAATCTGAAAGAACGAAAGCAGAACTTTGTGTCTGCCTGGCAGATGTTTCTCCTTCCCATTTTACAGGCAGGTAATTTTTTATGAAAGTCATATTTCAACAACATTTTGAAGTTCATAGTTTTATTTTTATAACAGATTACACCCCCCACTAAATAAGTTTCTTTATTTCTTTAAAAGGTGTCTTTTACATTTCACAGTCATATTTACTAACAACGGTGTCATTCATAAAATTCCTTTTTGCATTTTTGTTTATTTCCTTTGTATGCCATCATGGTGTCTATGTATACTGTGATACTTTAAAAATGAAAGGTAGTAATAATTTTTCTTTGATTTTTTTTAAATTTTCAATATATACCAAGGCTAATATTTGCTTATGTTATGTTCAACTGTATGTTAATTTTTTATTTATTTGTTTTTGGACCAGACAAACCAGAACCTTGTACATATTTAACAATGTTCTGTTTCTCGAATCCAGCGTAGGTCCTTGGGCTAGGCCTGGTGGCTCATGTCTATAATCCTAGCTACTCAGGAGGCTGAGATCTGAGGATCATGGTTCAAAGCCAGGCTGGTCACTAAAGTCCATGAGATTAATCTCCAATTAATTACCAGAAAACCAGAAGTGACACTGTGGCTCAAGAAGTGGCAGCCTTGAGTTGTATAGCTCAGGGACAATGCCCAGGCCCAGAGTTCAAGTCCCATAACTGACAAATAAATAAATAAGGTTTCATGATATTTTTCCAAAGCTGTCTGGAACCACAATCCTCATACTTATACTTCGGAAGATGTAAGACTTCTGGCATCTACCACCAGTAGTGAAATGAAGACTGGCTAATTTTTCCCAGGCTGGCTTCAAGGAAGTCTCCTCTTGAAACTCACCTTAGGAATGACTGGAATTGCAGTTATGAGTTATTTGACTACTTCTATTTTGTGATCTTCTTGAAATATTTATCTCTTTTTTCCAAACGTGTGCTCAGAGAGTGATTCTTAGTCTTATCTTCCAATCACTAAACTGTGTCCTAGAGTATGCTAAAAATTTACAAGAAGTTATACTGCTTTTGTTAACTTTACCAGTGTTTGAACCATTCTACCTGTTTGTCTATGCCCTCTCAAGATGCCCTTTGCCTGTACTGAGACATTATGATAAGTATCCTGTGATCTCAAACAGAAGTAGTGAATTTCCTAGGAGTACATTTAGCTAATAATCAAGATGAAATGAGACAATATTGAGTAAATTCAGCACTTGTAAATACCCAGATAAACAAAGGCAAGTTTAATAGTGTTGTGCTCAGATCATAGTGTAAAATTCAGCGACTAGATTACGCTGAATATGTTGCTGTGCTGGACAGCTATGACCATTTATGAAACAACATGAAGGAGCACATTGCTAGTAAGTTGTCAAGTTCCATACTAAATGGAACCTTTGTTAATTCACATTTTATGAAATGACAAATTTTAGTGCTTTCATTATTCATTATTTCACAAATATACATTTTATACAAGCATGCATGTGTCTAGCTCAGAAGCTCTTCTATGGTGAAAAGGGTCTCCTGATATTTTGGTATTTTCCTTTCTTCTGGAATTTGATCAAAACACTCTTCAATAAATGGAAACTCTTAAAGTTTTACATTAAATAGTTTGAGTGCTCCTCCTGTCTATTGACTTTCTTCCTTTGTGTCTTAGGTACCCTTGGCTCAAACTCTTGAAGCAAAAATAACTAACTGAGAATTAGTTATTTATGCTAGGATGGTACCAGTCTCCTGTGATTATGATGTTTAATCAATTTATCATGGCAGGAAGTGGAGTTGTGGCTCAAGGGATAGGGCAGTAGCCTTGAGCTGAAGGGCTCAGGGACAATGCCCAGGCCCAGACTCCAAGTAAAAAAAAAAATATATCATGGCAATTCAGTATCCTTTCTTGCCTTACATTTAATACAGAAAACCCAGTAGGTTCAATACTACTGTTAGCCAGTTTTATAGATAGAGAAACTGAGACATACAAAAACTTAGGAAACAAACATAAACGTTACAAAACAGTAATTCATAGAATTGGACCTAGAAAATGCAATCTAGTCTGCTGCTCAGCAGTCCACCAGTATGTTGTTTAGCCTCACAATGGGGTAAGTTCTTGGATAATATTTATATTGTAGCCAGAGAGAAATACAGCTTTAGTGTAACAATTGTCTTTTATTTTAAGGGCTGTAACTTATTTGTTATACTACCCTGGATGCCTATATCTTCAATGTTAGAACAATACATAGAAAGGATAATTTGGTGCTATTTTAAAAAATGTGTGAGAAGTAGAGTGAGAACAGTAGAAAATATAGGATCTCGCTTAACATGATCTTTCAGCCTCTGTTGTACCAATATAAAGGATAAAGCTTAGTGTTTGATAACAACCATGAGAGTATTTGGTAAATTACAAATGTAGTCCATTCTAGCATCTAATATGAAGAGAATCATATGATGACTTATGACGTCTTGTAGCTCAGAATTTGCTGAGCTTTAGTTGAATTCTTTTTCCTCTGTGTTGTATCTCCTTCGTATAGAATGTTTTTCTCAGTTTATACCCCCAAGGCTTTTCCAAGCATTACTTGAAATTTCATTTCAGATAATCCAGAATACTATTCTGTCAGACTGGTGCTACAAAATGTGATTTAATAGAGTATGGAAGTATTGTTTTTACTCGGTGAATAAATATGCATTTATCATCCTCCACAGGAAAGCTGAGATGTGAATTCTGTTAAGACCCAAGTATGCTAAGTACTTGTGGTTTACTCCTGTATTCCAAAGTCTTGGTTCAAAGTTAGATCACAGATAAATCCAAGAGATTCTTATTTCCAATTAAAGAAGAAAAAGCTAGGGACAGAGTTGTAGCTCAAGTAGTAGAGTTTCAACTTTGTATTATATTTTAATGTTTTTCATAATGCCCTTTGTTACGTGTGAGTTTTCTGAAGGCAATAAGGCTTTGTGTATTTTCCTTGTAATTTCTGAATGTCTCAATGTGAATTGATATAAAGATGAATGGCTCAAATCCGGCAAGTTTTGGTGAAAAGTGAATTCTGCCAGCTAATTAGCAAGTGGTTGTATTAAGTTCCCCATATAATGGGATTTAGTAATATTTGAGGAGATTTTGATGAGAAGAAAATGAAAGAAAGCTTATGAATTATCCATAGTAATGCTCACACATGGTGATAGGTTTCCAATAAAACATTAATATTATTAATTATTACTACAGGTTTGGATCAATATATGTTGAATGAACCACAGTAGAGTGCAAGAGGTGCTATAATCGACCTTCATTATAAAGTTAAATTAGATTCTGTAATAACCAGGGACACATTGTGCTGTACTGGACAGGCTCCAGAATGTGGGTGATATCTTAAGTTCCCTAGAGTGCATTAACTCTGCTAATCAGAAAAGCAAGAGAAAAAAAGATAGAGGAAGGGGTTGATCAAGAAATTGCAGCCCATCAGCTCAGACAAATTATTCAGACACCCTCCATCTATGAAAAAAACAACACCTGCACATTTTTCTGGCTGATTTTGTGGGCATGCATCCATAAGAAATATGAAGGAAGAGAATCAAATCTAAGATGTCATTTTTCATAGTGAGGAGAGTGAGCATTTGACAGGTTTCTGAAGAGAATGGCAGGATAGCCTTACCTGAAGCTAGATTAGCCTTTTTTTTTAAGTTAGGCATTTATTTCCCTGGCCTAAAGAACAGAGCTAGTACCTGAGCTAGAGTTCTTACCAAGTTCATTTCAAAGACTTTGTATATTGTGTGTTCTTTTTGTCACAATCTGCTTAAAACTCTCAATGTGAAATTTAAGGTTGTTTTTTTAAGTTCTCTTTCAAGTTATTGAGTTTCTTATGTTCAGTACTTAATACAGCACAGAGATGGTGGCAATTATCAGACTGTCCACTGAAGGTCTACTTTAATGATACATTATCATGCTGTGCAACACATCATTTCACAGTAATCACTTCCCTAAGCTTAAGTAGTATTATCTAATGTGGTTACTAATATAATAGATAACCAAGAGTACATCCATTGTGAGATGAATATTTTTCTCATCATTTTTTTAATTGTGATTCCATATTGTTTTAATATATTGAAAAAAACCTTACATAAGCAATTATAACCCTTAACCCTTCTGTATATTACCCTGAAAAGAAAAGAAAATTTAAAATAAAAAATAAGATAAATAAGTATATTTACAATAAAAATATAAGAAAACATTGATATAAGTTTCTTACTCCTTAAAAATCCATGCTGTAATTGTCACAAACACACACATACACACACACAAAACAATGTAATGTTTCCTCTTACTAATACTCTTACTTTTTATTATTTTAAATGTCCTTACTCTCTTTAAAATGAAAAAAAATAGAATATCTGCATCTTTTATTTTAGTGACTATTGGTAGACATCCAAGAATACTAGACTGATTTAGAAAACTGCACAACAAAGAAGGTATTAAACATTTCTATTATAAATGTAGAATTTTCAGTGTACCTTAATAAGCATGTGGTATTCTATGTAGTATTTTATCTTGACTATTTTTAAATTCTGTTGAATTTAATTTTGACTGGGAATACTGCTTAATTTCTAATGTTAATGAAGTTTGTGAGGTATAAAGGGAATTGGTTTGGTTCTAAGTTCAAATCAGTTTCCTTTTTATGCGTGATAGCAATTCTTAAGAACTCTGGAAAAAGGAAGCATAATTTGGAAAAGAGTCTGTACATATCGCCTGATGACAAAACAATTATTACCACAAAAGAAAGGGTCTACTTTTCTGTTTCATGTTTTTTTTCTTCCCAAGACACTCAAAGTATGCATAATTTGGTGAAAATATAAAGGCATAAGTTATAATGGGCACATAGGAAATACATATAACTATGGACTCCACATTACATTAATCTAAATATAATTAACTTGGGACATGTAAAACAAGTCTTTAGAAATCTTGCTACACTATGAAATCTAGTTGCAATGATAACTAGCATGTAATGCTACCATGAAAGCACAAGATGAAGTACACATAGAAAAAAATATCAGAAAATTATCTGAGTACTGCAATTTCCACTCACAACATCGGGCCCCTTCTCCTTTTCTGTACCGTGCTGGAGAATAGTAGCTCTTGTGCCAATGTCAATGAATGCCAACATCAATGAATGCCAGACACTGAATAAGCTTTGAAGGTCCCTAAGCCTCTTGCTTCAGCTGCACTCTATTGAAGGCTAGAGTAAAATATATTGAAAAACATGAAAATATGTTGTATTGGGGAAGTAGACCAAGGGACACAAGAGTGAGGGTGAGGAGAAGAGAAAACAGACAAAAGGTGAAAAAATAGAGGAAAAGAGGGTGGTGATGGGAGGGAAGGAGAAAAAGACAGAGGACAGGAGGGGAAGGAAAAGGAAGGAGGACAGGGAAAGGGAAAGGGAGGAAAAAAGAGTGGAAGATGACCTGAATAGGATATGAGAGAGGAAGCAGAAGCAGTAAAGAAAAGAACAGAGGAAAGCAGAAGGGAGGAGAAGAGTGGAAAAGAGAAGAGAAGGGAAGACAGGAAGAAAGAAGAGAAATTCTGGGGTACTCTGCTTCTATTCTAGAACTTAATGTATTAGTATAATCATTATGTATATTGTGTAAGCAAAAGGACATAAAAGTACAGAAATACCAGGTAATTCTCCAGATAAAGTTTATTTTTATTTTTTCTGTCCTGCGGTTTGAATTCAGGGTACAGGCACTGTCACTGAGCTCCTTTGATCAAGGCTGGTGCTCTACCAATTTGAGCCACAGCAGAACTTTTTGTTTTTTTGGTGAGTACTCGGAGATAAGCATCTCAAAGACTTCCTTGCTGGGGTTGGCTTCAAACCATAATCCTCAGATTTCAGCCTCCTGAGTAGCTAGGATTACAGACATGAGCCACAATTGTCCAGCAAAGATAGATTTTCTGAGTTAGAAAACCTGCAACATTATCATAGTGTAGCATTCATCATTTTAAATACTGACTAAAACAATGATCAACCTTAAATTTATGATGTTACATTTCATATTAGCTACTCTCATCAAATCTTGAGTTTTAGTGTTCTTCTTGAGGGACTTTTATGTTGTACTCTTAACAGTTTTGAACCGATACCATTCTTACATTACTTCTACTTATTTCCACCTAATGCAAACTCTTTGATTAGTGTAACTTGAAGGCAAAATAATGTCCACACTCTGATGTTTCCATCTCACTTTGATTTTATGAGTTATTGTCTATTGCAAACAGGTATTACCAGTTTGGAAGCAGTCCAATAATGTAAATGAGCAGAATGTTATCCAAGAAAAGGTTAAATTTGAAAAATTAAGAAAATATGGTGTTCATCCCTCTAAAACTCCACTTTCTCATCTATCACACTAATATTCTGGAAGACAGCTGTTTTTATTGCACTCCATCTTGGAAGATGAATTTTATCAAATCCCAAGAAGACTCCTGAAATGTTTGTTTCACTGGCTCATTAAAAGCTATAAACAATTAAGTGCTTTGTAGATGCTTTTGAAAGTCTGCTGGGAGTTCTATAGATTCATTGGGAAATGATAAGATATGACAATCCTGGATGATGCATGTGTGCATGTGTGTATGAGAGAGAGAAAGAGAGCAAGAGTGAGAGAGAGAGAGAGAGAGAGAGAGAGAGAGAGAGAGAGAGAGAGAGAGAGAGAGAGAGAGAGAGAGGGAGGGAGGGAGAAAGAGAGAAGGAGAGGAGAGAGAATTTAGAACAGAGATTGTTCAATTCATTCAAGATCATTTCCATTAATGAATCATAGTTTTATTGAATAAATCTAGAATGAAGCCCATACATTATGGTAAATATAATGAGATACTTTGATAATTATATACATAAATGGATAAAGCAGGTCATTTTCTACTGATCTGAGAAGTTGTAGTGTTGCAAGTAATACAATCTTGATCACGTTCATCTGTTCTCTTCGCTGAACTCTCTTCTTCTAATGGCATATGGATATTTTAATAAAAGATTAGACTGAAGCAGTGGACCTGCCTGAAGCAGAAGTGGTTGATATCATTTGAAAAGCCTTTATGTCAAATTGTGTAGATAAAAAATTAATGTATGGGCTTTTGGTATCTCAGCAGGTTTATTACAACATTTTGATTTTTAAAACTATCTTTTCAGATTATTTTGGACTAGGGTAAATTAAAAAAATATTGAAGGCAGCTATAAGCTAAAAATTTGAATTACTGGCATTAGCAAGATGAATTAGCTTTTAAAAGTGGCCAAATATAATTATAATAATTAAAATGGAAACTTCCACTATAACCTAAAGGTTGTTTCCTTATTTAATTTGCTTCTCAGCATGACATTGTGAAGTAGGACAACTAGCAGATATTTTTTAATAGATCTAAAAGAAAAAAAAAGCTTAAACAAAACCTCTATTAGCTTTCTGATATAAATTAAGGATGTGGGAAAATTGTTACTTGAATTAATCATTATTATCCCTAATGGTATGTTTTTATAAGTTGTGAATTATTTTTAACCAAAGTAATTTATAAATTTATCCTATTTTTATTTCAACTGATATGCAAAAGTAAAATTTTGAGAGTATGTAAATTAATATAAATTGCAGTAATATAATATCATTCATGTTCCAAGCATCATGCTAAGTGACTTCCAAAAATTCTTCTTTTGTGTACACACTGAAACACACACACACACACCCACACACACACACGAAAACCACTCTTATTTACCCTCTTTTTTGAATTATTTTTATTGTAATTAATAGAAGGATTGCATTATATTTGCCAGATAGAAGGTACATTATTTCACAAACATTGATACCTCATCTCATATTTTTGTCCCCATTTCTCTCCCCCACCCCTCCCATCATCTTGTTTTCCCCCCTTATTTACCTTTTTTTTGAAATAAAAATCTTGGTGTATGTAATAAAAATAAAACATTTTCATTTTTAAGCAAACCAGTTCTCTAGCTATTTATTATCATACATGCTAGCTTTACCATATATAGATATTCTCTTGTCTTAATAACTTTCTGTGCTTTTCTATTGATTTAAAACAATTGTTGCACTGTCTAGTATAATCATATATTTCAGGTTTATTTTGCAAAAATATTTTTATCATTTTAATATAAACAGGAATATAAAGAGGTTTATATAAGGAAATATGCAGCTAAATTTCCTTAGATTTATATTTTTAAAATTCCAAAATGTACATTTCTAAATCACATTTCTCAAAGACACTGAATTATTTTCCCAAGTATATTTAATCTTCATTTTTCCAATTTGATATTTCATTTGAAGAGCATCTTCAATAATGCAAAATTGTTACATTTCTTCCTCATAAATGATTTGTATCTTTCCCCTCAAAAAACCTTAAGGAATAAAATAACCTTTTTTTCTGCCAGAAGCTATTATAAAAATCTAGACATATTTCCTTTTAGATGGTTTCCCTACTTGTCCTAGAGATATTACGGTTGAAAAAAACTTGCTTAATTGGTTCAAAGTCACATAGCCAAACTGAATGAAATCCAGAAAAAAATGAATCTTGTTGCTGCAGGCGATAAAATAGAAAGAAGATATTTGTATTTAACCATATACACACATACACACACATAAAAAATAAAAATATCCTGAGTCACTAGTGTCAATCAGACAGACAAAGGTCTAATATTGCAAATGTAAACCATGGCTTTGGAACATTTACCATTTCCAACATTGGCCATAGCTTTACCCTGTTTCTGAAGCAGACAATAGCAAAAAAACAAAAGAACTTTGGACTGTGCTAAGGAGAGATAACTATTGAATTTGGGGTATATACAAAAGTAGAGAGACAGCCAACCAACTGGGAAAAGATATTTACCAATAATACATCTGACAAATGCTTAATATCCAGTATATTCAGAGAATTCATGAAACTAATCCCCCCCAAACCCAACAAACCATTCACTAAATGGGCAAGGGAACTAAAGACAGACTTATCAGAAGAAGAGATTAAAATGACAGAAAAGCATATGAGAAAATGTTCATCATCCATGGTCATAATGGAAATGCAAATAAAAACAATGCTAAGATACAACCTTACCCCAACAAGAATGGCCAAGATTTTGAACTCAGACAATGACAGTTGTGCTGGTGGTATTGTGGAGAAAAAGGAACCTTACTATACTGCTGGTGGGATTGTAAACTAGTTTAGCCACTCAGGAAAGCAGTGTGGAGGTTTCTTAAAGAACTGAAAATTGACCTTCCATACGATCCCCCCATACCACTTCTGGACATATATCTTGAACACCATAACCCAAGATATGATAAGAACATCTCTCAGCTATGTTTATCTCTGCACTATTCACAATAGCCAGGCGATGGAAACAATCCAGATACCCTACTGCAGATGAATGGATACAGAAAATGAGATATATATATATATATACATATATACATATATATATGAATTCTACATAGCCAACAGACAAGATAAAATAATGGCATTTTCAGGGAAGTGGATGAATCTAGAGAGAATCAGGTTGAGTGAGACAAGTTAAGACCAAAGGAACAAAAGGCACATGGTATCCTTAATATCCAAACAGTACAAGAGCTAGGACTCAATATTTGTATACCCAATGCTATGGACAGGGTATGGAAAATATAAACACAACTACATAAACATAAAATCCTATGACTCTATAGGCATAATGTTTTATTACATAGGTTAATATGTATCTATGATATACAAATACTTAGCCTAATTTTGATTATGTTCTAAAGTGCCAGTGATTGTACATAGAGATTACCTTCTTGAATACATGTTTGTTAAACACATCATTTGAAATATGATGCAAAAATCAATGTTAATAAATTATTTAATAAAAAAAGAATGCTGCTCAGGCTTAAGAAATTCCACAAAACTCATTGAACTGCAAGTAAATATATTTCCAGCTATATAAACAATGTTGTTTGGGTATACAGAATGTGTTCTACCTCAAGTGTGATCTTTTATTGACTCATTTTGCTTAAGTATTTGATATTTTAATATCTAAGGTTTAAAGCTCCCCAAGTAAATATCAAAAGTGTGTAATAGATCTGAAATATTTAGACAATTCTACTGAGTCATCTGTTATGACTAGGTAATAGTTTACTGGATGACAAATGGCCTTTCCAATCCGAAGACTTTTGGCAAGGCTTTCTTTTGTATTTAATGAGGCAAATACAATATAATTATTTTGAAGTGTTTTCTTTCAAGATGAGAGTTGAGTTCTATTGGTTCAAGTATGCTCAAAACCATAAATAAGAGGAAAAATTTAGCTTCAGATTATGAAAGTCCTTGCCATGTTTAGCAGATATGACTTGAGAAGATTTAGAGAAAGAGTGTTTCCAAAATGATTTTAACTTTTTTAAATCTTCAAGTAGTTCTACAAAGGAGTTTCCATTCAAGACAGAATTGAATACAATGTGTCTTGATCAGTGTCATTCCTTCCAACATTCCATCCTTCCCAAGGATCTTCCATCAATTTTCTTAATTTTGTAGCATTATACGTTGGAATATTGAGTGCATTCTTATCATTCTTATCTATTTCTTCTCTTGTTTATCTCTTTTCCCTTGCCTCCTCCCCATCACTTTCAAGTACATGTTTCCTAGTATTCATTCTGTTAATCTTTTGACTTTGTCTTTCTAAAGAATTACAATGTTTGAATTCTCCCTTCAAGTTGCCATATTTCAGTTCAGTTACATAGTATCTGATGTCTTTACTTATACATTTATAAACTAATGCCAGATTATTTGTATGAGGGAAGCTATGAAATTTTTGTCACTCTTGGTCTGACTTACTTCACTTAAAGCATTTTTTCCAAGACTTCCAATTCCTTTATAAATGATACCATATGAATTGATGTAAGGAACCTGTTTAAAATAATTCTCTATGTTTTTAAAATTGTTTGGGTCATAGACTAACACAACAAACAGGGTTGCAAAATTGCATCTTTGATATTTTATACTAATCACCTTCGTTGTGTAAAATTTTAACTATTTAGGATTTTCTTTTATAATAATGTATGTCCTGGCTTTAATAAAGAAAGCTATGTATGCTCATTCCCCTTGAAATATATTAGGAGTGCAAAGATATTCCAGAGTATTTTATTTTAAGAAATGAGTTATGAGAAAAAAACACAGACTAAGAAACTAAGCAGGAAACAAGAACAAAATATGAGAGTTTAAAAAAGGGAGTGAAAAATACATTAAATGAGATAGCAAGGATTAAACCATACTGACTTTGCAATGTTCCTGCTTCTCTTTCCTGAGGAAAATTGCTCCAGTCTTGAATTTGGTCTTTCTAGCCAAAGCTTTCACTAAGTGGCTTCCTTCTGGTCTTAGCACCACTTATTTAACAGTCTGTTTATGTTTCTGTTTCGTCATGAAGCATTCACTGTATTACCAAAGACATATGATTGCTTAAAAACTCCCACTGGCTCAGGTATGGCCACGTTTTGTAATTTCAGCTAAAAGGAAAGCCCCAATTGGGAAGAATATGCTTTGAGGTTAGCCTGAGCAGAATTAGCCACATCACTTATGACCACCCCTTCAACCACAGAATTTAGCAATGGTAACCCCTGATCCCAGCTACAGGGGAAGGAGGGAGAGCCTGGGTATCTTGGAGCTATTTTGCTCATGTTGACACTACTGTTTGAGTTCCAAATCCACTTGTTTTGGTTTTTGTTGGTGGTGATGGTGGTGGTGGTTAATTTCTGGTAACATTCTGTTGGACTTATTGCCTGTGGCACTTTTTAATCTTGATTCTACAATCTCAACATCCAGAGTAGTGAAGATTACAAGTATGAGTCATTGTGCCAGGCTTTGGGTGTTTATTTACTTATTTATTCATCAGCCAGAATAGTTCTGTTTTTGTTGACCTCCTATAAGTAATATGTGAGGACTTAAAGACAAACAGACTATACCCTATGAGTGAGCAGTGACATTTCATTTGAATACTTTCTTGAACTCTAATGGATAGGAAAAAAAAAGAAAATTCTGGATGAAAATGTTAAATTGTAACTTCCTTAAAAATCAAACAAGCCAAACTAAAATTTATAATATTAATAGTAGGACAGATAAAATTAACCACTATTGCACTATGGCTTAACAACTAAATTGTATGTTACCACATTGTGAGTTAGTTATTCCTTTAATTATGGTCTTCTTCAGGCTAATGATAATCCAATTAATTTGTTTAACTTGTTCTGAATTTTAAAGCATTTCACACATACTTTTCAAGTAGCTTACTCTGCTAAGTGCATGTTATATTGTTACCCTACCTCCTTCCACAATATTTTATATAAACCTAACTTTCAGCATAACATAAAACACACACACATATATATCTATATAAATATATATGTATATATATATATATACACTACTTTTTCACAAGATTTTCAGAACAAAAACAGTACTGGGTTTTGACCTCAAGCTCTTAGACTTGCTAGAAAGACACTGGTACAGTTCTCCTCCTCCTCCTCCTCCTCCTCCTCCTCCTCCTCCTCCTCCTCCTCCTCCTCCTCCTCTTCCTCCTTCTCCTCCTCCTCTTCCTCCTCCTCCATCTCCGCTTCCTCCTCCTCCATCTCCTCCTTCTCCTCCTCCCCTCTTCCTCCTCTTCCTCCTCCTCCTTTTTCCTTTTTCTTCTTTCTCTTTCTCTTGCTTCTCCTCCTTCTTCCTTTTTCTTCTTTCTCTTTCTTTCTCTTCTTCCTCCTCCTCCTCTTCCTCCTTCTCCTCCTCCTCTTCCTCCTCCTCCATCTCCTCTTCCTCCTCTTCCATCTCCTCCTTCTCCTCCTCCCCTCTTCCTCCTCTTCCTCCTCCTCCTTTTTCCTTTTTCTTCTTTCTCTTTCTCTTGCTTCTCCTCCTTCTTCCTTTTTCTTCTTTTTCTTTCTCTTCTTCTTCCTCCTCCTCCTCCTCTGCCTCCTCTGCCTCCTCCTCCTCGTTCTTTTCCACCTACTTCACCTCCTCCTCCTGCCCATTCTTCTCTCCTTTTTCTTCTCTTTCTTTCTCTTATGTGTTGTTTCAATTTACTTTTCAGATAGTGTCCCATTTTGCCTAGACTGTCCTTGGACTATGAAACTTCTATCTAGGAATATAGACATTAACCACCATACTAAATATGTTTTTAAAATGAAACTCAACTAACTTTTAGCTTGAGCCGTCATCAAAACACAATTCCCTCATTTTCTGCCTCCCAAATAGCTAGAATTTCAGAAATCAACCAACAGGCTCATCCCCACAAAATTATTTTGTATTTTAGGGATCATAAATGTATGGTCAGCTTTCTGGATTAAGGTTTTATAGACCACACTTCTCTGTTGCAATTGTATTTGTCATTCTAGTGTAAAAGCAATCATCAGGAGACAGAGCACAAAAAGTGGACAATCTTATTGCACCAAGAATCTTTATTTATCAAGACAAACATTGAAGATAATTTGCTGTGTAGGTTGCAATTTGCCACATTCTTTACTGGAGAAATAGAGTATGGATATATAAGTAATTTTTAGGTTGTAATCAAATTTCCTATTTGTGAAAATGTTGGCTCTTTTTCTCAGATAGTTAATATGAGAAGAAGGATCTGCAGGATATGGAAACAAGCCCTTTATATTATGTGATTGTTGTTCTTAATGTACTATGTTATTTCTCTTCTCTTTTGTTGCCTTCTGGTGAATCTCATACTGTTACAGTATCTGACTTCGTTACCTGGTATATTGTATATATGTTTTTTATTTGAAATAGGAATGGGAAGGGGGAAAACAAAATTATTGGGAGGGAGTGGGGAGAGGGGAATGGGAACAAAACATGAGAGGGGGTATCAATGTGTAAGATGTACTCTCTGGCAAATGTAACTGTGACCCCTTTATACATTACAATAAAAATAAATAAATGTAGTTTCACAAATACAAAAGAAGAATATTAGATTTGTGAGATAATCATTGCTCCCCCCCATAGATGAGCTTTTTTTCAGAAGAGAGGGAATTTGATTAAACTTTGGGTTTCCCCTTTTACATCAAAAACTTAGCTCCATGCACCCTGGTATAGATATTTTTCACTGAAATTTAGTAAGATGTAAGATGTTGAAGTATCTTTTCAGTAACTTGTTTTTATCTTATCTTGTGTGCAATTTCTATACCTTTCTTTTCATAATTCTAATCTTTTCCCTATATCTTCAGTCATTTCTGATAATTTGAGCCTTGGTTTTTGTTTGTTCTCTGTTAGAGCAATGTTTTCCGTGGTAAAGTTTATATTTTAGACTCATGCTATTTTATTCTTATTATGGACCTGAGATTTTGTTTATTTTTGTTTTTGTTTGTCTGCCAGTCCTGGGTCTTGAACTCAGGGCCAGGGCACTGTCCTTGAGCCTTCTCAAGTGCTCTATCACTTGAAACACAGCACCTCTTCTGGCTTTTTCTGTGTAGTAATGCAGGGCTTTGAACATGCTAGGCAAGCACCCTACTATTAATCTGAACTCCAGAGTTTTAATATTTTATTTTTACAAAGTTTTTTATAAAAAAATATTCTGTACTTTTGAATCTGTACTTTTAGAAACATCATAATTTTTCTGATTTTCTTTTGTGCAAGAGACACACTGAAAAAGAAAGAGACAAAGATATAAATGCAGAGATAGAGAATGGTGAAAGGGAGTGTGTGTGTGTGTGTGTGTGTGTGTGTGTGTGTGTGTGTGTGTGTGTTTGCCTAAGAATTGGACCCAGTGTCTCAAACAAACAATCAATCCCTCTACCTGTGGAGCTATATTGTCAGCCTTCTATTTACTTGTAAAAATTATTTCATACAAGAGTATGTTTTTAAGTTTTCAGTTGATTTTCCTCCCTTTCAAATGTCTTAGCTTTTCACATTCTACATGTACTGTCATATTGGTTTTCTGAATAAGAAATGAAAATTTGAGCAGGAAAGTAAAGGAAGGTTACAATTAAATCCTATTAGTGTACAAGTATGCTTTATAGAGTTTGTGGTCTTTTTTAATTTTAATTTTTTTAATTTGTTCTATTACTTGTTTCTTCTGTGGTAAATGGAGGGAGACCAAAGAAGGAAAAAAAATTATTTTGTGTGCCGGTCAGTTTTTCTCCTACTGATTGTTCCAATGCAAAACTAGATGAGTCAGTATATTATTCTGGGTTGGCCCTGATCTGTACTCTGTGCTGGAAGCTGGCTTTTACAGGGTGCCTGTTCTGTCATGGTCTCACCACTGCTATGAGAATAAATCCTGTTTTGTGGGAAGCAGGAGATCTGGTTACAAATAAATTGTTTGTGAGAATGTGCTACAAATGAATAAGTCAAAAACAAACTTGTTGAAATGATAAATTGGTCCAAAATGTATTTTTCCAGACACTGATTTTGCAATTTTTCCATTCACTGATGCCTGATTTATTTCTAAAATAGCAATTACTCAAACTAAAGAAATTGTATTCTGATTGTTTTTTTTTTACTTTTAAAAACACTGGTCAACCACTGCTAGCTTCTCTACATAACAACCAAAATTCTTCAAGAAAGCATGAAGATTTTTCTAGTCATAAAGATGTACAGTTATGGTAACAGTGGTAATAATGTTTGGGTTTTTTAGGAGTGGCAAATTAATGAGAAACAAGGCAGTTAGGACTTTTCTATTTTCAATGGTACCAACATTATTTACCTATTTTTAACTACATTTACCTATACAACTTTTTAAGACTACAATAAAAATAGTTTTTATAATTAAAATCCTATATAATGTCTGGCAGAAAAAGAAAATCACTACCCATTTTACCGTGAGAAGTATTTGTCTAGCATCCCTGTCACTGATAATTATATGACTTGAGCAGTTGTTTGCAAAGTATGAAAGGCCACTGTGAAAGTGCTTGAAAATTAGTAATTGAATGTCCTGATGTTATTTTTACTTGGAACTTAGAACACAATTTTTTCCAAGTTATTATGTTTTTAAAAATTCTCTTGTAACTGTTTTTCTTTTCTCCTAAACTCTTGCTAATTTGGGTAGGAGTTAGGCAATCCCTTGAGGGTGGTTTTTCCAGGGTCATTTCTCAACAACCTTCTTTCTCCAGACTAAAGCCAGAAAAAACAAAAACAAAAAAAACTCATATTTCAGAATGTGGTCCTACCTTCGTTTCTTCTTTCAGAAGAGGAAAACTGAGGCAAAGTTTCATGGCCACAACCCAAAGTAATTTTTTATTCTATGTCAGATATACCAACTCAAAGCCAGAACTCTAAGGTTCCTTTGAAATATCTTCCATCATTTTGTGCTTTCTTTTTAAACTCAGAAAATAGTACATTTCTAAATAATAGTCATCATTTTTTATTTATCTCCAACTCTAATAAATACAGGTTGTTTGCAGCTTCATATTTGTCTCTCTTTGGCTATAGTTTTGATAACATGTATGCATTTAAACATTTTTTAATCTTTACTGTAAATCTCTAGATTTCCTTTATATTGTTACTCTTGTTGTTTTAATAACATGCCCATATTTAAACTTTTTAAAACTTTAGTGTAAATCGTTAGTTTAGATTTCCTTTAGAATGTTGTTGTTGTTGTTTTGCTTTATTTTGTGCTGTGACCTAATTGTGTATCCAATGTTCTTGTTATGTTTGGCAAAGATACTCATTAATTCTATTACCTCTACCAGGATCAAAAGGGAATTTTGAAATGGCTAGCAGTTCCAATCAATACCATAACTCAATAGAGATAATTATTGGAATCACTAGGAGGCTAGCAAGCTGTCAGATATAAGCAATCATTTTAGGCCTGGGATAAATCTGCAGAAAACACAAAGAAAACTTCAAGCATATAATTTTTTTAATTGAAGTCTTAGACTACAGATGTTTTCCTGTTATTTATTTCCATAGATCTGTTTTCAATAGTTCCTGATGACATGTATTGATTTTTAAATACTTTGACTCACTAAGATTCATCTGAATCCTTAATTCCTTCATCTATTTTTACTTCCTAGCCACGATCCCTGCTTGGTTATCTTACTAAATTAAATTGTTCATATTTATAAGATGCTTTAAAATATGACTCTAATTTGGAATTAAGAATTGGCAGTGATTAGTTATGCTAATGTAAAAGAAAGTTTTAATATATGCCTTCAGGCGGAAATACAGTTTTCTGTGAAGATAACAATGTCTGAAACATATTCATCTTATTTTACTTACATATTTTTCAATTTGCTAATTACAATTTCTTTCCACCTGTGAGGGTGAATCAAGAATATGCTTCTATATCTTTCAGATTCCAGTTACCTTTCTGATTTTTCTGAAACTACACGAATGAAAAAAATGTCTTTTTTTCCTTTTATTTTTATTTTAATTCTAACCTGAGAGCCTTAAACCTTTTACAAAAGCTACTGAATAGGGCTTATATAGCTATTACATTGGTGAATTCAAATGGAAAGTTCCTCTGTGGCATGTACCCTGAAGAAAACACAGTGAGGCTCAGCTTTACATCAAAAAATTTTTTTCACTATTGTTTGGAATTTCTATGTAAGCATCTTAGTTATTAAAAGGAAGCTGTTCGATGGAAAATTAATAGAATCTTTCACAAAGATACTATTATAGTGTAGCAAAAGAAGCACTTATAAAAATAATGTGCAGATTCCAACATAGTATCAAAACACGCTATAACATCGCATTTCCCTTTGGGTCAATAAAAAAATAGATGGAGAAATAAGACAAAACTATTTTAGGTATTGGAAGGATAGTATGGCCACACATTGTCATTTAATTCTTTCTGTCTTCTCCAGTTCTCCCTCTCCTTTTCTCTTTCACCAGCTCTTTCTGGGGCTTGAATTCAGAGCCTGAGTTGGGATACTGTTTTTGTCTTTTTTTTCATATATTTTTCTTGTAATTAATAGAAAGGTTACATTATATTCACCAGATAGAAGGTGCATTACTTCACATGCATTGACACCCTTTCACATGGCTTGGTCCCCATTTCCCTCTCCCCCACTCACATCCCTCATCTTGTTTTCCTCCCTTCCATATCCGACTTCACATACCAAATACGCATATATACAATATGTCAGATAACCAGGTGAAATATTGTAACAATATGAGATAACCAAGGGACAGCAAAAGAGATGAGAGATAGCATAGTACTTTAAGGACAACAAACACTCGTTATATGGCTTTTGTTTCTATATCCTGAAGGTGCTTTCATTTAGTGTCATTCCATATGGCCTTCTGTATCTAGGTTTTGGTCTATTGTAAATCTCTGCTAGGAGAGCCCAAGGTTTCTACTGATTATGACAAATGGGGAAAGCATTGAGCCTATGTTCCTTTGAGTCTGGCTTACTTCACTTAATATGATTTTTTTCTAAGTCTTTCCATTTCCTTACAAATGTAGCAAGTAAATGTTATTCTTGACTTGTTGATTATTTATTGTGTTTCCTGGTTCTCTTGTGATTAGAAGTTGAAGACACATTAATTTACTCATTTCTTAAAATATTGTGTGTGTGTGTGTGTGTGTGTGTGTGTGTGTGTGTGTGTGTGTGTGTAACCTGGCTTGAATTCAGGGCGAGGGTGCTATCCCTTAGCTTTAGCTTTTTTCTCTCAGGACAATGACTCTAACACTTGGGCCACACTTCTGCATTTTGTTGGTTAACTGGAAATAAGGGAGGCATGGACTTTGCTGTATAAGGTATCTTTGAACCACAATCTACATACAAGTCTCGGTCTGCTGAATAGCTAAATGTTTTTTTTTATTATTTTTTATTGTAATTAATAAAGGGGTTACATGATATTTGCCAGATAGAAGGTGCATTAATTCACATCCATTGATAGCCTTTCACATGTCTTGGTACCCATTATCCTCCCCCGCATCCCCCCCATCTTGGTTTTCCCCCCTTCCCTATCAAATTTCAAATAACCAAATACAAATATATCCAATATATCAGATAACAAAGTGAGATACTGTAACAATATGAGATACCCAAGGGACAGCAAAGGAGATGAGAGATAACATAGTACATTAAGGACAACAATCACTCATTATATGGCTTTTGTTTCTATATCCTGGAGGTCCTTTCAATTAGCTTCACATTATATGGCCTTATGTATCAAGATTTTGCTCTATTGCAGATCTCTGCTAGTAGAGCCCAAGGTTTCTACTGATTATGACAAATGAGGGAAACCATTGAGCCTAAGTTCCTTTGAGTCTGGCTTACTTCACTTAATATGATTTTTTCTACGTCTTTCCATTTCCTAACAAATGGGGCGATGTCGTTTTCCTAGAAGCAGCATAGAATTCCATTGTGTACAAATACCACATCTTGTTGGTCCACACATCAACTGAGGGACATCTGGGTTGGTTCCATATCTTTGCTACGGTGAATAATGCTGCAATGAACATTGTTGTGCTAGTGCATTTAGTATGCCCTTGTTTCTAGGTGGTTGGGTAAATGCCAAGTAGTGGAATTGCTGGGTCATAGGGGAGTTCTATGTTTAGTCTTTTGAGGCACTGCTACACTGCTTTCCATAGTGGTTGAACGAGTTTGCACTCCCACCAACAGTGTAGTAGTGATCCCTCCTGGCCACATCTCCTCCAACATCTGTTATTATTCGTTTTCCTGATCCTGGCCATTCTAACTGGAGTAAGGTGGAATCTTACAGTTGTTTTGATTTGAATTTCTTTTATGACCAGAAAGGTTGAGCACTTTTTCTTGTGTCTATAGGCCATTTTTGTTTTTTCTTCAGAGAAGACTCTCTTTAAGTCTTTGGCCAATTTTTTAGTGGGATGGTTGTTACTTTGGAGATTAGTTTTGGAGTGATTCTATTTTTTGAGTTGTTGATATATTTTAGATATGAGGCTTTTGTCTGCTGTATGGTTGGTGAAGAGCTTCTCCCATTCTGTAGACTTCCTAATTGATTTACTAGCTATGTCCTTTGCCATACAAAAGCTCTGCAGTTTAATGCAGTCCCACTTACCCAGCCTTTCTCTGATTTGTTGTGATTCTTGGTCCTTATTAAGAAAGTTTCGACCTGTGCCAAGGAGTCATAGTGTATCTCCTATTCCTTCCTGTAAAGTTTTCAGTGTGTCAACTTTTACCTCCAGGTCTTTGATCCATTTGGAGTTAATTCTAGTGCATGGTGACAAAGAAGGATCCAACTTTAGTTTTCTGCAGATGCTTCACCAGTTCTGCCAGCACAACTTGTTGAAGAGGCTGTCTTTCTTCCATTCTATTTTTTTTCACTCCTTTGTCAAAGATTAGGTGGCCATAGGTCTGTGGTTTAATATCTGGGTCCTCAGTTCTATTCCATTGGTCTTCAGGCCTGTTCTTGTGCCAGTACCAAGCTGTTTTGAGAATTATAGCCCTGTAATGGAGTCTAAAGTTTGGAATTGAAATTCTTCCAGCACTGTTCTTTCTGCTAAGAAGTGTTTTTGGTATATGGGGTCTTTTATTATTCCATATGAAATTTTGAATTGCCTCTTCTATTTCTTTAAGACTGCCATTAGCTAAATGTTACATATATATTGCTTGTGAACTTTTTGGGAAATGTGAAAAATGAAAATATCTAATGCCAATGGCACCAATGTGATCTTTAAACCATTAGCCTATTTGAGAAGTATTGGTGATGACTGTGTAATTATGACTCTTCCACTGTCACATAAACCATCAGGCTTTTTGTTTATTCTTTGTCAAGTTGAAGCATGTTTGATAGAAGAGGGGAAAAAAAGGAAGGAATAGCAAGCATCTTTATACAGGTGCTCAGATAATATATTTGGTCATCAATGTGCTTTTTATGTAAACAAAGTTAACCGATAAAATCAGTTATTACAAAATAACAGATTTTATAGATGCCTAGGGACTTTTAAAAGTTTGGTGTCTGATTTACACCAAAGAAAAAGTATTGAAAGTCATTTTAAGCCATGACATGACATGTGTTAGTTTTAGAAGGAGACATCCACACATGGCTGGTGATCCACTGGGAAAATTCATTTATTTTTGTTTCTATTTATTAGTCCTAGGCAGAAAGATGATGGATTTATCCTGATTCAGAAGCTTTCTTTGGAAAGTCAAACTTCTGTGGTCTAGAAAAGAGTACTTAATTCATCAGACAATGAAAAAATATTAAAGTACATAATAGAAATTGAAATAGTTTCTCTCTCTCACTCAGCCTCCTATGTTGCTATCTAATATCTCATTTTTCTGAATACTTCTCTAGATTGTGGTACTTGATAGTTTAGTTTTGAATTAAATACCCCTTCTGTAAAAGGCTTTCTTATATTTTGTATTGTGATTAATCAGATATTTGGCCTTTTTTTTTTTTTTGCCAGTCCTGGGCTTGGACTCAGGGCCTAAGCACTGTCTCGAGGCTAGAGCTCTACCACTTGAGCCTCAGCACCACTTCCGGCTTTTTTCTATGCTTGTGGTGGTACCAAGGAATCGAACCTGGGTCTTCATGCATGCTAGGCAAGTACTCTACCACTAGACCAAACTCAGGGCCCCAAATATTTGGCTTTTTAAAAATCCTATCCAGTGATAATAGTTTCTACCTCTAGGCCACTCAATCAAAATATTTGCAGATCACATGAAATGTCATGGAGGTAAGACCCACATAGATTTAAGAACTATCCTTTCATCTAAGTATGACCTGTTGTTCATATTTTGTAATGTATGGTGTAGACATATAAGAAGTAAATTATCCATATGTTTAAGTCATTTGAGAATGCAAATCTTCAACTTGTAGATTTTTTTGGAATGAATGAGTGAATGACTTACCAAATTATTTGCGGACAAATAATATTGGATAACAGTTAATGAGTTCAGTGCTCAAATCTGGAAAATAGAATTTCTTGTAGTTCAAAGTATTTACTTCTCCAATAGTTGCTTAAGCCTAGGAAATAGGGGTAATTACATTTTCATCATACAAAAGAGGAAAGTATGTCTCAGACAGTTATGTAATGTCAAGCATGTGTAACTGTCACGAGTAAGATGATGGGTGTACTCTATAATATTCAAGATATGAATTCAGGTCACAGATGTAGCATGTTTCCAGTTGTACCAAACTGATGATGGCAAGAATACTTGCTACAAGTGTGAATGCATGATTGTGTAAGCACTGCATTGTGTAAGGGCACCTGCCTGCTGCAGAGGCAACTCATCGTAACGATGCCAGGTCTTTATGATCTTCCTCACAGAAGCTTCTCATTCAGCTTAGTTTTGGTAGATTCAAGTTTTAAGTCAAACTGAAAAATAATTTATATACTGGATTATTTCTGAGGACTAACTAATTAACATAAAAAACAAATAAGAGTCTATAATCCTAGCTACTCAGGAGGCTGAGATCTGAGGATTGAGGTTCAAAGCCAGCCTCAGGCACAAAAGGACTTGAGACTCTTATCTCTGATTAACCTCTAGAAAGCTGGAAGTGGGGCTTGGCTCAAGCCTTGAGCTAAGAACTCAGGAACAATACCCAAGCCCAGGGATAGGGCCTTACCCTTGAGATGAAGAGCTCAGGGACACACCCAAGCTGAGTTCAAGCCTGGTGATCCACAAAATCAAACAAACAAACTAACAAAAGTTCTCATAACCTCAAGAGTCACCTCACTTCCGTTTTTTTTTCATATTGTTAGTTTTCTTTGTTTTGTTTTATTGTTGGAATGATGTTCAGAGGAGGTGCAGTTACATTCATTAGGTAGTGGGTACATTACTTCTTAAACATTGTTACCCCTTTCCGTATTTTTCTTCCACTTTAATTCCCTTCACTACTTCCCACCCATCTTGTTTTCCCCTTATCTTCCCATTTTGAGATAAACAAACATATATATAATATATCAAGTACCAAAGTCCTATAGTAAGAACATGAGATAAACTTTAAGGGGAAAAGAAGAAAAAAAGAAATAGCTTCACATAGTACATTAAGAACAACAGTCACAAAGATAAACCTCTTGTTTCCATATCCTGGAGTTCATTTAGCTTGGCCTCACCTTACAAGAAAGAATTGGCAGTGATGAGGGCTGTGACAAATTCAGGAGACTTCAGACAGAAGAATAATGTACTTCCAGATTTTTTTAGTTGCTTTTGAGACTGCGGTGAAAGGGTTCTGATCTATTGATTTCTCAAGAATACCAATACTCAGACAGGGAGTTTGGCCTAGTGGTACGGTGCTTGCCTAGCATGCATGAAGACACAGGTTCAAATCCTCCATACCTCATACACAGAAAAAAAGGTGGACGTGGTGCTGAGGCTCAAGCAATAGAACTCTGACCTTGAAAAATTCCAAGTTTAGTGCTCAGGCCCAGAGCTCAAGCCCAGGACTGGCAAAAATATAAAAATAAAATATATATATATATATACATATATATACATATATGTATATATATATACCAATAGTCTAAGATTTGCACATGAGAATTCTTAATTTTATAACATACTGAAAACAAATAGAAAAACAAAGGCTGGGTAATATAATAATTTTGGACCAAATTTTTTTTAGATCTAAGCTCACCTTTAAATTTTCAAATTCAAAGTATAGCTGGATAACCATTTCCAGTCTAGTACATGACTACAAAATATTTCTAAGGAATTTGATGAGCTTAGAACTTTCCATGGGAATTGACCAAAAAAAAATTAACCTCTGTTGCAAGTGATAATTGATAGAAATAAAGGTAGTTTATGGAGTCCCTCCTATGATCATAATAAAATATTTATTCTCCTACACTTTATATACAGTTTGAAAATGTTAACTTACTAAACAAATTTTAATATTTTTTAGGTCTGGTGGATGTACAAAAGCAAAAAGTTGTATTCTGTATTAGGAATAGTTTTTCTACTCCATCAACAGGACATTTGCCAGAGTCTTTAGACTATTATATTATTTTTTTAAAATCTTAAACTTTTACTTTGATGACAAGTATACCACATGCAGTAAAAATTTTTCCTTGAATTTGCGTTGGTATAGATGGCACTAAGTATGAAGACAAAGCAACATCAAGTCTGACACATTTGCAGGTAAGGCACATGTTGCATTACATAAATTCTTACTTTTATGCCGTGCATTATTATTCTTATTATTCTTATTCTTACTATTATTATTATTATAACACTGGAAAAAAGAGAATACATTGTAAAACTCTTATATTTGTGGATACGTACTTTCACTATTTATCCTGTTGACTATTTTAATTCCTACTCAGCCACATCACCTAGGTATTTCTTACATCTTTTGGCTGGTATCATTTCTGTTCAGTTGGAATGAGTTACGGATTTCTCAGGAAGAAAATTGATCACTCTGCAATTCATCATCAAGTGTGCGTGTGTCAGCGAATCAAGGTCTCCCTCCTGAGCATTATCTAGTCATCCTGTCAAAGGCATCTCCAGGGATTTCATCAGGGAGACTATCTGCTACTGTTATGTGCCATTCAAATATCAGATTGTTTTCCAGAGGATGATTCCAAGGGTGACAGAACATATTGGTTGATAGTCACCTTACATGCACTACAGATTTATAACATTTTCCTAGGGAAATTTCTTCCCATTACAAATCCTGCAGGCATTGTGTTGATGTGTTATAATTGTCCTCACAATTAGTTCATGAACTATTGTAAGGAAAATCATTTGTCTTAGAGAAATGAGCATGCGTTTGATAATCAGGGACATTTTTTTCTAGGCTTTTAGGTGGGCTTTATTGGAGTGTGTAGATTATAATACCATCTTCCTAAACATCTTCCTTTGAAAATCATCAAATCAAGATGCTATACAGCTTTTGCTAGCATAAGAGCAGAACATTTTTAAATTACACTAATAGAAACAAATGTATAATCTCCAGAATGAGGGACTTCTTTCCCATGCAGTTTTAGTTATTATAAAGATGATACATTGAGGAATAACAGTTACATACATTACATAAAGAAAGCATTCCTTTATGGACACCCCTCCCTTTGCCCTCTCCACTTTTTCCTCCTGCCCAACTCCCAGTTGTATAGTTCATTTCCAACGTAATATCTCACGAGTGCCACTGCTACATTTGTTCACCTTTTGTCTCACTATTTCTGTAGTCTCCCAAAGACAGATAAATGAGCAAACAAAACAAAAAGAAAGCAAAAGAAGCAACAAAGAACAAACACCTCTTCTTTCCATTTAGCCTACTACTTTCTATTACTAAACATCTTTTGGTGAGTTTGGTTAAGCCACCTTTACACACAGATGACATGAATGTCACTCTTCTCCATCACAGGATGTAAGACGATCTAAAAGATAGTGACTGGTTTTTCAAACAAAATAGCATGCAAAAGGAAAGGAGGCATAATGCCATCTACAATGAACATATTAGCTCTATATTTTAATCAAATATTAACAAATATTTCTGAGATCATCAGGGTAATTTGATTAAGGCCCTTCATGCTGGAACAACTGAAACCTTCTTGTGTAGAAGGCACGCCATTTGTAAAGGGTAGTGCTTAAAATCTCTTCACCAAAGTGAGGACTAAGGTTTTTCAAATGTCTTTACCAGTCATTAAGTCATGTCCCATATGATTTTTGTCTTTATTACACATTCTAGAACGAGTGTACAGAGAGTTCTCTTTGAAATATGCATACTAATACCCTAGCCAAGATTTGGGCAGAAATCCATGTTGCCTGTTGTTGGCCTGAATGACTGATCACTTTGGTGTTTTAATTGCAAAAGACATTATAATTAAAATTTATTTTTATATTTGAAAAGTAGAGCTTAACAACCATTAGTTATTGTTTCAGTAGAAATCCTTCATCAGCACAAGATGAAGAATGTTGGCAAGAGAAATTCTGCCAGATTATAAGATCATTAAACTGCTCTTGATTCATCATCCTTCATAAAGTTTGGCTGTAATCTGCACAATTAAATGATCATTCCAGTGATGGTTAAAAGTATTCTCTCTTATACTCAAAGTATAGCTATCAATGTAAGGAAATGAGAAGTGAGAAGAGCTATTATTTAAGCCACTGACCTTATGCAGAAAATTACTCATCCTCTATAAAAAATAACTAGTTAATCTAAATCTTAAAAAACACAAAATCACACATATTCAGTTTTATAATATACTCTGATATTTGAAAAATTTTGGACATTACTCATTCTAATGTAAAATGAAGAAATTTACTCTGATGATATAAACAAGTGGCTTATTGGCTTCTATATCTTTGTTCCTTTATTTTTATAAAGTCATTATCAGCACATCACATGCCATGTAAACTTACTACCATATATATTGCAAAATGAATATGATTTTGGATTTCAGTACTCCACTTCTTCAAATACCAACTGTGAAAGCTTCATTTTATGTTACACTAATAAGAAGCCCACTCTGAATTTACTGAAGCTTAGTTAAAATGTATCAACTTGACAATCCATTTTGGTCTCATATGGTATGAATTTATTCAAGCTTTATTTAGAGTTTCAGCAGATTAAACATGACCTTTTGATTTTTGGTTATTGCATGTGTAGAATTTGTCAAATTCAGCAGGGCCGATGAATCACGCCTGTAATCCTAGCTACTCAGGAGGCTGAGATCTGAGGATCAAGGTTCAAAGCTAGCCTGGACACAAAAGAACCTGAAACTCCTATCTCCAATTAACACTTAGAAAATGGGAAGTGAGGCTTGGCACAAGGGTAGGGCAGAAGCCTTGAGCTAAGAGCTCAGGGCCAGCACCCAGAGTGAGTTCAAGACACATCACACACACACACACACACACACACACACACACACACACACAAACTTGTAAAAGTCTCTGTAAGCATTTACTGTAATTTAGTCATAATAAATGAGGTACAAAATATGAGTGTGACACAAGATGTGCTTTATTTAAGGGAAGAGCACTTACCTTTACTTATTATTTTGCTAATCTACAAATTCATGTAAAACCTCTATTGTTTTATATGGACTCATAGGTCTGTGTCACAATGATATCAATCTTCAATGATCACTCAAATCAATTATTCTTTTTATTTCTCCTCATTTACCATCTGTACTACAAAATTAATTTTTTCTTTGTTAAAACTTGATAAAGCAACAAGATTTGATAAAAGTCAGAATTTCATTGTTTATAAGAAAACTAAGCTGAAGAGTTGACCATAATTTCAAATAATCATATCTCAACTTAGTGATTTTACAAGTTTTTACTGAAATTATCCATTGAGAATTTTTTTTCCATTGAGAAATTTATTGTGCTTTGTTTAGGTATTTCATTTTACTAAAATTATTAAAGGATAAAGTTCCTCCAAAGAAGCTAATGCTAGTCTAGTTGTTTTAAAATACTTTTGCATTTTGTGTTGAAACTAATAGAAAATAAGAATGAATGTTAGTTACAAATACTAACAGGATAGACTGGAGCATTGCACGAGTGACAGTGAGAGTGTGAGCAAGAAATGCTAACAGGAAAAAGAAAGAAGCGGTTGTTGAACAAGCTAAATGATACACCCGAGGATCCTTCTCGTATCACGCTTTATTGAAGAGCCACTTGATTGAGGGGAGAGCTGAAGCAGAGGGGCCCTGGGCAGGGAAATGCAGCTGCTTATATAAGCCCAAGGAACAAGGGGCTCTCTACCATTGGCTACTCTGTTGCTAAGGCCGTTTTGAGACTCGGGATTGGTCACGCCCTTTTTCGTCATGCGCAGACTGAAGAGCAACTTGATACTTAGTAACGAGTAAAGGCCTCGCACTCACATACCAAATAAGTTACAAGGAGCGAGGCAGGAAACAGGTGCCATCCGGCTCCCCACAATACACGTTTCAGGTGATACTCTGATTTGAATTTAGGTCCTCATTCTTCCTAGGGCAGTGCTCCTTGAATGAAACCACTGACGCTGTTTTTGTTTTTTGGGTTTTTTTGTTTGTTTGTTTGTTTTCCTTTTTGTTCCTAGTTATTTTTTAGATAAAGCTTGGATTCTTACCCAAATGCACCCCTGAGTTATTTTTAGAATCACAGGCATGTAATACCAAATCCAGTTCTCCTCCTTGGAGATGGAGTCTTGTACAGTGTATCTGTCCAGGCTGATCTACAACCCCCAAATCTCCTAACTGCAGCCCTTCAAATAGTTTGAGATGACAGGCAAATGCCACTTAACCCTATGTTGAAGTCTCACTGTCATTACCTTTTCTTTCTTTTTTAAAAAATATTTTTATTGTAATTGATAAAAGGGTTACATGATATTTGCCAGATAGAAGGTGCCTTAATTCACATACATTGATACCCTTTCACATGTCTTGGTACCCATTACCTTCTCCCCCACCCCCCATCTTAGTTTCACCCCCTTTCCTATCCAATTTCAAATAACCAAATACAAATATATCCAATATATCAGATAACAAAGTGAGATACCATAACAATATGAGATAACCAAGGGACAGCAAAAAAGATGAGAGATAACATAGTACATTAAGGACAACCATCATTCATTATATGGCTTATGTTTCAGTATCCTGGAGGTCCTTTCAATTAGCTTCATACTATATGGCCTTATGTATCAAGGTTTTGCTCTATTGCAAATCTCTGCTAGGAGAGCCCAAGGTTTCCACTGATTATGACAAATGAGGGAAACCATTGAGCCTAAGTTCCTTTGAGTCTGCTTACTTCACTTAATATGATTTTTTCTAAGTATTTCCGTTTCCTAACAAATGGGGCGATGTCATTCTTTCTGACAGCAGCATAGAATTCCATTGTGTACAAATACCACATCTTGTTGATCCACTCATCAACTGAGGGACATCTAGGTTGGTTCCATATCTTTGCTATGGTGAATAATGCTGCAATGAAAATTGTTGTACTAGTGGATTTAGTATGCCATAGTTTCTAGATGGTTGGGTAAATGCCAAGTAGTGGAATTGCTGGGTCATAGGGGAGCTATATGTTTAATCTTTTGAGGCACTGCCACACTGCTTTCCATAGTGGTTGAACGAGTTTGCACTCCCCCCAACAGTGTAGAAGTGATCCCTCCTGGCCACATCCCCTCCAACATCTGTTGTTATTCGTTTTCTTGATCCTGGCCATTCTAACTGGAGTGAGGTGGAATCTTAGAGTTGTTTTGATTTGAATTTCTTTTATGACCAGAGATGTTGAGCATTTCTTCATGTGTCTATAGGCCATTTTTGTTTCTTCTTCAGAGAAGACTCTCTTTAAGTCTTTGGCCCATTTTTTAGTGGGATGGTTGTTACTTTGGAGATTAGTTTTGGAGTGATTCTATTTTTTGAGTTGTTGATATATTTTAGATATGAGGCTTTTGTCTGCTGTATGGTTGGTGAAGAGCTTCTCCCATTCTGTAGGCTTCCTAATTGATTTACTAGCTATGTCCTTTGCCATACAAAAGCTCTGCAGATTAATGCAGTCCCACTTATCCAGCTTTTCTCTGATTTGTTGTGATTCTTGGTCTTTATTAAGAAAGTTTCGACCTGTGCCAAGGAGGCCTAGTGTATCTCCTATTCCTTCTTGTAAAGTTTTCAGTGTGTCAGCTTTTACCTCCAGGTCTTTGATCCATTTGGAGTTAATTCTAGTGCAGGGTGACAAAGAAGGATCCAACTTTAGTTTTCTGAAGGCGCTTAAACAGTTCTGCCAGCACAATTTGTTGAAGAGGCTGTCTTTCTTCCATTCTATTTTTTTGGCCCCCTTGTCAAAGCTTAGGTGGCCATAGGTCTGTGGTTTAATATCTGGGTCCTCAGTTCTATTCCATTGGTCTTCAGGCCTGTTCATGTGCTAGTACCAAGCTGTTTTGATAATTATATCTCTGTAATAGAGTCTAAAGTTTGGAATTGAAATTCCTCCAGCACTGTTCTTTCTGCTAAGAAGTGTTTTTGCTATACGGGGTCTTTTATTATTCCATATGAAATTTTGGATTACCTCTTTTATTTCTTTAAAGAGTGCCATTGGGATATTGATGGGTATTGCGTTGAATTTGTAGATAGCCCTTGGCAAGATTGGCATTTTCATGATATTGATTCTTCCAATCCAGGAGCATGGGTTTTTTTTCCAGGTCCTTAATTCTGCTTTAATTTCCTTTTTCAGGGTTTTAAAGTTTTCATCAAAAAGGTTCTTTACATTCTTAGTTAAGATAATTCCTAGGTACTTTAGTTTCTTTGAGGCTATTGCGAAAGAAGTTGCTTTCCAGATACACATCTCCACCAAAGAAAACTCTGTAATCCATGGAGATTGAACAACACATGTTGAATCACCAATGGTTCATTGAATAGATCAGAACAGAAATCCAACAGTTTATGAAATTTAACAATAAGCAGCATACAAAATACCAGCTGCTTTGGGACACAGCAAAGACAGTACTCAGAGGAAAATTTTTAGCTCTGAGTGCCGATAAAACAAGTTGCAAAAATCACAAATCTACACGTTAATGTGTTACCTTAAGCTCTTGGAAAAAGAGCAACAAACCAACCCTAATCCCAGTGGAAGGAAGCAAATTATTAAAATCAAAGCAGAATTAAATGATTTGGAATCCAAAAAACTATAGAAAGAATCAACAAAACAAGGAGTTGGTTCTTTGAAAGAATTAACAAAGTTGACAAACCCTTAGCAAATCTTAGCAAAATAGAAGAGAGCATACCGAAAGAAACAAAATCGCAGACGAAAATGGTAATATCACGACAGAAATTACCAAGATCCCTAGTATCATGAGGGAAAGCTTCTCAAACCTTTACACCAACAAATTCGAGAATCTAGAAGAAAGAGATGAATTCCGAGCCAATATTAACATACCCACACTGAACCAAGAAGAACTAACCCAACTAAACAGGCCTATTTCAAGCACTGAAATAGAAATGGCAATTAGAGACCTTCCACCTAAGAGAAGCCCAGGGCCAGATGGATTCACAGCTGAATTCTATAAGGTCTTCAAAGCAGAGCTCACACCAATACTCTTGAAGCTCTTCAACGAAATTGACAATGAAGGTTCTTTACCAAACTCATTCTATGAAGCCAGTGTAACCCTCATCCCCAAACCAGACAGAGATTCATCAAAGAAAGAGAACTGTAGACCTATTTCTTTGATGAACATCGATGCAAATCTTCTCAAGAAAATACTGGCCAACCGTTTACAACAACTTATCAAAAAAATGATACACTATGATTAAACAGGATTCATCACAGGGTGGCAAAGCTGGTTCAACATATGCAAATCAATTAATATAATTCAACACATCAACAGGAGGAAGGACAAAAATCACATGATTGTCTCACTAGATTCAGAAAAGGCATTTGACAAGATCCAACATCCCTTTATGTTAATAGCTCTGGAGAAACTAGGAATCCATGGAATATTATATTGAGGAATATTCCCCACAGCTAGTATTATACTTAATGGCGAATAGCTAAAGCCATTCCCTCTAAAATCAGGAACGAGACAAGGATGCCCACCCTCTCCACTCCTCCTTAACATAGTATTAGAATTCCTATCCAGTGCAATAAGGCAAGAAGCAAGCATAAAGGAGATCCAAGTAGGGAAAGAGGAAGTAAAACTGTCCCTCTTTGCAGATGTCATGATTCTGTATTTAAAGAATCCTATAGACTCTACTCCCAAGCTCCTTGAGCTGATTCAATACTTTGGAAGGGTAGCAGGATATAAAATTAACCCTCAAAAATCAACTGCCTTCCTCTATGCCAACAGTGAGAGGAATGAGGCAACAATCAGGAAAGCAATTCCTGTCATTCCCTTTTCTAACCAGAATGGCCTTAAACCATGAGCCTTCCTGTTTCAGCCTAAAAGCAACTTATGATGACAAACATCAGCCCTCTGTATTTGGCTGGTCTGTATATATTCTAAACATAGGATAGAAATCATTACTAGTATGCAATAATCTAGGATATAATGTAGTATATAATATAATGATTTCAAAATTACTGTAAAACAGGATAATTTGTAATACAGAGGACACAGTGGTGAAGGAAATTGTTTTATGAATTGTAAGTAGTTTTTAGAAGTCCTGGGTAAATATCAGCCAGAACGTTATGCATGGTAAGTAAGTGTTTCATTACTTTAACCATACCAGCAGATGGTTTTTTTTTGTTGTTGTTTGTTTGGATATTACTATCTTTTCTCAATCTGGCCTCCAACATGTATTCTTTCTGTTTCCAGCTCCTGTGACTGAGTAGAAACTTTAAAATAATTTAACTTCAAAAATTGCTTCTGACTGCTAATCTTAAATGTATCTCCTATAATTGAGCAGAAATATTCATGGTGATAGAATATGAAGATTTATATTTATCACTGACACTGAAAGAACTATAAATTAAATTCAGAAAAAAACACAGATTGTAATAAATACATCTACATACAAGCTCCTATTATCTTCTGGCTCCCCTTAATTGAAAAAAGGGAAATTATTTTATAAGTTTGAAAAAGGGTTTGGATTTTCTGAGCTGTGCATTCTGTGGCAGATTTACACTTGATATCAAAGAAAAAATTTAGCCACCACTTCTTCTCATCTTTAAAAGCCATTGCATGCGGTCTTCTTTTTCAGATAACAGATTTTTTAGCAAGTTATAACTTAGCTTCCTTTACAATTTCTATAAAATGAAATACAGTCCTTGTTTATTTTGAGCAACACTTTGAATGTCTTTCCTTGTTAATTCTGTTTGTAATTAAGTAGCCTTGTTCTGTTTTGTTATGAAATAAATGGAGCATTATGACTGTATTGACCTCCAACAGATCTTTAGAACTTCAAATACTATCTCAGGTAATTTGAAATCTCGGAATATAATAAGAATCCTGGCATATATGTAAAATATTGTCTAAATTTGATTATCTAGTCTAATGTAAGAAGAGTGAGAAGGATTTGCAATAGGATGAGGGGTTGTTCAATTGATTTCCCGTTGTGTTTCAGAATCATTGGAGTTCACAAAAAAGTCTCAACTAATTATATCTTAGGAAAATTTCTTGGTGTCTGACTTTTCAAAGGCAAAGAACTAAAACCAAGTCTGGAAATGGTTTTGCTAACATCTCACTTTTATCAGTAATAACATGCAGACACAGGCTGGAATAATAGAAAATACTAAATTTGAAGGGAGACCAGAATTTCATCTCTTTCAGTGTTTTGCATGAGATGAATGATGGTAAATATATGGTTTCATAGAAGCTTCTTGTTTAAAAAAATAAGAATTTAGCTGTTTGGATATAAATGAATTATTGAAACCAATTAACTCAACCAAACAATGAAAAAATGGATAGTATTCTAAGATTACATTTAACTTACATTTCTAAAGTGAAATGAATTTTAATCGCACATCTGGGTCCAGTTCTGCATGGCAAATACCCTATTTTTGGCCAATTTCAAAGGATGTTTTTTCAAGTTCAAAGGAGTGATTAAAGCATGATCTTTATTTGCTTTTAAAAGTATGTTTATAAGTATATAGAGATTCCCTTCTTGAATACTTGTTTCTTGAACATGACGGGAAATATGATGTAAAAATCAATATTAATGACATCTCAAATAATAAAGTATGTAAAATTAGCTAAAAGTATAAAAATAACATTGAATTACTTTTCAATATTTTACTAATTGGTCAATTAAAATTTAGAAGATATAAGTGCTCTAAAATTGAAACATACATGCAGTTCATTCCAGAGAAAATCTAGTTACTGATATTACATGGATTTTTAAAACTTGTTATTTTAAAAGTCATGTATAAAGAGGTTACACTGACATAAGTGAAGTAACACGTATACTTCTTCGTCAACAGTGTCATCTCTTTCCTTATTTTCTCAGTTTGTCCCTCCCAACCCAAATTCACATTGTATAGCTCATTTTCAACATAGTGCCTAACGAATATCACTGCAACATTTATACGTTCTTTGTCCCACCATTTTTGTGGTCCCCGTTACCATCCCCGAAACAAAATGTATTTTATTGTACAAAAGGTATGACAAAATAAAAACAAAGTGACACAGGAGAAAAAAAGCAAAATTAAAAAAAACCCTCTTGTTTCTATTTTTGCAATTCATTACAATAAACATTGTTTTATATGATCATATGCTCATAGCTACTGATCATATGCACATATTGTCTTAAGAATATCTTCTTTTGGTCTCATCTAGAGTCCTGTATAGTTTTTCAAGTGCAAGGGTATTTTTTGTCTTTTACCATCGAGTATGTTCAATTGTAGATTTATAGACACATTCTAGTTACAGGAAATGAGAAAAACCATATAATCTATGTTTCTTTGGATCTGTCTTTGCATAATACACTTTCTTCTTGTGAATGGTACAATAACTTTCTTTCTAATGGTAGCATAGAATTCCATTGTATACATATACCACATTTTCTTGATAATTTTTTTTTGGCCAGTCCTGGGCTTGAACTCAGGGCCTGAGCACTGTCCTTGGACTTTCTCAAGGCTAGCACTCTACCACTTGAGCCTCAGCACCACTTCCAGCTTTTTGCTATGTATGTGGGGTACCAAGGAATTGAACCCGGGTCTTCGTGCATGCTAGGCAAGCATTCTACCACTAGGCCAAACTCCCGGCCCCAAAATCTCAATATTTTTTATTTGAATCTATTTTATAGATAGAGATTGAACATTACTGCATGTGTCTGTCAGCCATTCTTCTTTTCCAGAGAAGTTTCTCTATAGAGACATAATATTTGATGGGGAGCCAAAACCACAGAGTGGAAGGAGGACAACCTCTTCAACAAATGGTTTTGGCACAAATGGGTGTACATGGGCAGAGAACTGAAGCTAGACCTTTACATATCACCAGAATCAATTTTAAATGTATCAAAGACCTCATTGCAAGCAGATATAAAAATATTGCAGGAAAGGGTAGGGGAAACACTAGGACTCGTAGTCCTGGGTTGAAACTTCCTAAGATGCTTACTCTCAACAAATCAAAAAAGGAGTTAATAAATGGGATTGTAGAGTTGTAGGGATCATGATAAATAGAAAGCCCCCAAAATGGGAGAATTTTTACAAGCCATATTTCAGGCAAAGGCCTCGTAACCAGAATATACTAAAAGCTCAAATAAATTATAAACCCCTCAAACATAAAGTCTCTAGAAACAAGCAACCCAATTAACAAATGGTCTAAATGGGTATTTTAAGGACAACAAGTTCCGTTGGACTTCATCAAGCAGTATGAACTTGTCCTGTGAGACCTATGTTGCTGAACAACAGCATCTTTTATGAATACTTCACTTCTTGAGTCCTCAAGAGAATAAACTAGATGATTGTATACTTTTCAGAAAGTACATTTATATGAAATCAATTTAGATTATCAAATTAAAACTGAAAGAAAACTTGAAACCCATAATTAGTGCATTTTATGTGCAAGGCAGATTCAAGTTGTAGATACTCCAAGATGAGAGGAAACACAATGAAAAATTAACATGAGAGTGTTGAGGAGAATAAAGACAAACTATATACTTAAAACACTTTTGATGTAATTCTTCCCATTATCTGCATCTTGACATTTTGTTTTCTTTTATTGTTGGTCTTGGGACTTGAACTCTGGACCTGGGCGCTGTCCCTGAGCTATTCAGCTCAAGGCTACCATCCTACCCTTTGAGCCACAGTGCCACTGCCCTTTTCCTAGTGGTTAATTGGAGATAAGAGCCTTTATGCCTGGGCTGGCTTTGAACAGCGATCCTTAGATCTCAGCTTCCTGAGTAGCTAGGATTATGGGTGTAATCCACCACATCCCTCTATATCTACATTTTTTGAAGTAGAGAATTTATATGCTTCTTGCATAGAATGCAATGCTATGTGTATGTAAGTGGATTTCTATGCTAAATCTAATAATGAGAAAAACAGTGATATGAATTGGACAGGTACATTTGTACTTATATTTACTTTAAACTGTATTTTATTGTCAGAGTGGTACTTATATTTATATAGAAAATAAACAATAAAGACAAAGAGTATTTAAGGCATATATAATATTTGAAATGTTATATGTATTTGTTAGAAAATAAATGAAATATTGTGAAATATACTGTTATATTTTAATATCATCTAATAATGCATATTAATATACATTCTTTTATATATTTATTTACAATATAATACATTTTTTGAATTTTGTTTTATTAATAACATAGGATATTCTTATTAGAATATTATTTTACAATTTAAAATATGACACACATAGACCCTAGTGATAGAGTTTTATATAAACAGTAAAAGTTTACAGAAACTATGTTATTGGTAACAAATTGACTTTATAACCTACATTGCTGGGGATAATATCTAAATATCACTACTTAATTGGATGAAGACTACTGTTGGAAAATCAAGAGCTTCTCTTTCTCTGTACAGTAACAACCCTAGGAGAGAACTTATACTACTCACTGGCTAGATAATTAAAACTTAATGAGGAAATCCCATCCCACTGTTTAAGAGATGACATGGGCTACAAGAGAAATGTTGAAGTTGTTTTT
Organism: Megascapheus bottae; assembly: GCF_031878675.1. Taxonomy (NCBI): domain Eukaryota; kingdom Metazoa; phylum Chordata; class Mammalia; order Rodentia; family Geomyidae; genus Megascapheus; species Megascapheus bottae. Next base: position 29,575,086 of record NC_143515.1, read on the forward strand.
CTCAGTTCCATTCCATTGAGGAGCCCTCTAGAGCAATCACAGGTAGGAAGTTGGAGACAAATATCCTTAGAATACTAAGCAACTGAGAAAACATACATAGAGAGGTAGATGATCGATAAATAGACAGATAAAATATTTAGAGTTCAATCAATTCTAGAACACTTAAGAGAATTAGTCCTGTAACCTTAACTATTGGAGAATTTCTATACCTTTTCTTTATTGTTACTGTTGATGTTTTTGTTACTAGGTATGATGTATGTTCTCAAGGGCATTGCACTGATTGAACAGGCATGTTCAACGGTCCTAAGTGTACCAACTGAACTATGCTCTGTAGCTGTCTTTCTGTTGACTCACTGAAAATGGAATAATGGTGGCTCTTCTTCCCAAGCTGGTTTTGAATTATGATTTACCAAGTCTCCCCCTCCCAAGTAGCTAAGATTATAGATGTAAATCATTAGAACAGTTTCTTTATCTTTAACAGAATATTTATTTGAGAATTCCCCAGGTTTGGCATGAGAGGGGTTCAGGTAAAACAACTCTCACCAAATTCTTGTTTTAATAATTTGATAGTTAAGACAATAAAAATCTGGAAAGGAATTGTGTCTTTCTATGGAGTCTTAACATTATCAACCTGACAGGCCAAAAACCAAGTGTATTAACGCTAGAATGCCCACTGTAGCTAGGCACTGGTTTCTCACACTTATAATCCTAACTACTTAGGAAGCTGAGCTCTGAGAATCAAAGCAAGCCTGGGCAGGAAAGTCTGTGAGACACTCATCTTCAATTAACCAACTAAAAACTGGAAGTGGAGCTGTGGCTCAAAATGGTACAGTGCTAGCTTTGAACAAAAAATTCTCAGGGACAGTGCCCAGACCCTGATCACAAGCCTTATGACTGAAAAAAAATATATAAATTCTGAAAGTCCACTGGCATTAGAGACGATTTTAATTTACTTGTGTCACCTTAACATATCTCATTTAATATGATGATCTGTAGTACTATCATTTTCCTGAAAACCACATAATTCTAGTCTGTCTTCATTATAGTTGAACAATAATATGTAGTATGGTATGTACATATATATGACTACATTCTTCATATATATGACTATATATATATGTATGCACTTACGCATAGTTGGTGAAATGAATAATAGTATTTTATTTTTTTAAAATTTTTTATTGTAATTAGTAAAAGGGTTACATGATATTTGCCAGATAGAAGGTGCATTAATTCACATACATTGATACCCTTTCACATGTCTTGGTACCCATTTTCCTCCCCCCCCACCTCCCACCCCCGTCTTGGTTTTCCCCCCTTCCCTATCAAATTTCAAATATCCAAATACAAATAAATTCAATATATCAGATAACAAAGTGAGATACTATACCAATATGAGATAACCAAGGGACAGCAAAGAAGATGAGAGACAACATAGTACATTACGGACAACAATCATTCATTATATGGCTTTTGTTTCAATATCCTGGAGGTCCTTTCAATTAGCTTCACATTATATGGCCTTATGTATCAAGATTTTGCTCTATTGCAAATCTCTGCTAGTAGAGCCCAAGGTTTCTACTGATTATGACGAATGAGGGAAACCATTGAGCCTAAGTTCCTTTGAGTCTGGCTTACTTCACTTAATATGACTTTTTCTAAGTCTTTCCATTTCCTAACAAATGGGGCGATGTCATTCTTTCTGACAGCAGCATAGAATTCCATTGTGTACAAATACCACATCTTGTTGATCCACTCATCAACTGAGGGACATCTAGGTTGGTTCCATATCTTTGCTATGGTGAATAGTGCTGCAATGAACATTATTGTGCTAGTGGATACACTAGGCCTCCTTGGCACAGGTCGAAACTTTCTTAATAAAGACCAAGAATCACAACAAATCAGAGAAAGGCTGGATAAGTGGGACTGCATTAAACTGCAGAGCTTTTGTATGGCAAAGGACATAGCTAGTAAACTAATCAGGAAGCCTACAGAGTAGGAGAAGATCTTCACCAACCAAACGACGGACAAAGGCCTCATATCTAAAATATATCAACAACTCAAAAAATTGAATCACTCCAAAACTAATCTCCAAAGTAACAACCATCCAATTAAAAATGGGCCAAAGACTTAAAGAGAGTCTTCTCTGAAGAAGAAACAAAAATGGCCTATAGACACATGAAGAAATGCTCAACATCTCTGGTCATAAAAGAAATTCAAATCAAAACAACTCTAAGATTCCACCTCACTCCAGTTAGAATGGCCAGGATCAGGAAAACGAATGACAACAGATGCTGGAGGGGATGTGGCCAGGAGGGATCACTACTACACTGTTGGTGGGAGTGCAAACTCGTTCAACCACTATGGAAAGCAGTGTGGCAGTGCTTCAAAAGGCTAAACATAGAACTCCCCTATGACCCAGCAATTCCACTACTTGGCATTTACCCAACCATCCAGAATAATAGTATTTTAAAAGCAAGTTTTATTTTGGAATATCTATGAGAAGAAAATGCTAAATAGAATGTAGAAGGATGAATGTGATCTAAGTTGTCTAGACGTATGTATAAAAATAGAATGATGACACCTGTTAAAATGTTCTCTAACAAGGGGCCAGGAGTTTGGCCTAGTGGTAGAGTGCTTGCCTAGTTTGCACTAAGACCTGGTTTCAATTCCTTAGTACCATATACATAGGAAAAATCCCAGAAGTGGTGCTGTGGATCCAGTGGTAAAGTGTGAGCCCTGAGAAATCCCAAAGACAATTCTCGGCCCTGGGTTCAAGGCCCAGGACTGGCAAAAAAAAAAAGTTGTTTTTATTTGCATTTCTTTTACGGCCAGAGATGTTGAGCATTTCTTCATGGGTCTATAGGCCATTCTTATTTCCTATTCAGAGAAGTCTGTCTTTAAGTCATTGGCCCATCTCTTAATGGAATGGTTGTTTCTTTGAAGATTTGTTTTGGAGAGATTCAATTATTTTAGCTGTAGATATATTTTAGATATGAGGCTTTTGTGTTTTTTATGGTTACTGAAGATCTTCTCCCACTCTGTGGGCTTTCTATTTAACTTGCTAGCTATGTCCTTTGCCCTATAGAAGCTTTGTATTTTAATGCAGTACCATGTTTCTGGGTCTTTATTAAGAAAGTTTCGACCTGTGCCAAGGAAACCTAGTGTATCTCCTATTCCTTCTTGTAAAATTTTCAGGGCATCTGCTTTTACCTGGAGGTCTTTGATCCATTTGGAATTAATCCGGGTGCAGGGTGACAAAGAAGGATCCAACTTTAGTTGTCTGTAGGTGCTTAACCCATTCCTCCAGCACCCCTTGTTGAAGAGGCTGTCTTTCTATTTTTTTGGGTCCCTTATCAAAAATTATGTGACCATAAGTCTGTGGGTTGATTTCTGGGTCCTCAGTTCTATTCTGTTTGTCCTCAGGCCTGTTCTTGTGCCAGTACCAAGCTGTTTTGGTTACTATAACTCTGTGATTGAGTTTAAAGTTTGGTATTGATATTCCTCTTGCGTTGTTTTTTTTCTGCTAACAATTGTTTTTGCTATATGGGGTCTTTTATTATTCCATATGAAATTTTGTTGTCCATTGATTAATCTCATATTATTACTGTATCTGACATTGTTATCTGGTATAGTGTATATAGTGTATATAGGTTTATTTGATTATTTGAAATAGGAAAAGGAAGGGTGGAAAACAAGATGATTGGGAGGGGGTGGGGGAAGGAGAATGTGGACAAAACATGAGAAGGGGTATCATTGTGTTAGAAATATTGTACCTACTATCTAGCGAATATAAGTGTAATCACTCTATACATTATAATAAAAATAAATAAAAAATATTCCCCAAAGAAAAGAGGCAGGACATGAACCAAAGTTCTAGGAGGGATGAATTAAATGCAATTATATGGGTATATTGGATGCAATGAAATTCTTATGTTTAACTAACATTCAGTCATTAAAATGAAAATGAAACTGTGTTTCTATTGTTTAGGAGAATAAAAAAAGCACACCAATGTTCCAGAGAAGATATAAGATACAACTGTGAAATTAAGAAGTAAGATAAAAACCCTATGAAAATCAGTTTGTAGAGGTTGACTATAAATAAATGAACTAAACATTGTTGAACTCTAAGGATCAGTTGACAGTCACTCTAAGAGGCTGCTCATAAGTGGATTTACTGAAAATATATGACAAAGCAAGAGACATAAGGTAGGATTTCTTTTATCAAAAGTATTGCAATTTATTTATTCAATCCTCAAAGTATTATAGAGCTTTCTGAGCCAAAGGGAAACCATAAATAAGATAACCTATTTTCTCCTATTTGTTACTAACAATATTATAAAACAATGCTAAATATACCCTCACTTGCAAATAAATGATGAATTGTATTTTAACATTTTGTATCATTGGAATATGTTTCTATCATTCACATTTCAGATAGAGAGAGATAAGAAGCAATAATGCCATGTTTTCAGAAAGTATGAAGCCAATATTCATATCATTTTGGTTCAGAGACATTGTGCATTAATTTGTACATTTGTCCTACATATGAATTCTAACTGAGATGAAAGAAAATGGATACTAGTAGAGTTCAAATGTCCAGCAGATAGCATTTCATTCACTGGAAATAGTAATGTTTCAGGGATTGAGAAATAGTTTGAAGAAAGGAAACTTTACCAAGTTAATGATCTTTTTGTCCATGATATTGTGAAAACTCCATAGTCATGTAGAGAAAGCTAGAAATGCTTTTGGTATAATGGACTTTATTTTGCAATTATTTTACTAGTCTTTTTTTCTCAGTACTAACAGACTTCTCTCACTTTTTTACTCATATCAACAGGAATGCTTTCCTCTGATATCTCTGAGTTTTAGACTACATGACTTTTAGGCAGGTGATTCATTGCTATGAATGCATAGTATGTATATATATATATGAAATATATATTATCAGCTTATAATTTTTAGCTTTCATTTAGTAGCACCCATAGCAGTAAAGGAATAATACATCTCAATAAATTAAAGGTTCAAACTAGTACTTCTAGTGTAAGCCACATGAACAACCAAGAAAGATACAGTTGAAATACAGAATCTAAAAATCATTAGGCTACTCTACAGTTAATGAAATATAACGCTAATGATGCAGTTTTGAAAGTCTTTTGTAATAATTAAATACCATTATTGACTAAACCTGTTAAATTGCCAATAGCAATTAAAATTTTATATTATGAAATGCTTATATAATTCCATAGTAAGATGCTTTTCAGAAAGAACTGAAGTGCTTTTGTGAAAAGAACACTGAGTCATGAAAGACTAAGGTAGAGTTCGGTCTCTTCACTATACAATTTAGCAGTGCCCTTTGGAGAAAAATGGTATTATTTGCACCATTTGATTCAGAAGGATTTCTCAAGGTTTAGATGATAAAAGTATAAACTGAAACCTTATTTTATTGAAAAGAATAATATATTATTTTCAACATTTCAGACACTCAGTTCATCTCCAATTTAGCTCAAAATAGTGATAATACATCATTACTAAGCACTGAAATGTATAACTAATAATGGGGTGAAATAGAGGATAAATAATCCAGGTAGAAATCAACGAAGAGGAAATCAAAAGATCTAAGAGAGCAATCTATCATATATACATGACTACTGCAGAAAATAAATGTGAAGGGAACAGTATCACACTATAATCATCTTGAATAAATTGAGGAGTGTTTCAAAATATCCCCAAAACTAATGTTTCCAAGACTAGACTCTGATTCAATTTGAGGTAACAGGTATTAAGATCAAAATATCCAACATTAAATAACAAAATAAGACTGAAATAGAAAAACTTAGAGAAATTAGATAAGTTTAAAAAAGAATTAACATTTAAAATTTAAAAATTCATAGGTCAAGATGAAAGGAGGAGGGGCAAAGAATTAAATAATAAAACAAATACTGTCTTACAAGAACTGTGAGACAGAAAGGTACAAGAACAACCAAAGTGCAAGTAAAGGGGAAAGAAAGACTATAATATTAATACTAAAATAATAATAATAATAAAAACATTTTTAGAAATGTTACAGGTAGAAAAAGATGAGGCCACCTTGCAGAGGATTACATGAAGAATTCAAAAAGTATATCAGATAAATATAACAATCCCATGCAATATATGTCAAAATAAGTTTTTCACTTTTTATTATTATTACAAATAGGTTGTATGGGGATAACATTTACATATGTCTTTTATGTCTAGATAATTTCAATAAAATTACTGGAACATAAAGGAAGTAAAATGAAAATAGATCACTGATGGATAAAACCACATTGAAAATTATATTAAAAAGAAAAATTGGCTATTTACAGTTGATTATCAATTAAAATGTTCTAAACCATAGAATTGTCCCATGAGAAAATTAACATATACTGAAGGAAAACTCAAGGGAAGGAATTCCATCGACAAGTGATCATCAATATGTAATAGCTGAGAAAGTTTTTTCCAGGAGAATGCTTTCTGAATAATCTAGTAGTGAGAAAACATCAGGTAAACAAAATTGTTCCTGAGAGGAAGAGGAAAACATCATAACATGCTAAGTACATCACTACTCAACACAATCCAATTGATTAAAAGTGAAACTTGTGAACTTCATTATAAAGATCATAATTGCCTAAAATCCACGAAATGATTTTCAGTAAAGTACTGTACTAAAAGGCTGAATCTTTGACATTGGAAAAGATAGAACTGAACTATTTTGCCCTTATCTTTTACACAGATTACAACTAAAATACTCATACTATACATATATATATACATATATACATACATATATATATAGAGAGAGAGGGAGTATATATGTCAAAATGTGAGGTAATTCATAGTATAGTGATTGATATAGTTTAAGGAAGAATATATCAAGGAATTCCTCATTTTTTAATTTTAGTTTTATTTTTTATGTTTTTTTGTAGTTGTTTTGCTTTGTTTTTGCTTTAGTTTTTGGATTTTCAGGATTTTTTTGCTGCTGTTTATTTTTTTTTTATTTTTTTCATATATTTTTATTGTAATTAGTAGAAGGGTTACATGATATTTGCCAGATAGATGGTGTATTAATTCCCATACATTGATACCCTTTCAAATGTCTTGGCCCCCATTTCCCTCCCCCCCACCTGCACCCCTCATCTTGTTTTCCCCCCTTCCCTATCCAATTTCAAATAACCAAATACAAATATATACAATATATCAGATAACAAAGTGAGATACTGTAACAATATGAGATAACCAAGGGACAGCAAAAGAGATGAGAGATAACATAGTACCTTAAGAACAACAATCATTCATTATATGGCTTATGTTTCTATATCCCTCATCCTTTCATTTAGCGTCATACTACATGGCCTTTTGTATCAAGGTTTTGCTCTATTGCAAATCTCTGCTAGGAGAGCCCAAGGTTTCTACTGATTATGACAAATGAGGGAAACCATTGAGCCTAAGTTCCTTTGAGTCTGGATTACTTCACGTAACATGATTTTTTCTGTCTTTCCATTTCCTAACTAATGGGGCAATGTCATTTTTCCTGAAAGCAGCATAGAATTCCATTGTGTACAAATACCACATCTTGTTGATCCACTCATCAACTGAGGGACATCTAGGTTGGTTCCATATCTTTGCTATGGTAAATAGTGCTGCAATGAACATTGTTGTGCTGGTTATGTCCTTGTTTCTGGATGATTTGAAACAAGGACATACTAGATCCACCTGCTGCTGTTTATTGTTTGGGTATTGTCTTGGTTTCTTGCTTGATACATCCCAGAATTGAAGGTTTAAAAAGTCAGTGCTATGTAAATTTCAGCATGAATATGATGATAAGCCCCAACAAATATGTTCTCTCTCTAGGTAAGTGACATTCTCACAAGGAAAAAAATTAAATATTTACACAATTTCTCTTTCCCATTCAAATGTCACATGGACATTAATCACCCATTGAAGTATAGCTCTGTGTGCAGAACAAACTTTCATCCTCTGAGGTCAAAACAAGGCATTAAGCTGATAACAAGATTCTGTATTGCAATGACAGATAAAACCTTCTAGTTATCCTATGCTTACATATCCATGGGGAATAATAGAGCAATTATATTTACAGAAATCATCAAATACATCCTGGGTTTATGTCCCAAACTAATGAAGATACATATATCTCTATAAAACCCATAAATATTCTTTCCATATCCTTATCTTTACAATCAAAATGTATTGGTCAAATCATTTTTTGGTTATTTGCATCAAATGTGTGACAATGTGCACACAATATCTAACAATAAAAGTTCTTTTAATCATCTTTTCATCCAGAAACTAGATAATGTGAAGACCCGATCCCCATCACAACCGTGAAATGCAATGCAATGAAATTCAATTTAAAAATACAGTTTGATTTTGCAAAACCAAAACAACAACAAACAAAAAACAAACCTTGGGCACATTTAATAGGTAGAGAACATTTTTTTAAAGATTATGACTTCATTTATAATTACCCAAATCTGGAATCTATCCATATATCCATCAACTGGAGAATTGTTGAACGAGCTTTGGGATTTTACAACATGCAATATTACTTGAAAATACAGAGCACGACTGATGCATGCAACAACCCAGATGTTTAGAAAATTATGCTGAATGAAGAGTCAATTCAAAAAGAATATTGTATAATTTCATTTTTTAAATGGTGAACAGTTATATTCCAATAGTGGGAAAGACATGGAGGCATGAGAAAAAAAAACTATGACTATAAAACAGGGAAAAGAACCTTCATCATGATGGAAATATCCTGTGCCTTGGCTTGGTTAGGGTTCATATATAGACTGTCCTTTCTTTTCAGTGATATTGTCATTGGACAAAACTGGGTAAATGCTAAAAATCATTTTTTTTTGCCAGTCCTGGGCTTGAGCTGAGGGCCTGAACACTGTCCTTGGACTTTCTCAAGGCTAGAGCTCTACCACTTGAGCCTCAGCACCACTTCCAGTTTTTTTTTTTCTATATTTGTGGTACTAAGGAATCGAACCCGGGTCTTCATGCATGCTAGGCAAGCACTTTAACCACTAGGCCAAACTCCTGGCCCTAAAAATCATTTTTCAATGTTACTCTTAATCATTAAATTGGCACCTATTATGATTACAAATAAAAAACTTGCTATTTGTAAAATTCTACTTGATCACATTTAGAGAATAGGAAGTGCATTAATGAGGGATCTCTAGAGGAACTGAGAAAGGAGAATATACATAATAGAAGAGGAAATAATGAATGATTGTTGTCCTTAATGTACTATGTTGTCTCTCATCTCCTTTGCTGTCCCTTGGTTATCTCATATTGGTATAGTATCTCACTTTGTTATATGATATATTGAATTTATTTGTATTTGGATATTTGAAATTTGATAGGGAAGGGGGGAAAACCAAGACGGGTGGGGGGTGTGGGGGGGGAGGGAAACGGTTACCAAGACATGTGAAAGGGTATCAATGTATGTGAATTAATGCACCTTCTATCTGGCAAATATCATGTAACCCTTTTACTAATTACAATAAAAAAAATTAAAAAAAGAAGAGGAAATAAATTGACTTGCACATTTTGAGGGTGAATTGTCCAACCGAACTTCTGAATGGACAAATATATTCGAAAATGATTATATTCTTGAAAAATAGTAAAGTTTAGTTAATAAACTTGACTTTTTGATGCCTCTATAGTCTCTATTTGTTTAACATTAAGTAAACTGATTGTGGAAGAATATGTTTCTCTGTATAATAATATCTCTACTACTAAAAGGTAAAGATTACTAGAGTCAAAGTATTTTTTCAAAGTCAGAGAAATAGTACATACCAATGATTGTCAATATCAATGATATACATCCTCATTTGCTAGAAGCACTTTTGATCAGTTGATTAAAATCTCTGGACCCATCTGCTTCGTTTTTGACAGAACAGAAAATATAACAATGAACCACATAAAATTGGACCATGACTATGAATTAACAAAATGCACAAAATTAGAAACGGAGTTCCCCATCGGTTTTTTTAAAGACATAAATGCTAACAAAACAATAAATGATGCAGGATTATTGACAATGCAGTCTGGTTTAGCGTCTAACTAAAGATCTTCCTGTTTCAACTTTCTCAAAAACTAGACTTGTAGGTGTTTTCATTTGTCATTATTAACGATGCAAGTAGAACGTCTATTCTCTCACAAATGACTTATTTATGTGGCATTATTTCCCTTAATAAGATATTTAAATTCAAAAAGACAAAGAAAGACTTATAATTTGAAAATAATTAACTCTTCCACAAATAAACACTCAACAATCCAATCAATAAATGGGCTAAGACTTGTAGAAAGACTTCTCAGAGGAAGAAAAAACAAATGGCCAACAGACACGTGAAGAAAGGTTGAAACATTTACAGCCCACCTCTGTCTTACAATGGTAATTATCAGGAAAAATAACAATAAGAAATTCTGGTAGGGTTGTGGCCAAAAGGAACACTATTACACCGGTGGAAATATTTACTCATTCAACCATTCTGGAAAGAAGTGTGAAGGTGCCTTAAAAGACTAAGCATAGAGTTCAGCTATGACCCAGTAATTCTACTCTGGGGCATTTATCCAATGGACCACAAACCAGTCTACACTAACATACCAGCACAACCATGAAAAATTGCAGCATTGTTTGCCATAGTCAAGATATGGAACCAAGCTGGATACACTTGAATGGATTAATGGATCAAGAAAATTTGGTATACATTCACAATATAGAATTCTACTCATGCATCAGAAGAATGATGTTTTACCATTCATAAGGAAGCTAAAATTCTTGGAAAAATATGTCATGTGAAGCAAGCTAGGGCCAAGAAATCTTAGGCTGCATTGTTTCCTTAATTTGTGGTAACTTGAATGTGCCTATACTTCTACAAGTAAACATATTAATATTTCACCTATATATAATTAATAGTTTTAAATATATATGCACACATACTTGGGCATGAGAAACTATTTGACTCTACTCCTTAACATACTAATGCCCATATAAGGATATACATAGGAGTGGTAGCCTAAGACTCAACAGTTATGTACAGATGATATATAAAATGAACTCCAAGGAAAGGAAACTAGAGATATTTTTAGTTGTCATTTTTTTCATTTCTTTTTGTCTTGCTTATTAATTTGTTTGTATTAGGGAGGGTTAGGGAAGGTACATGAAAGTTGGAACAAGGCTAATCAAAGACAACAATTGTACCAGTAGGCCATTTTTAGAAAATGAAATGGATATGTTGTGGGTGGAGACGGGAGGGAAAATGAGGATAGAGACAGAAGAGATATGGTTCAGAAAGGATTATATTCAATTCGCATTACCTGATTTTTTAAATTTAATCTCTCTATATATACACTCTTCAGTAAAAATAAAAAATAAAGTAAAATAAGACACCCTTAAGGATTTTGTTGATATGCTGTGGAAGAAGTCATAAAATTTTCCAATTTAGTAATATTTCTTCCTGCTATAAAATTGCTATCCACTACATAGGAACATTGTGATTTAATTTGTCAATATTATTTATAGCTCCGTGGCCAATATTGTATACAATATTAATATTATAAGAATTAAAAAAACTAATTATGCATTTATTGCTTACATAATTATGAGCTAATTATACTACTAATGGAAATGTCTTTTATAGCTCCAAGACTTTAATAAAGATATTTTTTACAATCTTTATTTGGCATTTATTGTGCAGCAAATATCCTCATAAATATAAATTCAATGCTTCCTTGAGAGAGCCTATTTAAAATAATAAATGTGTATGACAATGATCTTATTTAGAAAATATGACTTTTAAATACTGAATAGATTACAGTTGATGTTGATTCCTAAAGAATATTGTTTGTAGCTGAGGTTTTTGAGCCATTCTTCAAGAGATATTTATTTCTGCTTAAGTTTTTCAGTCATCTTTGAACATGAAAATATTATATAACCATATTCCTTAGTGGCACTTTCTTCTTTGTTGTCTGTGTGCTATGTTATTTCAATCTAGTAATTAAGAGAAAAATGAGCTATAGCTACATAATTCTTGCTTAGTACAGTGAGTCCATGGTTTATGTCTTAACCGACAGTAATAACACAGATAGAAATATACTCTTCACATGTAATGTCCTGTTTTACTAATGCCAATTTACAAACAATGATTTCAAAAATTATTAATATTGAAAAATTACATGCTGCTTTTTAAAGTAGAGATTTTTATAATAGAATTAACAAGAAAAATTTAAGAAATTTCTATTGTATCACAGTAGCTAGGTTGTCAAGGTCTATGCATTTTTCCTGCCTCTTGCTCATATCAGTAGTTCGTTTTCAGGTACTGTAGTATTTGCAAATTATTTCCATAGTAGGACTAGAGTTCTTTTTGGGTCAGTCTAGAAAAATCTGAAAACTTCCAACAAGCCCACAGGGGAAAAATAGGATGCTTATCTTTCCAAGAATTAGTATAAGTTTATCTTAGTAATATGCCAGTGAAGTATTACTGAGCAGACAAATGTTTCACCTTGAATTAATCATAAACTTACCTTATTTTGAGATTGGACCTCTGCTGGAAAAGGAAGAAATAATCATTTCTTTCTTAAGAACAAAAATGAATAAAGAAAATATATTTTAATCCTTGAAAAAAAAGAAATTTCTACTGTAACCCATTAGAAAACCTAAGTAATAATTCTCAGATGTACAAGCTACAAAATTTTCCTTACAGATCAATTTCCCAAAATGAATTTATCATTAAAAAGACAGAAAAATAGATTAAAAGATTAAATTAATAACTCAGTCATTTTTGTTTGGGAAGTTATTTATTCCTTCAAGAATGTATTGAACTCTATTAGTACCAATTTCTGCTTTGACAGAAGAAAACAGGTGCCAAAAAGAGACAATTAAAAATAAAGTATTGGGGCCGGGAGTTTGGCCTAGTGGTAGAGTGCTTGCCTAGCATGCATGAAGACCCGGGTTCGATTCATTGGTACCACATACATAGCAAAAAGCCAGAAGTGGTGCTCAGGCTCAAGTGGTAGAGTGCTAGACTTGAGAAAGTCCAAGGACAGTGCTCAAGCCCTGAGCCCAGGCCCAGGACTGGCAAAAAAAAAAAGTAAAAAAAAAAAAGTATATCACAGTCTAATGGAAAATGCTAGAAAGATAACTATAAAGGAGACAGGGTTGGGATACCAACCTTATATATGAAATTATTATGTTAAACTTCTCTGAAATGGTGTTAATTGGAAAATGGCTTGAAGCACATGAAATGTGGTCCAGGGACAATTGAAAGATCTTCTTCAGAGAAAATATATGCCTGGTATGAAGTCCCTCCAGTGTTGGAGGTTTAAGGTGACCAAATGCAGCTTGCCTAATGTATGTTAAGCAATTACAATCCCAATAATCATGTAGAGCAAGCATTATGGAAACTGGATTTCACTAACCTAGACTTGACACTATATAAAACAGTGGAAGAACAGATACTATTTCCATCTGACTTATGTCTAAAAGTTTCAGTTCCTCTTCCATAAGCAAAAAAAAAGAAAAGAAAAGAAAAACGCTGCAATACAAGGGTAGAAGGAAAGAGAGGTGATGAGGAGCCAAATGTGATATTCTAGGGCAAAGGTAATGGAAGTTATATCAGAACACTTATGCAGATATCAAAAGAGATCACATTTGTGGCATCTGTTAAAGTATTTTTATCTCTTAATATTTTAGTCGTTGAGTGGAGGATAAGAAAAGGAGGAGTTGACAATCATTTTAGGACTGTGATGGTTGTACTGACAGTTTAGAGAAAGGGAATACAAATATTCAGAGAAAGCTGTTAGATTAATATATCTCTATTTTAATTCCTATAGAATAAATTTCTTGACATGTCACATGCATGTAAGAATAACTTATACACAAGAAAGTGACCTGTTACTGTCTGAAAACAATAATTGTGAGGTTATCATAAACAATGACATATAAAACTGCAATGACACAAAGACAAATACAATCTGAAAGGTAGAGCTGAGGACTAAATCTACCTTAATTTCAGCAGGTGTAGAAGACCAATGGAAGAGAGATCTTCCTCCAAACTTTCAACAAACATGTAGAATTTATTAATTTATTTCTGCTGAAAAACAAGTATTATTTAACACCATGGATGAGTGTTGATTTGCATTCCTGTTTGCTTTTTGATTTGGGAAAATATAGTGGTTTGAATTCAGTGCTTGCCTATTGCTAGGTAAGTGCAACCTTACTCTCCTGTCTTCCCTAGATGGAATAAGAGAGTATATCACAAACCCAACCTAGAAAGTGAGTCTTGCTAATATTATTGCTCCAAATGACCTCAGCTGTAATTCTCCCCTCTCCCATCTCCCTTATATTTTAGATTGCAGGTGTGGGCTATCCTATTTGACTCATGTTACTTTCTTTTTTTTAGCCAGTCCTGAGCCTTAAACTCAGAGTCTGTGCACTGTCCTTGGACATATTTTGTTGAAGGCTAGCATTCTGCCAGTGGAGCCACAGAGCTACTTCTAGCATTTTTTCTGTGTGTGTGATAGGGAGGAACTGAACCCAGGGCTTTGTTCATGCTACATAAGCACTCTACCACTAGGCTATGCTCCGGGGTAATCATGTTATTTTTTAATGCATACAAAATAATTGCAAAAGTAAAATTTAAATTTAGGATTGGTTTATGAGCATATTTACAAATATCTTATTTTCAACTCTCCATGTTGCTATTACTAAGATCAATTCGATATTATATCCTATTGCATCATATCATAATACTGTAACTTTTGAATGTTTTATTTGAATCTTGATATTTTTATTCATTTAAGTTTTCTCCTGAATTTCTAGGGTTTTAGGTTCATTGCCTTTGAGTCTATTTTTTTAATATTTCAAGACAGATGGTTATTCTTTTATCCATAAAAATGCTTCTGCTCAATAATATATTTTTTCTTCTAAACTAATCAAAATATTAATTTTCTATTTCTGGATTCTTTATTAAATAAACTTTTCAAGCTCTCATCTCTGATATTCAACCTGTAAATAGTCAATGTCACTAAACTTATGATCTTTATAAATTGTCAGGAGTATTCATTTTATAGCTTATGATATTTATCCAATATTCACCCCACTTGTTTTCAGAAAACATTTTCCTTGTTTTGGCTGAAAATATTGAGAGGTTGAAGTGATAGCAGAAGTCTCCCTATCTTTTTTGGATATTTTCTCAGAGAAACTAGTTTCTAGGCAAAATCATGGAGGGTTTAGTCTTTGGGATAATCTCATTTCCAATCTTTACAAACCCATAGGCTTTTACAGAAGTATTTTGTTACCATGGAGGGGGTGGGTAGAACCTTGGTCTAAACTTAACATACTTTTTCCTGGAAATGTTCTTATTAATACTTTTAAGTGCTTTCTGACACTTGATTTCCATTCATACTTTGACTCGAGCATTCTACTTCTATATCATTGAACACTTGCCAAAGATTTTAGCCTATACCCCTTCCTTTCTTCATGAATCATACAACACTTGCTGTCTTTTGCTTCTCTCAACATTGTTTTAGAATTTTGATTTGGAAATCTTTGATATTCCTTTTCTCAGCTGCATTCCAAGCGTTTTGAACTAAAGTTCTCTTTTCTTTTTCAATGTAAAACCTAATAGAGATAACACAAAAGATCATAGTTCATGCATTTTAATTCAAACGCTTTCAGAGATCGCGTAAGTGAAGTGAAAAACTATGTCTTAATATTTTGCCTTTGTACAAATTTGCATTTCTTGTTAAAAATTTGGAGACTATTACTCAAAAAAAGAGAAATGGTATAGAAAATAATTCAAACATTTCCTTGCTGGTTTTATTGATAATTATTATTCTGCCTTTGAGCAGTATTAATGTTTCAGTAATAGCAGTATCAGTCTTACCAAATTGACTTGCGAATGCATGCTTTTGGATATTGGAAATATATATTGACTTTGACAGGGATGAACTATATAAACATGTAAAATTAATGCAATGCACATTATATTTCAAATGTCTTAAATTTCCTTTACATAGTATTTTAAAAGAAAAACAGTAATAATAAACTAGATGAAATGGCTCTTTAGGCTATCACAACTAACTATAATCATTTAGAAGCTCTTAGGGAGATACATTATGCACTCTGAGCTAATGCTCTAGTCGTTAGTACAGTCATGCCATTTGTTAAATGAATAAAATGTTTCTATACTGGTTTGATAAGTAGTTTTTCCCAAGAGATTCGTGAGTGCATCCTCATCCATTCTGTTCTGGCCACCTGGCTACTGAGATTAAAGACTCCTGAATGGCTTAAAACCTTAAAATCATTGATGCCTGCCTTTACTTAAAATTAATTTTGTCATGCTGTGACTATTCATTCTAACCCATAGCTATTTTTAAAAGCACTTATTATTTCCTTTTTATATTCAGTTCATCACCTCCAACTTTGTAACCTTTAAAAAATAAAGCAGTCCTCAGATTAAAGGATCTCTTCCTCATTAAAAATGGAACATTACGCTAACATAGCTTCTCCTTTGGTATGAGGGGCCTGGGAATAAAAAAGGTGACCTTACATTGTCTGTGTTTGGAGCTTCCCTTCACCTCTAGCAAGGAAGACGGTGCATAAATAATGTAGAAGAGAAGAAAGGAAGCACTTTCTCAGGAAGCTGAGGATGAGGAAAAGGTGAGGTTGATAGTTTTCCAGTGAGCTGAATTCTTGCAGGTGTCAGAACACCTGTAAGCAGATGAGTCCCTTCCAGAATTGTAACTTGGGGTGGAGGTTTTTCTCTGTATAATTAAATTGCACACATGAAAATGTATTTCTGAAACTCTGAATTCATACATATCCTAATATATTCATACATGTATATTATTCATACATACTCATTATTTTTACTTCATAGGTAGATATTAAGGCTAGCTTTTCAATACTTACATATACCTACTAGTCCAAACATAATATTCTCTCAGAAAAACAAATAGAACTTTTTTTTGTCTGTCATGGGATTTGAACTCTGGGCCTGGGCATTGTCCCAGAGCTCTTCAGCTAAAGGCTACCACCCTACCCCTGGGCCTAGGCGTTATCCCTGAGCTCTTTAGCTCAAGGGTACTGCCCTACCTCTTCAGACAAAGGGCCATATTCAGCTTTCTCCTGATTAATTGGAGATAAGAGTCTCACAGACTTTAATGCCCTGGGTGGCTTTGAACTGCAATCTTCAGATCTCAGCCTCAGGAGTAGCTAGGATTACAGGTGTGAGCCACCAGCTGGGCTCAAAATAAAACTTTTAAATTATATTTCACCTATAACTTTATTGTGAACAAATAAAATTCAAATTTCCTTCAGAATTTTAATTTTTAGGGCAATCAACTCCATTGCTAGGTTTTATGAAAAGATTCAACTGTGTGGGAAAATTGTAAAAAGAGAGGCACATCAAAATTTAAATATGTAGGCAATGTATACATAAATTAAAGCAATGAATTATGTGGTCAAGTGTGTGTTTTAAAAACTTAACATATTCATAGGTGTCCTATACCATTAGATCTTTAGTCTCTCCAAATTTAGATTCCTAAAAATAGTAGCAAAACAATAGTGCCTTTTACTTAGTCAGCTTGAGGAAAGTAGTCTTTCTGCTTATCTCACTGGGATAATATAAGAGTGAAAGCAGTTATGTTTAGCTAATTTTTTTTAAGTTGAATGGTTGACAAAGCTGGAATAACTGAAGAAGATATTTTACAGTCATCTCTTACCCTGAGTGCAAAATATAGGCTCTTCTTTGGGTTTAGCAAAGGATCATAATCCCAAAGTTACAATACTTATTATCCCTTATTGTAACTTGTATGTGGATATCTTTTAAATCATGTTATGTGAATCAATGTAAAATGACTCACATTGCATGGATGTGATATGGTTTAATTTATTGTGGATCATTAGTGTGACATGTTACCCAGGTCTGTCTTTTGTCTCTCATCTATGAAATGTAATCACAACCTTTCACCACCCCAGTTATCTTAATCATTTTTACATCCTTAGTGTCATTATGTATATCAGTTCTAGGGAGAGAAGAAATTTCTTTTTATTCATGCAATGAACTCCTAATGAAACTCACAAATTAAAAAGACAGATTATACACTCATGTTCTCAACATGTAATGATGACTCAATTACACAATAATAAGAAAGGTTATTCCAAATAGGAATCATAACTGCTTCATAATCTTACTGACATCAGCAATACATATATTCTCAGAACTCAATATTCAACAGTAAAAAAAAATCCTCAATTCTCAAATCTTTTGCTCATATTGACTTGTGGTTCTGTCCTTTGAAACATTCTTCATTGTGTAAGAAATGTTTGGCATTTGAATGTCCTTTTTTCTCCAAATGTTTCAAAATCCTAGAAAACTGTGTGCATATATGGATCATTCCAATCTGAACTACCTCTCTCCCTGTACTTCAATTTGTAACTGCACCCTCAAACATTATGTGCTCCACATACTATGTAGTAGCTGGTGATTTGTCTTTGGCCCTAAAGTCCTTTCATAGCATTTCTGGAAAAGATTTCTCTTTTTTGGTAGACAGTTATGAATATAATATAGTCAATAGTGTTAGAACTATTAGGTTGAAGATTTAATCCTCACTGTGAAGCTCTTTTTCACTTCAAAGTCTTATGCTAGATGGAGATGTTAGAGAAAAGGGTTTTTTCAGACCAAGTGAGTTTTGTATCCTCAATACTTCCTGCTAATATTCCTTGTAAATTTACAATTTCTACCTTAGTACATTTTTCTTTTCCAGTTTATTGTTTCCTTCTCAAAACAAGCAATTTTACAATTTCCAACTTTAGAATCCCCTTGAAGTCATATGATTATTTAACATTTTGAGATATCACAAGTGGAGTAGAAAATGTACTTACTAATCTTTAATTAATAGAAAACATAGATCACACATTAGGCAAACTGGGGTCCTAAGTTCCTCTTTTCCTTTATACCTAGCATTTTCTTTGTCATTCCTTACCCTTCCCTTCTGGATAGCTTGTCATGTCATTCTTCTAGGTCTTAAACTGCACTACCTATTAACCAAAGCCAGTATTGCTTTATTTTTTTCTTGTTTGTGCAACATTAACTTTAAATATACAAGATAGAATAAAAAAATTCTTTTATCCAACTGAAATCATTCTTTGTCATTTTTTTTTGTGGATCATGGGGCTTGTACTCAGCCTGGACTCTGTCCCTCAGCTCTTCAGCTCAAGGCCCTACCTCTGGCCCTGGGTGTTGTCTCAGAGCTCTTTAGCTCAGGGACACCCTACCCTTGAGCCAAGCCCCACTTCCCATTTTCTAGAGGTTAACTGGAGGTAAGAGTCTCAGGTCCTTTTGTGCCTGGGCTGGCTTTGAACCGTGATTCTCAGATCTCAGCCTCCTGAATAGCTAGGATTACGGGTGTGAGTCCAGCTCTCTATTATTTTTTTTTTCAAAGTTAAGCAAAGTTTTATTTCACACCAAGCACAGAGAATGGCAATGACCGGTCAGGGCCGGCTCTGTGAAGAGAGAGTTACCCCTCCCAGCCTCACAGGCTAAGTTCTATAGAGCAAAACCACAAACCTCAAGTTTATCACAGCTCCGCAGCTGCTACAGGCTGATTGGTTACAAACTGCCCAGTTACACATGTGCTTCTGATGATTGGACATCTCCACCTGGCCTGTCCCAACCTTGAGACTGAGCCTCGTATTTGGAAATGGACTGGTTTAGGGGACAGTTTGCAAGTCATTTTCAGTGTCTTCACGGTCAGTTTGCTTTAAACTTAATTCAGTAGTCTTGTTTTGGGTATAATATTTTTTTTTATTTTTTTAATTTTATTTTATTTTTTTATTGTAATTAGTAAAAGGGTTACATGATATTTGCCAGATAGGAGGTGCATTAATTCACATACATTGATAACCTTTCACATGTCTTGGTACCCGTTTCCCTCCCCCCCCACACCCCCCACCCGTCTTGGTTTTCCCCCCTTCCCTATCAAATTTCAAATATCCAAATACAAATAAATTCAATATATCAGATAACAAAGTGAGATACTATACCAATATGAGATAACCAAGGGACAGCAAAGGAGATGAGAGACAACATAGTACATTAAGGACAACAATCATTCATAATATGGCTTTTGTTTCAGTATCCTGGAGGTCCTTTCAATTAGCTTCACATTATATGTCCTTATGTATCAAGATTTTGCTCTATTGCAAATCTCTGCTAGGAGAGCCCAAGGTTTCTACTGATTATGACGAATGAGGGAAACCATTGAGCCTAAGTTCCTTTGAGTCTGGCTTACTTCACTTAATATGATTTTTTCTAAGTCTTTCCATTTCCTAACAAATGGGGCCATGTCATTCTTTCTGACAGCAGCATAGAATTCCATTGTGTACAAATGCCACAACTTGTGGATCCACTCATCAACTGAGAGACATCTAGGTTGGTTCCATATCTTTGCTATGGTGAATAGTGCTGCAATGAACATTGTTGTGCTAGTGGGTTTAGTATGTCCTTGTTTCTGGGTGGTTGGGTAAATGCCAAGTAGTGGAATTGCTGGGTCATAGGGGAGTTCTATGTTTAGGCTTTTGAGGCACTGCCACACTGCTTTCCATAGTGGTTGAAGGAGTTTGCACTCCCACCAACAGTAGTAGTGATCCCTCCTGGCCATATCCCCTCCAGCATCTGTTGTCATTCGTTTTCCTTATCCTGGCCATTCTAGCTGGAGTGAGGTGGAATCTTAGAGTTGTTTTGATTTGCATTTCTTTTATGACCAGAGATGTTGAGCATTTCTTGATGTGTCTATAGGCCTTTTTTGTTTCTTCTTCTGAGAAGACTCTCTTTAAGTCTTTGGCCCATTTTTTAATGGGATGGTTGTTACTTTGGAGGTTAGTTTTGGAGTGATTCAATTTTTTGAGTTGTTGATATATTTTAGATATGAGGCCTTTGTCCGTTGTTTGGTTGGTGAAGATCTTCTCCCACTCTGTAGGCTTCCTGATTAGTTTACTAGCTATGTCCTTTGCCATACAAAAGCTCTGCAGTTTAATGCAGTCCCACTTATCCAGCCTTTCTCTGATTTGTTGTGATTCTTGGTCCTTAATAAGAAAGTTTCGACCTGTGCCAAGGAGGCCTAGTGTATCTCCTATTCCTTCCTGTGGAGTTTTCAGTGTGCCAGCTTTTACCTCCAGGTCTTTGATCCATTTGGAGTTAATTCTAGTACAGGGTGACAAAGAAGGATCCAGCTTTAGTTTTCTGCAGGTGCTTTACCAGTTCTGCCAGCACAACTTGTTGAAGAGGCTGTCTTTCTTCCATTCTATTTTTTTGGCTCCCTTGTCAAAGATTAGGTGGCCATAGGTCTGTGGTTTAATATCTGGGTCCTCAGTTATATTCCATTGGTCTTCAGGCCTGTTCCTGTGCTAGTACCAAGCTGTTTTGAGAATTATAGCTCTGTAATAGAGTCTAAAGTTTGGAATTGAAATTCCTCCAGCACTGTTCTTTCTGCTAAGAAGTGTTTTTGCTATACGGGGTCTTTTATTATTCCATATGAAATTTTGGATTGCCTCTTCTATTTCTTTAAAGAATGACATTGGTATGTTGATGGGTATTGCATTGAATTTGTAGATAGCTCTTGGCAAGATTGTCATTTTCACAATGTTGATTCTTCCAATCCAGGAGCATGGGAGGTTTTTCCATTTCCTTAGTTCTGCTTTAATTTCCTTTTTTAGGGTTTTAAAATTTTCGTCAAAAAGGTCCTTTACATTCTTAGTTAAGCTAATTCCTAGGTACTTTATTTTCTTTGAGGCTATTGTGAAAGGAGTTTCTTTCCTGATTGTTGCCTCGTTCCTCTCACTGCTGGCATAAAGGAAGGCAGTTGATTTTTGCGGGTTGATTTTATAGCCTGCTACTCTTCCAAAGCTTTGAATCAGCTCAAGGAGCTTGGGTTTAGAGTCTATAGGATTCTTTATATACAGAATCATGTCATCTGCAAAGAGGGATAGTTTTATTTCCTCTTTCCCTACTTGGATCCCCTTTATACTTGCTTCTTGCCTTATTGCACTGGCTAGGAATTCTAGTACTATGTTAAAGAGTAGTGGAGAGAGTGGGCATCCTTGTCTCGTTCCTGATTTTAGAGGGAATGGCTTTAGATTTTCACTATTAAGTGTAATACTAGCAGTAGGTTTCTCATACACAGCCTTTATTACATTGAGGAATGTTCCATGAATTCCTAGTTTCTCCAGAGCTTTTAACACAAAGGGGTGTTGGATCTTGTCAAATGCCTTTTCCGCGTCTATTGAGACAATCATGTGATTTTTGTCCTTGCTCCTGTTGATGTGTTGAATTATATTAATTGATTTGCATATGTTGAACCAGCTTTACCTCCCTGTGATGAATCCAGTTTGATCATAGTGTATAATTTTTTTGATGAGTTGTTGTAGACGGTTGGCCAGTATTTTGTTGAGAAGTTTTGCATCGATGTTCATCAAAGATATAGGTCTATAGTTCTCTTTCTTTGATGAATCTCTGTCTGGTTTGGGGATGAGGGTTATACTGGCTTCATAGAATGAGTTTGGTAAAGAACCTTCATTTTCAATTTCGTTGAAGAGCTTGAGGAGTATTGGTGTGAGCTCTGCTTTGAAGACCTTATAGAATTCAGCTGTGAATCCATCTGGCCCTGGGCTTTTCTTAGGTGGAAGTTCTCTAATTGCCATTTGTATTTCAGAGCTTGAAATAGGCCTGTTGATTTGGCTTAGTTCTTCTTGGTTCAGTGTGGGTATGTTAATATTGGCTAGAAATTCATCCATTTCATCTAGATTCTCAAATTTGTTGGAATAAAGGTTTGAGAAGTATTCCCTCATGATATTCTGGATCTTGGTAATTTCTGTCATGATATTACCGTTTTCACCTGCGATTTTGTTTATTTCGATATGCTCTCTTCTTTTTTTGGTAAGATTTGCTAAGGGCTTGTCAATTTTGTTAATTCTTTCAAAGAACCAACTCCTTGTTTTGTTGAGTATTTCTATAGTTTTTTTGGATTCCAAGTCATTTAATTCTGCTTTGATTTTAATTATTTGCTTTCTTCTACTGGGATTAGGGTTGGTTTGCTGCTCTTTTTCCAGGAGCTTAAGGTGAGACATTAACTTGTTGGTTTGCAATTTTTCCAACTTGTTGTTGTAGGCACTCAGCGCTATAAATTTTCCTCTGAGTACTGCCTTTGCTGTGTCCCAAAGGAGTTGGTATTTTGTGTGCTTCTTCCTGTTAAATTTCATAAACTGTTGGATTTCTGTTCTGATCTATTCGATGACCCATTGGTGATTCAACAATGTGTTGTTCAGTCTCCATGAGTTACAGGGTTTTCGTTGGTGGAGATGTGTGTTCAGTTCCAGTTTGATGCCTTTGTGGTCTGAGAGTGTGCATGGAATAATTTCTGTGTTTCTGAATCTGTCCAGGTTTGTTTTATGGCCTAACATGTGATCTATTTTGGAAAATGTTCCATGTGCTGCTGAGAAAAACGTATATTGTGTTGTTGCTGGGTGGAATATTCTGCAGATGTCTGTTAGATCTAGTTGGTCTATATAGTTGTTCAGTTCTAAGGTTTCTCTGTTGAGTTTTTGCCTTGTTGATCTGTCCATAGGTGAAAGTGGTGTGTTAAAGTCACCGACAATCACTGTATTTCGATCTATGTATGGTTTCAGTGTAAGTAAAGTTTGCTTGATGAAGTTTGGAGCTCCGGGATTGGGTTTGTAAATATTTAGGATCGTTATGTCTTCCTGGAGGAAAGATCCCTTTAGTAGTATGTAGTAACCTTCTTTGTCTTTTCTTACTAATTTTGGTTTGAAGTCTATTTTATCTGATATGAGGATGGCAACTCCAGCCTGTTTATGGGGGCCGTTAGCTTGATAGAGTTTATTCCAACCTCTCACTTTCAAAAGATGCTTGTTTTTTGGGGTAAGATGTGTCTCTTGAAGACAGCAGAACGATGGCTCTTGGTTTTGATCCAACTAGACAGCCTATGCCGTTTAATTGGAGAGTTGAGTCCATTGATATTGAGAGTTAGGATTGAGAGATATTTATTAGGTCCTACCATTTTTAAAAGCTTTTATTTGGGCCTGTGTCTTGACAGTTCTTGTGGTCCTTAGGTGGTATGCTGTTTAGGTGCCATTTCTTTCCCTATATTGCATTTATTTTGGTTTTCTATGTATAGAACATCTTTGAGAATTCTCTGTAGTGTTGGTTTTGTTGCGACATATTGTTGCAGCTTTTCCCTGGAATGGAATGTTTTTATTGTTCCCTCAGTTATGAATGAGAGCTTAGCTGGGTACAGTATTCTTGGTTGGTAGTTATTTGACTTAAGGGCATGACATATATGCTTCCAGTCACTTCTTGTTTGCATGGTCTCTGCTGAGTAATCTGGGGTTATTCTGATTGGTTTTCCTTTATAGGTTACTGAACCCTTTTCCCTGGCTGCCTTTAGGATCCTTTTTTTGGTTTCCACTGATCCAGTTCGGATTACGATGTGGCGGTGAGATGTTCTTTTCTGGTCAGGTCTGTTTGGGGTTCTAAAAGCTTCTTGTATCTGGATGGGTCTGCCCTTCTGGATATTTGGGAAATTCTCTGAGATGATTCCCTGAAGTATATTTCCAATACCATTGACCTCTTTCTCCAGACCCTCCTCAATACCAATTAGCCTTAAATTAGGCTTCCTAATTGTATCTTGGACCTCCTGAAGCGCTCTCTCATTTTTCCTAGATTTGGATTGACTCATTTTCTGTTCTTTCTCTATAATAACTAAATTATCTTCAGCCCCGGAAATTCTCTCCTCTGCATTGTCTAACCTGCTATCAAAGCTATCTACTTTATTTTTCATCTCCCTTGCTACTAATTGCTCATTTTTGATGCCTTGCATCTCTTCTTTTAGATCATGTATGGATTTCTTTAGCTCCTTGATTTCCATTTGAGTGGTTAGCTCAGTAGCTTTATTTTCTTTGAACATTTGCTGGAGTTCGGTTACCTTTTTATTTGTGGATTCTATGAATTCATCCATCTTTCTTTGAACAGCCTTTATTATGGCCTCCTTTATGGCTTCTTCTTTTTCACTTATCACCTTGTTTATGGTTTCCTCTTGTTCAGCTATGGCTTCCTCCCTTATCTCTTTCTTTATATTTTCACATTTTTCATTAATGATGTTTATCAATTGCATTTGTACAGCACTTGGAAGACTCTCCTCTATGTTTGCCAGTGACTGTTCCATTGGCTGTTTACATTGGGTGGGGGGGGTGGGAGATGTTGTTTCTTGATTTGACATTTTTCTTGAGTTTCTTGTTCTGCCCATTTGAAAGTGGGAGGAAGATTAATACTAAACACGATTATAGTTTTTCAGATATAACTAACCTAGACCTCTGTAGCTGGCAGACTCTAGATGTTCACAAGTTTTGATTGGTGTTATCACTCTTTCTTTTTGTGCAGTTATCGACAAGTCTAATTATTCACTGATAAGCGATTTATATCCAAAAC
Organism: Megascapheus bottae; assembly: GCF_031878675.1. Taxonomy (NCBI): domain Eukaryota; kingdom Metazoa; phylum Chordata; class Mammalia; order Rodentia; family Geomyidae; genus Megascapheus; species Megascapheus bottae. Next base: position 29,600,648 of record NC_143515.1, read on the forward strand.
AATAAGCCTCTCAATCCAATCTCTATTGTCTTTAAGTCCCTCTGAGCCTAGAGACTGAATAAACACCTAGGTATACAATGTTGCTCAACAGCCATCAAGTGTAGATCCATGCAGTATAAGGGTTGAAAGAGGAGCAGAGGTCCAGAGACAGAAAAATAGAATGAGAGAAGTCAGGGGGTAAGTAGGTAGAGTATTTGAGTACAAAGTTTGGAAAGTATTAGAATAAAACTTATGTGTTGCTGCGCGACTAGCTCTTAGCCCAACCAGTGGCCTCACAGTGGACCATGGGATGGATCTGCGAGCTTCCGTCTGAGCGTGGTTGGGGGATGTTTTCCTGTGCTGCTTCCAGGGGCGGCCCCAAGCCAAGGATCTGGGGATTGAGAGTTTCAGGAGCTCTCAGCAGGACCAGCAGGAGGCCCCTCTGTTCCCTGAGGCGGGGCCCAGCTGGGGATGTGGGCTCCAAGGGCGGAGCCGTGCCTTTTTGGTTCTCAGAAGGGGAGCTTGGCTGCTGGTCAGCCCTTCAGATCCCTGCTGTGTTTCCACTGCTTTGTCAGAGTCTGTGACTGTGGGGGGGGGGCCCTCGGTGGTGTCTTGCTCAGGATTCCCAGCTGGAGGATGCCCCGCTCAAGAATTGAGGGGGGCAGATGCTGGCTCCTATTTACCCGCACCCCCTACCCACTGTTGTAAGGCAGGGTCCCAAAGCCCTCCACTCTCCAGATCCAGTAGCCTGGGAGAGGAGCCTGGTGGGTGGGTGGGAGCTAGGACAGCTCCGCCTCCCCTGGTGGGGTGCTGAGTCTTAGGGTCTGCCCGCTCTTCAGTCTGCAGTCAGAGGGCTGGGGGTTGAGCCCATTGGGCGGGTGGGAGTTGGGACAGCCCCGCCTCCCTTGGTGCGGAGCTGGGTCTTATGGGTAGCCCGCCTGTCAATCTCCAGTCAATGGCCTGAGGGAGGGGGCTGTTGAGGGAAGGGACAGGATTCTAAATTCCTTGCCCCCCTGCTCCCGCCAGTCTTTCTCGGGCGGGGTGTTGGGGTCTGAGTTAAGTTCTATTGCTTGGCACCCGCTCCGCTTTCCTGATGTGTTTGGGGATGCGCTGTATTACTCACGCCTCTGCGTCCATCTGTGGGTGCTCCACGGTGGTGGGGAGTCTTTCACTCCCCTCAGGTCTCCGCCGCTGCCTGTGTTCTGCGTCTGGGTTCCGCTGCTTCCGCCGTTCGCTGGCCCGGTTCTGTGCTGGTTTCTGCAGCCGTTGGGCTCCCAGCCTGGTGGCCTCCACTGCCGCCGCTTTTCGTGGATTAGAGCCGGTGCCCGTCCCCGCTTTCCCCGCGTGGAGCCGGCACCCGCTCAAGCCGCTTTTCGCGGCTTGGTCTGGTGCCAGCTGCCGCTTTTCGTGGCTTTCCGCAGCTTTGGGCGAGAGGTGGGGGAGGGGTCCTCGCGTTCCGAATTCTTTGAGAAAGTTGGATCTAAGCTTTATCTGGATTTCTTTTCCGGTTTGAGTCCTTCTCCGTTGCTTTTTGAGTTTGTTGTTGTGGATTTCTTTAGGTAGTTGGCTCGTGGGACTCCCTGGTTCTCTCTTTTTGTCAGAGAAAGCTAGGCAGCGTCCCTATTGTCTCGGCGCCATCTTCCTTCCTCTCTATTATTTTTTTTTAACATTACTAACCCTTAAAAATAATTACCACATGCCTGGCATTTTATTAAAGCTGTTTCCACATTGCATCCTTCAGCAAGATTAAAAGTATTATTTGGTGAGACTGTAACTCAAGTTGAAGAAGTCTATCATCTCACCAAAGTGATGTAGGGGTAAAATAAAGTTGGAATTCAAATCTTTCTTATACTGATTAGAGAAGCAGTAGTCTTAAACACTTGACAATGCAGTATATGTGGGAAATTCTTTGAGGGTGCAATAATGACAAAGATTATTGGCAAACAACCTCAGTATTATTTGTTTTTTTAAAATCTGTAGAACAGTGAAAAGTTTAGTATCTGATAGTATCCTCTTAAATAAATCTCATTTTCAGAAGTCAATACAATCTTTTTGTTAGGGAAGCTATATTCTGACTTATATGATGAGTCTAAAAATGAGTTTCAATCTTCTATTTATTAACTCTTTTTTAAAATGAACAGCAGATGGGAGACTTCTAAGATGTGATATGTGTTTAACATTGAAGCTATAAATTCATTATGTATGTGTATGTGTTTAACTGCACTTCTCGCACTCCTTTAGAGTCTAAGCTGGTGGACTAAGTGCAAATGAACCACATCTAATATTTCTTGTTAAAGAAATTATGTTTTAACATTTTTAACATGAATCACTACTAAAAATTAAAATACTGGAAGAAAAATACAATGTCTTTAGAACTCTCCTTCATGAAAGAACAACTAATTGTAATAAATATATCATTTCTTAAATGTAAATTATAGCTTTCAACCTTTATCATGAAAAAAATATTTTAAATGACTCCCCAAATTATAGTTTTCTATTTTTAGTGAGAAAGTTTTCAGGTAAAAGTTGATCATCAGTCTAACTTCTGAACTATTATAAATTCAGAATGTAACCCAGAAAAAGGGAAATGAAAACATTTCTTATCATAATCAAGACCTAGTGATCCTAGAAATTGGTGTCAGTGTGACTGCTAGCATAAGAACTAGAAGAGGAAAAAAAAAGAAATAGAAGAGGCTGACTCTGCTTTAGGCTCTGAAGATATTGTAAGATGTCAGAGTACAAAGCCAACAGGAATTATTACACATAAAACTGTGAAGCAATAAAAATCATCCAAACACTAATATTAATGATAGGCCTCTATTTTGTTTGTTTTATGAAAAGATGTAAATAACTATTAAAAGAGATCCCAGGGATCTTTCTGGTTTCAGAGTGTGCCTCAAAACTCTTCAATTCTTTTGATACCTCCTCACAAGTCAAAAAATGAGCAAATATCTATCTAATCTCTCTAGCTATCTAGCTATCTGTCTATCTAATCTATCTATCTAAAAATTCAAGAACAGAGAACTCTACAAAGTGAACATGTGAACAAGGAAAACAAAATAACAGACAATAAAGGTTTGAAATGAAAGTTACATTTCAAAATACAAAATAATTCTTTCATAAATAACTTATGAAATGTACCTACAAAGAAGAATCTAAACTCAAATTATTCTACATGTAAATATACATGGTTACAATGCTTAGTTTTACTTCAATTATACAGAATAACTTGCAAATGAACATATTATTATGATTATTCTCGTTTCACCTCTTTAAGACAGCATATATGAATGCTGATGAGAGAGGGAGGTCAGTAAAGATGATTTCTGTTCTACCAGAGGGTTTTCAGTATGTCATTATTTCTATTAGATCATTCAAAAGTATATGCACCAGTAAAAATTTTAGAAAGGACTGAATTTAAACACAACTTTGAAATAATGTATGCATTTCTTAAAGTGGCAAAAATAGAACAGGCTTTAGTGAAACTCTCTCTACTTTGGATACCACATTCCATTTCTCTGCCCTTGGACCTCATCTATGATTACTCCTTTCCTTGAGTGTTTTGTTTGATGATCCTTAATGGATCTCAAAGAAACAACGAAGTGTCTGCCACCTAGTCTACTTTCTCTTTGCTCATGCCTTTGAAATGTGGAATACCCTGGATCCTTACACTGAATATTGAAATCAGAAGCATGGAGATGTCCTGGTTTTTTACTATGAAATACAGGAAACAAGGCATGACCTTAAATACAGTCAAATAGAATGCTATTATACATTCCTCTGATGGCTGTCTCTTTTATTTAAACCAAACCAAAACCAAAAAAGTCAATAAGCTATGGTCTCAAATCTCCAATTGGCCTTGCTTTCTAATCAGGTCCTGCAGCTAGAGGCAGCTAAGGTTGAACAAGGCGATAGGTGAGAAAAAATGTGAAGTTTCCCCAAAATAGAACTAGTAATTCTAATACGTAATTCACTAGAGAAAATACTTCAAGGCCTCCATTTATCATTTTTGAGTAGGGGACCTCTGTGGGAGAAAGTTTATTTGCATTTTCAGGGACAGAATATGCTGCCTTTCTTTAGATAGAGTATGGCAGAGAGCAAGAAGGCCCACAGTCCAGCTGCAAGCAAAGTTCACCTGGGACCTTTCCCAGCTGGTTAATGTGTCATAGTGGATGGAATATTTTAAAGGCAGGAGAGGAATCTCAAAACTAGGAAAATGTTTGTAGGTTCATCACTTTATCCATCAGAATTCCCTTTTCTCCATTTTCATTGTCTTATAAGAATAAAAGTTGATTATTTCACCTAGCATTCATTAACCTTGCTATTTCTGTTTCTCTGATATTGTAGATTCTGTAACTCTGTATTTTCTGAAACATTTCAAATTTCCAACTTTTTTTTTGTTTTCTGACTTATCCTTTGTACTAACTGACTGGATGGATGAACTAATGATCATTAATTTCATCTTCTCTCTGGCAATATTATTTCTTAAAAGCAAACATTCTCCTTGTATCAATCAAGTAGGCAGAGCCAGGGAATAAATTTTAAGTGTGATTAGCTTATATAATTGTAAAGACTGACCAGACAAGTCTAAGACCTGTGAAATAGATTGCCAGAACACTAGCCTGGAAATTTGGAAACAAGAAAGCTGCTCTTCATGGTGACGTGTGTGTGTGTGTGTGTGTGTGTGTGTGTGTGTGTGTGATATCAATAACCCAATTGCTTAATTCTCAGGACTAAATATAATTAAGTGTATCAACATGACCCCAAGACATGGAAATCAGAGGTTCTTATTATGTCTTATATGTAGTTTTTTGTTGTTGTTGTTTCTCTTAGTTTTCTGTATGTTTTGTCTTATATGTAAGATTATTCAGTATGTGGAAAAGTAAAGGAGCCACAAAATCATCAGGACAGGGGGCCGGGAGTTTGGCCTAGTGGTTAAAGTGCTTGCCTAGCATGCATGAAGACCCGGGTTCGATTCCTCGGTACCACATATATAGAAAAAAGCCGGAAGTGGTGCTGAGGCTCAAGTGGTAGAGCTCTAGCCTTGAGAAAGTCCAAGGACAGTGCTCAGGCCCTGAGCTCAAGCCCAGGACTGGCAAAAAAAATCATCAGGACAAAGGATGAATTAATGCAACATTGATTCTCATTTAACATTATGTTGAATATGAACAGCCTGGGGGGGGATGTGAATAGGGACAGGTAAATGAGAAAATAAACCAATGTATTTATTACCTAGTTTATGTAGCTGTATCTCCAAAAAATAAAGAAGAAAATAAATGAATAATCAGAATATGATACAATTTTCTGACCAATTATTATATAACATTATGATATGGTCACTAAAAAATTCTTACATAAAGGTATGATAGATACCCTTCCACATGTCTTGGTCCCATTACCCTCTCCCCCACCCCCCTCTTGGTTTCCCCCCCTTCCCTGTCCAATTTCAAGTAACCAAATACAAATGTATCCAATATATCAGATAACAAAGTGAGATATTGTGTCAATATGAGATAATGTGGAAGGGTATCAATGAATGTGAATTAATGCACCTTCTATCTGGCAAATATCATGTTACCCTTTTATTAAATACAATAAAAAAAGGAAAAAAAATAAAGGTATGATAGAAGGTTTAAGGGTTTCTACATTGTGGTTGGTAGTAAAAGTAATCAAATATAAAAAGAAAGTATTAGTTTTTATTACTTAGGACAAAGAGGACAAGAAAGTATTCAGATTGGGATTGTCTCCACTATGTTCCCTATATGTGAAATGCTAAATGGAAGCTCTCTATATGAACTCATATTGGGTGGTATTCCAGACATACAGGTACTCATACTTGGCCTATCCTTTTGCCAACACCTCACCTTTTGTTGTTCCTCCAGTTTTACCTTCTCAATACATCTACTTTAAAACAATTTTTCTGTCTACTCTGCTAGTTCACAGCCTAAAGGAGAAAAATCAAAATTTATGCATGTTGATACTGCAAACCTGATCAGATTGGCCTCCTATTTTACTAAAAGCACAGAGTAAAAGCCCTAGATTCTTCTAGTTTAAACAAGATTGTAGCTAATATTTACTGAGGTAATACACTTTCCAAATATTTTTTTCCTCTGCTTCTCACTATTTGGGTTTGACCTTGAGGCCTCTCCAAGCAGAACTTCTTCACATTCAGCATGTACTAGGCCTTCTTTAATTTCAATTAATTTTCAAATAATATGCTTTTCTTCTGCCTAGGACCATCCTCACACCAGTGTTCTCTCAATTTAGCCCCCTAAATGGTTGTAACTATAGAATTAAAACCACTACACCAACTCATCGCTGATCTAGTCTAGCTATCTTTTTGTCTAACCTCAAAGTGAGAGCATTCTTGTAGCCATCAGTTTAAATCACCATATTTTATCTCATCTTCTTACTCTCATTTGTTTCTTTTCAGTTCTTCTGTCCAAGAGGGCATGTAAAACCATCTGGGAAAATGGCAATCATTACCATCCTTGGATTTGGTTGTGAACTTCTGCCAATATTTGCAAGCAATGATATCCTGTCAGTGTCTGCTGTGACTTGGTATTCTCTGCTACTGTATAGGTTGTCAGGGCACTTGTCTGGTGATATCCAGCTACCTCCTACTAGTATTGGCATCCAGACCATATTACAGTAGTCTTATAAGTGCTCTCATGTCTGGCTTAAACTTTTATTGAACACTAAGACTGCTCATATATATATATATATATATATATATATATATATATATATATATATATATATTTCCCCTCCCAGTGGCTATCACAGACACATCCAGTCAACAGAGATGTCTCCAGAACAGCCAGAACCTCAGGTAAAAGAGTAAGGTCAGTCTCTGGTTGTGCCTTTGTCAAAATATGAAACAACAACACTTCATCTGCTCTATGCTGCCACATGGTGGGAATAGAAGAAACAATCTGGAGTCAAGGCACACCTGCCCTGACCTCTGCCTCAGCCTCCTCTGCCTTCCGTAGTCTCTCTCTGTCTCTGTCTCTGTCTCTGTCTCTCCTTTTCTCTCTCTGTCACTCTCTTTCTCCCTATCCCCTCCCTCTCATCTCTGCCTGCCCCAGCCCCATCTCCTAGACATTTAATCCAACATTGAGTGAATGAAAATCTTGTGCAGTGATCTAATTCACTGGGAATGCTTCCACAATAAAAGAGAACAGGAATGATTAAAAGAATTAGAAAGAAGTCATTCATTTATTCATTCTATCATTCATTTATTTATTATACCAATTCATATGCTCTATGGTATATAATTCTTTCAAAATTTAGAAGGTACGTGTGAATCTCGTATTTTCTTGGCTGTCATGTGCCAGAAATCACCAATTATTTAATAGTATATATGTTCATTAAACAAGCACATTATTCGCAGCAATGTGAGGGTAATTTCCAACAGATACCATAAACATTTTTATATTATTGAAGGTTATCTATTGAAAGACTTCTCAGATAGCCAGAGGTGTGCTGGAACTCACACACCCTCTACCTCATCCCTTATTATATATCTTAGATGGGTTAGGAATCTTTCTATTAACTCATAATTATATCTGCTGTTTTATTTTGTCTATGTTGTGCTGTTCTAGATTGCTGAAGCTTTGTAGTTCTGCCAATGGCTGCATACTTACATGATTTTGAATATAACTCCATTTTTGTTTTGTGTTCCCAGTTATTTTTTTTCTGGAGATTCAAGCTAATGATTTGAAAAATCATTTATTTTTCTAAAGGTTTATGGTGCTTTCACCTGAGAAATTACTTTTGAACTTTAACTGCAAGTGAAATTTCCATCTAGCAATCTGCCTTAGACTTTGAATTTTATTTAGTTTTATTCCATGACACGTCATCATTTAACTGATTTTGTGTTCATTTCTACTTTAGTTAAAAATGAAACAGGAAAGCAGAAGAGATAAATATACCAACATGATCTCTAAGTATAAAAATTGACTGCTATGCACTACAAGAGGTTTCATTAAAACATCTGGTTCAATCCTCCATGTGGTAAAACTGAAATGATATTTCCAAGGGGGAAATTCTAGGATAATAGAACTTAGAAATAGCCAAGAAAGCTCCCTGTTTATGGTCAGGTTATATGGCAAGCTTGAGTTAAGGTAATGCTGCTTTACCCAGAATTCTTTCCCTGCATGGTATAGGCTTTACACTGGCCATAAAACATATTTTACAGGAGATGTTAAAGGCAGAAATAAAGCAACCCATACTTCCATGCTTAAAGTGTGATTCAAGACTTCAAACCCTCTGACAGCTTGGCACATGTTGTCAATGATTTTTGAGCTCATCTTAGCACTATGAAGTCATATGGGAACTTGTAGTTTCTTCATTTTCTCACAGTTTCCATTGGACAATTTCCACATGTCAGTCCCACATGAATTACTGTGGATGGAAAGGGACACCAAGTCACTTTACCAACCACGATACCTAGTGTGTGCACTAAGGAAAATACAAATGGGCTGCAATCTACCCTATGTTTTCTACCTCTGCTTTATTCTATGAAAAAGGTTTTCAGTTGGGTACCAGTAGCTCATGCTTGTAATGATAACTATACAGGAAACTGTATAGTTGTGGTCTGAAGCCAGCCCACAAAGGAAAAAAAATCCAAGGACCCCTATTTTCACTAACTAGCAAAAAGAAAAAAAAAAGCTGAATACAGTGGTATGGCTAGGCTTTAGTAAAAAAGCCAAATAAGAATGTAAGGCCCAGAGCTCAAGCCTTAGGACAGAACAAACACAAAGTAATTTTATTTTCAAGTATTGTTTATCTTTAGAGGTATCAGGCTAAACATTAAACACAGAATCTAAACCTTGCATGGATTAAACTTTTATCAGTTACAACATAATAATATGCTCCTTATCTAGCTCAATTCTACTTAATTTGATAGCCCTAAGAACCTAATATAATTAGCCCAAACTTATAATTTTAATGAATATAAAATTTGACTTGGATTGTACAATGCCTTCAGCCAGGAAAGACCACCAATGGAGAGATGCGGTGCATTCTTCTAGAAGCAGGGTTTCTGTCTTCTCTTTTGGTAGAAAAGGAACAGGGCGATGAAATGAATTTTATTTTCTTTTGTTTTGTTTTTAAGAAACAAGAGGACTGCCTTTTCAATAAATTAATGAATCAGATTTGTTTTGCACAGTGAAAACAAGCTGTGAGTGATACAGGCCACATATGAACACACACATCACAAACTCTTAAAACTGGAACTTTGTGGGTGTCCTGCCCCACTTCTCCCCTACCCTCATAACTGGATGTGCCATTTTCCTTAATTCTCCTACCACTTTTGACTCCCGTGGATGTAAAGTTTACAAGCAAACAAGAGCAAACCAAGTGATTGGCTGGCAGTATGGCCTAGTAGTAGAGTGCTTACCTAGCAGGCAAGAAGCATTGGGTTCGATTCCTTGGTAGCACATAAACAGAAAAAGAGCACTAGCCTTTTAGAAAGTTCAAGGACAGTGTGCACACCCAGGACTGGCAGAGAGAGAGAGAGGAGGGGGGAGGGAGGGAGGGAGGGAGAGAGAGAAAGCAAGAGAGAGAGAGAGAGAGAGAGAGAGAGAGAGAGAGAGAGAGAGAGAGAGAGAGAGGGAGGAAAAATATTCTTCTTGGTGGGACATGCATAACCTGGGTTATACATATATAAATGTAATATATACATATATTTAAATGTACATAATACTGACTTAAAATCAATTTCTCGGGCCGGGAGTTTGGTCTAGGGGTAAGAGTGCTTGCCTAGCATGCACAAAGACCTGGGTTCAATTCCTTGGTACCACAAACATAGAAAAAGCCGAAAGTGATACTGTAGCTCAAGTGGTAGAGCTCTAGGTCTTGAGAAAGTTGAAGGACACTTCTTAGGCCTGAGTTCAATCCCCTGTACTGGCAAAAAAAATCAATTTTCCCAGCACACATTTTGTAATCTGTGTCAAAAATATGTTTTCAATAAAATTTTTAATTTTATATTTTAAAAAAGTCTCAAACACTGTAACTTATTTCACTGGTGATGTTATATGTGATGATGGTGTGGAATAATAAGTTTTAAAATATTAGCTTAAATAAAATTGATTGTCTCATAGTTTTAAAGTACATACTAAAAAATTAAAAATTTCTTACATCTCTTAAATTATATGACTATCATTATATTTACTATAAAGGTATGATTGGGATTACTCAAAGCAATTCCTAATATCTGATCAAAAACTACAAACTATGTGTGATCATATATACCAGTAATACCAGTAATCCAGAGGCAGAGTTGGGAAGACTGAGGTGTGATGTAAGCCAATGCAACTCATGAGACATTGTCCTATGCTGAAAAGAAAGAAAGAAAGAAAGAAAGAAAGAAAGAAAGAAAGAAAGAAAGAAAGAAAGAAAGAAGAGAGGGAGGGAGGGAAGGAGAGAGAGAGAAAGCAAAATTCTCTTTATTTGAAAAATAATAATAAATAAATTTTAAAAGGAAAAACAAGTATTTGCCTGGATATATTCAGTTCCTATAAAGGTTTGTATCATTAGAGAAAGTGCTAAAATAGTATACAATATTCTCCACTTTGATTTGGTTTAAATTGTTGCTTTCCATATGGTTATGACAAGAAAATTGTGAAGTTCTACTTCTTCTATATCCTCAATGTACAATCATTCTCAACTTAGAAAATTGATTATAGAATGATATCACTTTTCTTATATTTTACTAAAGAGAAAATTTATCCATTTACTTAATCACAAATATTTTTCAAGGACCACTTGAAGCATCAGATATTATTCTAGGTAATGAATGGAAGTGGAAAGGCAGATACAACTTTCAACATGATACTAAAAGTTCCTTCTCTATATGTAATTGATTAGTAAAAAGACCTACTTTGATAGTAACTGCAACATTCTTCACAATGATTTTATAAGTTAAAATCAACCAAGATATCTCTCCATCAACAGATATATGGACAAAGAAAAATGTGTGTGTGTGTGTGTGTGTGTGTGTGTGTGTGTGTGTGTGTGTATACATCCCATAGGATTCTATAGAACCTTAAAGAAAATCCTTCCATGTAAAAGACATGGATCAACTTGAAAATATGTGCTCTGTGAAATCAATTAATCATAGAAAAACAAATACTAGATATTCTCTTTTTCAAGTTGAATGCAAATTTAAAAAAACAACAGAAAGCACATAAACTAATAAAACCAGAAAATAAACTGGCCTGCAAAAGTGAGAGATGGGAAGGGAATATTAAAGGCCATAAAGTTTCAGTTAGATAGGAAGAATAATTTAAATAATTTTATTATATGCATATCGTGGTGACTAAAATGAATATGTGCAAATTGCAGAGATTTTAAGTGTTATTGCCACAAAAGCAAATATGTAAGATATTATGATAAACAGTTTGAATTATACACCTCTCAGTGTATGTATATATCAAAACTTCATGCTGTGTGTTTAACTGTGTACAATTTTTACTTTAGAATCCAAAACACAAAGCTAATGAATAGTTTACATAAAAACAGGGTTTCTTTCCTAAAGTATTTTGACTTACTGAGAGGTGGTAGGTAATATGAACAAAGAGAGAGTAAACCGGCAATATGTACATAATAGATAACAGTAGAAATGATCAATTCTTAGCTGGGTGTGGTAGCTCATACCTGTCATCCTAGCTACTCAGGAGGCTGAGATCTGAGGATCAAGGTTCAAAGCCAGCCCAGGTACAAAAGGACCTGAGATTCTTATCTCCAATTAACCTCTAGAAAACAGGAAATGGGGCTTGGCTCAAGGGTAAGGCAGTAGCCTTGAGCTGAAGAGCTCAGGGAGGGTACCCAGGCTGAGTTCAATCCCCATAATCCATCCCTCCCCCCCACCACAAAAGATCAATTCTTTCTCACATGTCTAAGAAATGAAAATGTGCCTTGTGATAAATAGGATTAATTTATTGACAGAAAATTTTACTTGAAGTAAATTCTATTTTTTAATTTGAATCAAATAAAAATTATAGAAGAATATAAAAATGGAAGAATCATAGACATCTGCCAAAATTCAAAATGTGCCCACAAATGTTAGACTTGATTTATTCAAGTATCATTGCTTAAAATGCAAGGCTTAACAGAATCCTAACTTTATTTTGAATTGTAGACAAAAAGTCGAGGATCAATTACAGTATTATCATCAAGCAAGAGGGAATCATACCTCTTGCTGCTTTTAAATGTGTTTATTAATATTTAATGTGTCCGTAGAATGCTCTGAAGGATCTAGTTTATGCAATTAGAACATTTAAGAGGGATGAGTCAGAGTACATGAATCATGTTTATAATATACTTTGAAATTCAAATCACTAACAGACTTTCAAAGTATATGCTGAAATTCTAAGGAAAGTCTGACAGGACAAACCTCTGACAAATGAAAGAATGCTTCAGTTCACTAGAGTAAAGGAAAAGAGAATATTTATTTTACAGGCTGCAATGTGGAAATCATATAGTAATTTCAAGTGAAGAATCCATTGGATTTGATATTTTATACATTTTAGACTGTAGAGTTGGCCCACGAGTTGTCTAAGAGTAGTGTCAGCTTTCTAATTGCACAGAAAACATACAAAGATTCAGTACCAAATCAGTTTTGACAAACCTTTCAGTGGAGCCATTTCTCATAATGGTGTGACCTCTGAATTTGCCTTTGAATTTCAAATGGTGGTAAAAGTTTGGGGGCTCACAGTGTATGAATGAAACAAGACAAGAAAATGTCAGCAAATTGTTTAGTGCTCTCTCTCTCTCTCTCTCTCTCTCTCTCTCCCTCCCTCTCCCTCTATCTCCCTCTCCCCTCTCCCTCTGTCTCCTTTTCCCTCTCCCTCTCCCTCTGTCTCCCTTTCCCTTTCCCTTTCCTTTCCCTTTCCCTTTCCCTTTCCCTTTCCCTTTCCCTTTCCCTCTCCTCTCCTCTCCTCTCCTCTCCCTCTCCCTCTCCCTCTCCCTCCCTCCCTCCCTCCCTCCCTCTCTCTCTCTCTCTCTCTCTCTCTCTCTCTCTCTCTCTCTCCTCTCTCTCTCTCTCTCTCTCTCCCTCTCCCTCTCCCTCTCCCTCTCCCTCTCCCTCTCCCTCTGTCTCCTTTTCAGTCTCCCTCTCCCTCTCCCTCTCCCTCTCCCTCTGTCTTCCTCTCCTCAATCTCTCCCTCCCTCCCTCCCTCCCTCCCTCCCTCCCTCCCTCCCTCCCTCCCTCCCTCCCTCTCTCTCTCTCTCTCTCTCTCTCTCTCTCTCTCTCTCTCTCTCTCTCTCTCTCTCTCTCTCTCCCCCTTCCTTCCTTTTTGGCTTCAATGTGGCTTGAGGCCTGGCATCGTGAATAAAACAGTAAAGTGTTAGACAGAAAATGCTAACCCAGTCAGAAACACGGAATTCTACACGGAGAATGTAATAAGCTACTGGAAAGGCATTGCTGGCTCCTTGTCATGCCTTCAGGCCTGGAAAACAATTATAGAAATGGTATACTTGGAATTCATTGTGTCCTAGGCAGAAGCAATAAATTGACTAAGTTAATGTACATGATTTGACTACTGATGTAAGCTTGAACTACATGGCAAACTCACCTCAATAAAGAAGAAACAGGTTTAATCTGTGAACCAGATATTACCATCATGTAGAGCTGGTGGGCTTAGCATTTCCCATAGCTACTGGATTTATTCTTCATTGCTCATGTTATTTTTCATGGGGATAATATTAACAACTTGATTCCAAAAGCTTAATCAATGCCTCTCCAGTTGTAAAAATCAAGCCAGTATAAAATTAACCCTCAAAAATCAACTGCCTTCCTTTACGCCAACAGTGAGAAGAACGAGGCAATCATCAGGAAAGCAATTCCTTTCACAATAGCCTCAAAGAAAATAAAGTACCTAGGAATTAGCTTAACTAAGAATGTAAAGGACCTTTTTGATGAAACATTAAAACCCTAAAAAAGGAAATTAAAGCAGAACTAAGGAAATGGAAAAACCTCCCATGCTCCTGGATTGGAAGAATCAACATTGTGAAAATAACAATCTTGCCAAGTGCTATCTACAAATTCAACGCAATACCCATCAACATCCCAATGTCATTCTTTAAAGAAATAGAAGAGGCAATTCAAAATTTCATATGGAATAATAAAAGACCCTGCATAGCAAAAACACTTCTTAGCAGAAAGAACAGCGCTGGAGGAATTTCAATTCCAAACTTTAGACTCTATTACAGGACTATAATTCTCAAAACAGCTTGGTATTGGCACAAGAACAGGCCTGAAGACCAATGGAATAGAACTGAGGACCCAGATATTAAACCACAGACCTGTGGCCACCAAATCTTTGACAAGGGGGCCAAAAAAATAGAGTGAAAGAAAGACAGCCTCTTCAACAAGCTGTGCTGGCAGAACTGGTTAAGCACCTGCAGAAAACTAAAGTTGGATCCTTCTTTGTCACCCTGTACTAGAATTAACTCCAAATGGATCAAAGACCTGGAGGTAAAGTTGACACACTGAAAACTTTACAAGAAGGAATAGGAGATACACTAGGCCTCCTTGGCACAGGTCGAAACTTTCTTAATAAGGACCAAGAATCACAACAAATCAGAGAAGGCTGGATAAGTGGGATTGCATTAAACTGCGCAGCTTTTTTATGGCAAAGGACATAGCTAGTAAATTAATTAGGAAGCCTACAGAGTGGGAGAAGATCTTTACCAACCAAACAATGGACAAAGGCTTCATTTCTAAAATATAACAACAACTCAAAAAATTGAATCACTCCAAAACTAATCTCCAAAGTAACAACCATCCCATTAAAAGATGGGCCAAAGACCTAAAGAGAGTCTTCTCTGAAGAAGAAACAAAAATGGCCTATAGACACATGAAGAAATGCTCAACATCTCTGGTCATAAAAGAAATGCAAATCAAAACAACTCTAAGATTCCACCTCACTCCAGCTAGAATGGCCAGGATCAGGAAAACGAATAATAACAGATGCTGGAGGGGATGTGGCCAGGAGGGATCACTACTACACTGTTGGTGGGAGTGCAAACTTGTTCAACCACTATGGAAAGCAGTGTGGCAGTGCCTCAAAAGGCTAAACATAGAACTCCCCTATGACCCAGCAATTCCACTACTTGGCATTTACCCAACCATCCAGAATCTAGGGCATACTAAATCCACTAGCACAACAATGTTCATTGCAGCATTATTCACCATAGCAAAGATATGGAACCAACCTAGATGTCCCTCACTTGATGAGTGGATCAACAAGTTGTGGTATTTGTACACAATGGAATTCTATGCTGCTGTCAGGAAAAAACGACATTGCCCCATTTGTTAGGAAATAGAAAGAGTTAGAAAAAATCATATTAAGTGAAGTAAGCCAGACTCAAAGGAACTTAGGCTCAGTGGTTTCCCTCATTTGTCATAACCAGTAGAAACCTTGGGCTCTACTAGCAGAGATCTACAATAGAGCAAAATCTTGATACATAAGGCCATATAATGTGAAGCTAATTGAAAGGACCTCCAGGATATTGAAACAAAAGCCATACAATGAATGATTGTTGTCCTTAATGTACTATGTTATCTCTCATCTCCTTTGCTGTCCCTTGGGTATCTCATATTGTTACAGTACCTCACTTTGTTATCTGATATATTGAATTTATTTGTATTTGGTTATTTGAAATTTGATAGGGAAGGGGGAAAAAACAAGATGGGGAAGGGGGGCGGTGGGGGGGAGGGTAAAGCGTACCAAGACATGTGAAAGGGTATCAATGTATGTGAATTAATGCACCTTCTATATGGCAAATATCGTGTAACCCTTTTATTAATTACAATAAAAATATTTTAAAAAATCAAGCCGGTCAGTTCTAGCTTTTTGACCATGTTGAGAAACCATACCCATGCATTTGAAGATATATTTGTGTTTCTGTTTGGAGAAATGAGTGAGATTTTAAAAGCAATCGAATTAGAAGTGGAACCCAGTATTAGAGGGTTCCACAGCAGGCTTCATTTAGGATGCTGGCATAAAGATAAATGTAAGTTTGAGCATATCAACCTTAGGTTACAGACTTAAATGTAACTTCATTTGCCTTAGCATTGCTATGCATTTAAGGTTTTGAATTTACTTTTTTTTCTCCCATAAATTCACTGGGTCAAGCATAGTAAGAATTTGGCTGAACAATATGAGTCCAATTTTGCAGAATGATACAAAATTGGACTTCCATATTTCAGTTTGTTACATTGGCACCCAATACCTTAATTAACCTATGTGGAGACAAATATCTTAGGTAACCTATGTGAAAATATGTAATTTCAATGAGCCAATTTACAGAAGGAATAGTAAAGTTATATTAAGGCTATCCTGGATATAGGATATAATCACTTAACCTCTGCTGAATTTTTGTTGTTATTCTATATAAGAAGTTGCGCATAGCAACTGATATTCAGAAAAGTAATTTGGAAATGAGCCAATTTTCTCTTCTTAGAATAATTTTCTGGAGCAGAATGTAAATTGTAGAGTCTGTCTTTTCAAGGGACCCATTGCAAAAGCATTTTAGATATCCTGGCTTTAAGCTACACTAGATGTTCATTACTATACTACTACCTACTGGCAAGATTGAGATCTGAGAGACTCACCTCCAATTATCCTGCATAGAGTCAGAAATGAAGGTGTGGCTCAAATGGTACTGTGTCAGTCAAGAGAAATTTTGGATGTTCTGAGTTCAAATCTTAACACACACACAATCCTGCTTTAGTTATGATATTGATCAAGTATGTTTGTCAAATATAAAAACTAGTTGCTTACCTATTCAATATTTTATTAGACTTTCCCAGATGTCAAAACTAGATTTCCTTTGACTTTGCTACAGAAAAAAAATTGATTTGAGTTGCAGTTTTTCTTTACCCTCCAGATGCATTCTTTCCCTTGGGAATGGAATTTGATTGTTTATCCAATATGACTTAACTTAGCAGATTTTATTTGTATGACTACTGCCTTCTGATTGATCATTTAAAATTGTTATAGTATTGTTCATCTTGTCTACAAATATTCTATGTGTATTTTAATATAAAACCCAGAGGAGAATAAGTATTTAACATCATTCTTGATTCATATTCTTCTGTGTTTCTTGAACTTTGTTACATAGCTGAGTTGCAAATATGCTCACATTTCATATTGTATGAGAAAAAATTAATATATCTCTTAACTTCTCATGAGCAAAGCTCTAATTCTCTTGAATTCCCATTCAGATTACTCCAGCTGAAATTGGATGTTTCTGTTTAACTCAAAAGTTCCTTCTAAAAGATAAATGAAAAGTTGTAAACCCATTTTTGAGCTCCAAAGAGGGAATCTCTTCTATAAAAATCTACCATTGTACATATTGATCCTGGTGACAGAGGAAGCTGGCAGGAATGTGGTTGGCTATAAACACTATCTGGTACCACTAATTTTTTTTGCAGATCTTCATTCATCTTCGTAGACTCCAGAACTTTCCTGGCTTCTGCCATTGTGTCTGGAAGCACTGTTCACTGAATTTCAGCTAGTTCTACACAGTTAAGTGGACTCTGACCACTTGCCATGACCACTGTCAATGCCATAGCTCTGCATTCTTTTATAGTCTGACTATAGACATTCTTAATCTTCCAGTTCTCTTGAGGTATTGGATTACTACAGAAAGTCTAAGATAGAGGCTAGCTCAGCTTTTATTTTATGTTATTTTGTTTAAAATTTTATCTTGTTAGTACCCCAAGCTCCAATGATGGGCTCTTACTGAACAGCCACACATTTTTCCTTACATTTTAACCCTCTATAGCTTATAATGCCATGTAGGAAAAATGACTTTGCTAATGCACAATTATGATTGGCCTTATTTTGCTGCTTTTCTTTTATCATCTGCAAAATGAAATTTCTTTGGAAGCCTTACTTTTAGAAAGACAGTTCTCCTTTGTTGCCCTTTGGTTAATCTCATATTGTTACTATATTTATTTGTTTGTTTATTTGAAATAGGAAAGAGAAAGGGGAAACAAGATTTGGAGGGGGTAGGGGAGGGAAATGGGGAAAACATGAGAAGGGGTATCAATGGGTGAGAAGTAATGGATCTACTATCTGTCAAAAGTAACTGCAACCCTTCTATCATTACAATAAAAATTAAAACAATTTTTTCAACCTTCTACAGCCATTGCACAGTGACAACCTCTTTTGCTAGTAGATAAGGATAGAGAAAGAACATTTTGGAATTTACCTTTATCTAAAAAATAACATGACCACTTATATGGAAAAATAGCTAAAGCAATGAAGGCAAAATTCAAATGAGAAAGCAACTGCCTAACAAGATTGAGTTACACTAATCACAAAGAAGGGTGGAGCAGTAAATCAGCACTACAAAGGTAAGGGAGGCAGGACCCTAGTGGGAGAGGTAGAGTTTAGATGTGGTATCCCCAGAATAACTGAAAAGGTATTTCCTTTTAGCAGAAAATGCTAAAAGGAAATGATGAGAAAAAGGCAGTGTTGTTACGGACTGAGATCTGAAAAAAACAAGGGATCATCCAGGACAAAGAAAGAACGGGCACTCTGTTTCCCGAAATGGAAAGCAAACCATGAGGTAAAACCTTGGGGATTTAAGCAATAGAACGGAACATTTTGTTTACAAATGAGTACTGTAGCTCTGTGAAAATAATTGGGCTAGTATGGAAACATCAGTACTTACAGGAAAGAGTCATAATTGAAACAAGTAACAGTTTCACTCTGGACAGCATCAGAAATGATTGACTACAAAGAGAAATCCCTACATCCCTACAGAGTATGAGCTTTGACATATGGACTTCATTGTTTTCCAAAGTTCTGGGTAGGAAATAGGAAATCGCTTTCAGATTAGTGTTTGGTATCTACGATGCTTTCCTCATGAAGATGTT